>NC_056732.1:496830062-496922084 GCF_019279795.1 Protopterus annectens
TTCCATGTAATACATAAATCCCACAACTGTGGGCTTATAAGCTTCGTTTTAGTTTTAGGTAGCGCACCGCTTTGCTGGTGCGCTGCAGTTAAACCCAGAAATCCCGTGGGAAAAAAAAAAGTTATATAACTTATTTTTGCAACAGTTTTTCATGCCAATGGCCACATATTTGGCCATTGGCATGCTTAATGATACATATGCACCCTTTATTTGGAGCTGACATAGCTCCGTTTTTAATTTTGCAGAAATGTACTCAGTTGTCAGCTGAGTACATTTCTGCAGCTAACACGTCCATTGCACGGACTGGTTTCGGCTTTGTGGATCGCTCAAATACCTCATTTGCATATCTTTAGGCTGCAAATGAGGTATTGAGCATTTCCACGCCCAGTCCATGTAAGAGACGTGTTAGCTGTCTCTTACACGGAGATTTGGGCTGTTCCTGAATCGGGAGGCTTACACGGAGGCTTACACTACTCTTGAACTCCGTGTAAGCCTTCCTGAATCCGGCCCATAGTGTAATCATTCTGAGTGCGTAGACAGCACAAAAATGTGGTAGGAATGCTCTTGAGTACAGACCATGTACGCTGAGTGTGGGTCTTGCTCAATCTAGCACATGATCTACATAGCTGTAGGGGGATGTAGGGGCTTGTTTTTACCAGGCTGAGGAGTGGAGATTCATCACTGTGACAAAGCAGAAATCCCTGAGGCTCGAAGAGCAGAATAAGTTTTCTTTTTACATTTATTTCATTGAATTGCACTTCTTAATGCTTATAGTTGTACTACACAGTTAATCTACTACATTTTGCACTGTTATAAAACTTTTTTACTGTTTCACTGCATTTTTGTACTGTTTTATACTGTTTAACCATATTTTCATTGCTAGTGTTTCATTATTGTAATTGCATTTTTATTGAATTAGTTAACTGTAAATTCCTTTTCATACTGCGGTGGTGGTGCTGCGGTAGCGTTGTCGCCTCACAGTTAGACGTTGCCTGTTCGATTCTCAGTTCGAGCGTCTTCTGTGTGGTGACATGTGTGAACGGGCGTTCCTTCATAGGAGGTTGTGCTTTAGGCCCGGCAAGCCAGCACGTAAAACTCTACTGCCAATCATTAGCAGACAAGAGTTCCGCCTTGGCGACCCCTAACTGGGAAAAGCCGAAAGACACAAACTGTAAACTGCTTTTTCATACTGAGAGTTGTATTTTCTGTTTGTGAATACTCTAGCTGTGCTTTCTGCACATTTTTTTTTGTGAGATTTCTATGTTCTAGTTATGTAGCATAGTCTGGATAGAGGCCTATTATCCAGGCCTCGTTGTTTTGCTTCAGTTTCCTGTGTTTCTGGTAGACATCTTCTGCTGGTAGTGTCTTGTCTTCACTGTTAGTGAGAGTAACAGGGCTGCTTGACCTTCTCTAGCATGAGTGATTGGTTGAAAGAGCAGGGGCCAGCAGGATTGTGTAGTAATTCAAGATTCTAGATTTTTCCATCTTTTCTGGTATTTAAACCCTGTGTCTGCAGGGGGCTGTGCTTGTTTTTACTAGGCTGGTGATTCATGACTGTGACAAAGCAGAAATTCCCTGAGGCTCGAAGAGCAGAATACATTTTTTCTTACATTTTTTCATTGAATTATACTTCTTAAAGCTTATAGTTGTGCTATACAGCTAATCTACTACATTTTGCATGCACTGTTATAAAGCTTTTTTACTGTTTCACTGCATTTTTGTACTGTTTTATGACTTGTCTTCGCTGTAAGTGAGAGTAACAGGGTTGCCCGACCTTCTCTAGCACATGTGATTGGTTGAAAGAACAGGGGCTAGCAGGATTGGCTAGTAATTTGAGCTTCTTGATTGCTGGTAGTGTCTTGTCTTCGCTGTTAGTGAGAGTAACAGGGTTGCCCGACCTTCTCTAGCACATGCGATTGGTTGAAAGAGCAGGGGCTAGCAGGATTGGCTAGTAATTCGAGCTTCTAGATTCTTCCATCTTTTCTGTTATTTAGTTTACAGGGTGTTGTGCTTGTTTGCTCATTCCACACTGCCGCTCTGCTGTTTTAACACATTTTGAGGTATCTCAGTTGCATTGTTTCCCATACCAGCACTCCTGTGTAACTGATGCCCTGCCTTGTAACTACTGTGATTTCATCCAGCCCTACTCAAACCTATAGGTACTCTATTCTGATAGTAACCACTCTACTATCCTTCACCTCTCTTCCACAGATTCTGACAACCATGGAAGGACCATTTCCTGTGGTTTCTCCTGCTAGTCTTGTTGATATGGGCATCCTGAAACAGTGTAGCAACTGCCTCATGTACACAGACAACCCTCTTCTTCTACCACCTAGGAACACAATATGTGAGAGATGCAATTACATAGAGAACCTAGAATCCTTGTTGTCTCAGTCACAAGCATCTGGCACTGAGAAGGTTGTCTGCACAAACACCGCAGCTCTAACACCACCCACACTTGTACAGTACATTCCTACATATGTGGAGATTCTCAACAAAAACATACCTAAACAAAAGAGACCTCCAAGACAAAAGCACACACACACATCACAACCCACCGCACCAAGCACCACATATAGTACACATGCCTGTGTCTCACAACCTCTAAGGACCAGCCACAAACCCAACATACTAGTCATAGGAGACTCTATCGTGAGACACACAGATGTGCCACTCACCAGGCTAGACAAGGGGATAGTGACGGTAAGTTGCTTGTCAGGTGCTAGATTCTGCAATATCACTCAGGCACTCAAGTATCTCAATAACAGGTACTGTTATTACTCTGTCATAGTCCATGTTGGTGTGAATGACTTGAGATGTACCCTTCTGGACTATACGAAGAGAGACATGATTGAGCTTGCTGAATATGTGTCCCAGGCAGGTATGTCCCTAGCTTTAAGCAGCATCCTACTGTCACCCAGAATGATGCCTCAGTACAAACAAAAAATGATTGACTTTAACAATTGGATTAGTTTCTGGTGTCATTCCAAGGGGATCCAGTACCTGACAGCCTGGGAGGACATGATTTACAGATCATGATGCTTTGCCAGAGATGGCCTTCAACTGTCCCCATGAGCTTCAGGTTCAGGTTTCTGGCAAAGGTTCTTGCCTCCCACATAGTGTTTTTTTAGGCAAAGTCAAACGGGCCAAAATTACCAATGTGAAAAGTTATTCTAAATGAAATTTAAAGGTCATGCTGCTAAACGCTAGGAGTCTTGACATGAAACTGCATTCATTGCAAGCATTCCTCGTCCTGGAAGATGCTGACATTTGTGCAGTCACTGAAACCTGGTTCGGAGTTGTGAAGAGCACCCCAGCCTTACCAGGTTACTTGTCCTACCATACTTTCAGACCACAAACAGAGGGATACAAAACCAAAGGAGGTGGAGTTTCAATATTTATCAAAGACATACACACCTCCAAGCTTGTCAAACAGTATGATACACATGAGAGACTCCAAGTGCAGTTAACTGTTGACAAAACACCTATTCAAATCATAGCTAGCTACATACCCCCAACCATGACTTAGGTGGCCCACTCCACCTATCTGGACTTACTTGAATCCATCAAGATTCAGCCCACTATCCTGATCCTGGGTGACTTTTAACTACCCAACCATAGAGTGGAAGACCTATTGTAGCTCAAACAAAAATGCCCAAAGATTCCTCGACTTTGTCAATGCCAGTGCATTGGATCAGCTGGCTGACACCCCCACAAGAAGTGAAAATATCCTGGACCTGATGCTAACCAACATGAGTAGCAGCTGTAGCACCTCAACAGCATCATCCTCCCTGGTAAGATCTGACAATAAAGCAATAATTTTCAAAGTCACCATCTCCCCTAACACCCCCCCCCCCCGCCAGGGTTGAACAAAAAAAACTTTTCCAAAGCTGACTACAACCTCCTGAGAACAGGTATAAGCAGCTTCACAGCCACAATCCCATCAGCTGGAACAAGCACTAATGTCTGAGTGTACACCAGAATACTATATGAGCACTTATATAGCTGCATGGACTCAGCAATACCTGACAGGACCAAATCATCTTCCTCAAGGAAGAGTAAACCTGTCTGGTGGACAGCAGCAATAAACAGACTCTATAATAAAAGGAAAAAATTGCTGTCCGGGACCAAGAAGGACCAGGTGTCAAGTTGGAAGCAATCTCTCCTTTGTCTGAACAAGAAAATAAAGTCATTGGTGAAATCCTCTAGGGATAACTTTGAGTCCAAATTAGCCACATCCACTAAGGAAAATCACAATGCCTTCTTCACATACATCCGCAGTCTCAAAAGTAACTCCCAAATCTTCTCTGAATTGGTGGCCAAGAATACCACATACACAAATGCCATAGATATAGCCAAGCTGCTGGCAGACAAGTTCAGTGAAAACTCCACCCTCCTGTCCCCCCATCAGTAAACCAGGGCTTCCACAGCACCTGCCCCCCCTCCCCTCACCACCAGGGAGCAGGTTATTAATGCCCTCTTAAAGGCAAAAATACAGCCTCCATGGGACCCAACAACATCCCTGGCTGTGTCTTACATGAACTCAAGCAAGAGTTCTCAGCACCACTAGGAGTCCTATTCAACCAAAGCCTGTACACCAGCTTCATTCCAGCAGAATAGAGGACAGCCACTGTCATCCCTCTGCACAAAGGTGGGAGTGTCCACTGACCCAGGCAATTATAGGCCCATCAGCCTAACTAGCCTGATCTGCAAAGTCAAGGAAGGCATTATCATGGACTTTATAAACAAGGACACTGGCAACCTCCAAATGCTTGATCCCACAGAGTTTGTTTTTGTCAAAGGGAGATCATACCTGTTAAGCTTGATCACTTTCTTCAAAACAGTCACCAAAGCCATGGATGAGGGCAAGATAGTGCACACCACCTACCTTGACCTAGGCAAAGCCTTTGACACTGTTCCCCACTCGGGCATAATAGGTAAACTTTCCCAGCAAGGCATCAATCCATATGTTACCAGGTGGGTAACTACCTGGCTCAATGATAGAACCCACTCAGTCAAAATAGGGGAAGCCACCTCTAGTAGTAGACCCATAACAAGCAGTGTACCCAGAGGATCGGTCTTGGGGGCTCTGCTATTTCGGATATACTTTTCTGAGGTACAAGCTAAAACCAGTGGTCTGTGGCTGACCAGGTGTGCTGATGACTGCAAGCTGGGCACTGTCATAAATTCCCCTAGTGATGTGAACATCCTCCAAGAGAGCCTTAACCAAACTAATGACTGGTGCCAGAAGCATGGCCTTAAACTGATTGCCAAGAAATGCATCATTGTCCCTTTTGGAGAAAATGGTGTCCCCACTAATTATCACATTAATAATAATGTACTAAGCATGCAATCGGTCGTGAGGGACTCGGGCACCCATGTTGATAGCAACCTGACTTTTGACCACCATATTGCTTCAATTCCACAGAAGGCTTTCTACATGGTCCACCTCATAAGTAAGGGTATTTCATCCAGGAACAAAGTCATAACATCCCTGTACTCCTCCCTTATCATACCCATTATCGAGTACAATGCCCCCTTTGACATGTACCTTGCCAAGTGCATGCAGCAGTTGGAGAAACCACAGAGGTTCTTGACCAGGAAAATCCAGGGTTGCAAACACTTTTCCTATACAGATAGGCTAAAAGCCCTGTCCCTCTACTCATACAGACTGCTCAGAAATGACCTGTGTCTGGCATACAAGGCAGTCTCAGACTCAGCTTTGATGGAGTTGTTGCATATCTGTAAGTCAAACTCCACTTGTGCAGCCCATACGCAAGGCCTCAACCTGGTCTGTGACATTAATAGAACTTGTTGCAGGATAGATTTGTGACCCAATGACTCCCCCATCTGTGGAATACAGTTGCTCTCCATGTCAATTAGAGTACCTCACTAGCCCTCTTTAAGAGGTACCTGGATAACTGGATGGGAAACAGAAAATATACCCCTGGGATCCCCCCTGTGCCCCTGCTGGACAGGGAAAACATGTGCTGACTTTGTGGTAATATGGGTGAAATTCTTGGTGAGGTTTTATAAGGGCCTCCGAGCCAATAGCCTAGTATCGCCCTATGAACCTATGATATTACAGGTGCCAAAAGCAAGACAAAACTCCCTTGGATCAACTAATGTGAAACAACTGAACATAATAGGACTGGGGAATTGCAGTTAATTGTCCGAATGCCAAGAATAGGGGGTGGTGATAGGAAATGAAAATACATGACAGAGTCCAGCACGGTGACAAGAGTTAAAGGTAAATATAGGACAGAAGTTGGTTAAGCAAATTTCAAAAGTGTGTGTCTGTGTGAGAGATATCAGAACAGTTGCTGTTCCATGATCACAGTGAAACTACAAGTTACAGAGTTCCCAGTCTTGGCTGGCACAACATGTCTGAGCCACCTGACAGTATTTTTTTACTCTATAAGCCAGGTTTAGATTTGTTACTACATTTACACCTAATACAATGTTGCCAGGCTATGGTACTGTAGAGTGTAGTCATCAAGTGAAAAGACAGCCATTTGTGAATATACCATTGAAGTGCTTTTTTTTTTAAATTTCCAGCTCTCCAGCATGCAAGTGCTTTATATGTCAGTCACATTTTGTCATACTCATGTGTACAATAAGTTAACCAGTTTAACCCACGTTCTGTACTGATGCACTCACACCCAAGTGGCAATAGCTAGTAATGGTGATAATGCTCCTCCTTGACAGCTTGTGCCTATGCTAAGAAATACCTTCACCCTGTGCTAGTTAGATTATTGGTAATGCTCACCCTTTGAGTGCTAAAATGATCAAAATATTGCTAATACATGCAGTGATTTTATACATGGTCAGTATTTGTTACGTAGTATGATCTAAGCTGTGGTGCATGTACAGTATTTTCTGCTGCCTAAAAAGGTTTCCACATAGATATCTGTAATCAAGCAATAATACTTTTCTTTGTGTTTTTTAAATCATGTCTAAGGCCCTGGTAATCAAATGTCAGCCTCTCGATGCAGCGGGAGAATGGGCCTGGAACAGTGATTCTGGAGAGTATGCTGCAACAAAGAAGATACAAGGCTGAAGAACATGAAGTACCCTGGTCATTCTCTACTAATAACGCAGACAGAATGAAGTCGTTTGAAGCTACCTTTGAAATGTATCAGCATTATTAGAGATATCAAAGTCTTTTGTTAACATATATGTGCAAAAGAAAAGTGTCAAGTATTTTTTCATATGTAATAAAAATCACATTAATATGGACTTGTCTACTGCTTCATTATATACCAGATAATAAGAAAATGTGTTTGATCATGTTATAATTAAGGAGAAATGCACAACACTGTACTGTATTCAAATTCTGAAAATGTACTCTCTAAAGTCTAGTACTGCTCATCTTCAACCATGTGGCACCTCAATTCCGTCCATGCTGCCTTGACCCCTGAGCATAGCATAGCATAGCTAACAAGTGTCCACAACCACCAGAGGTTCAAACACACTACACCTGGGTATGGGAAAGAGCTGCACCCATACCTCTTTGTCATGTCCTTACTGATGAGGCTGGACCACGAAGTAGTACCATTCAGAATAAAAATCAACTTGGCAACCCAGCAAACCCTGTAACAGGTAAAATAATTCCAAAGCAAAGCACCCTTTTTAACCCCAAGGTCACAACAGCATATGATGAACTGTTTACAGGTCTGTACAACCATGTTAAGTGCTTGCATAGAGGCTGCTGTACCTACTACAAGTAAGCCCAAAACAAACACTAAAACCAAACAACACTGCTGGAATGCTAACTTTAATATGGGAAAATAAGAAAAGGAAATAAAGTCCTGGCTGAAATGAGGAAGTACAATTTCCATAATGATAGGACCTTACTAACAGGAAACTAAGAAGACTAATTAAGTTTAACAAGCCCATTTATGAGGTTAATAGCCTCATAGTCTAAATACAACTATAAGATATTCTACAGCTATTTCTGAAACCTCAAAGCCAGCACAGATCAATATGCTAAACTGGTTTTCAATGGTACCACCTCCACTGAGCAGAGAGACATAAAAAATTTGCTGTCTGGCAATTCAGTTCAAACTTCAACCACCACTCCCCCCACCACCCTCCATGAAATACCTACTAGTGTAACCCCTATAACTGTGAAAATGGTGCAGGTCCTGACAGTGCTTGCTAAGGCCAAAAAAACAACCTTAGTGGTCCCCAACAATATTCTGAGAAGCCTCCTAAATAGGTGGATACATCACCTGTCAGGGCTACTTGAGTCAGCTTATCACCTATAGCCTCAAAACAGTTGTTATCACATGATAATACTTTTGTGGTGCCACTCATTCCCTCCAGTAGAGCTCTTTTGAGTGTGTACCTTTAACCCCTAGTGGGCGTGGCTTCAGCATTTAAAAATTTAAGTTATCACCTTACATTTTTAACAAATACCCATTGACAGAGGTCATATATCAATACAACTGTGTTTGCTATCATGTATGCTTCAAGATTCCAATACCTTGTATGTAATATGGTTTTGGAATTATTAATGCAAATATGAACAGGCAATATTTGACACCTAGAGGAGCAGTAGGGTGTAACTGCAGAAACGCCTGGAGACGTCACTCGGCTGTAATGAGTACCCTGTTCTCTAGATTGCATAGCTAGACAAATAGAATGTTATAGGTTCATAGGTTCATAGGTTCATACTAGGCTATCTGCCCAAGGGCATTTATAAGCCTAGCCCATAGTTATGTGGCTTTCGCCACCCCTTTAGTTTGAATAAAAACTATGCCTATCATTTTGCTGTGCCTCTGTCAAGCAGTGACGCTGAAGTAATCCCTGGGGTATATCTGCAATCTCCCATCCATTGGTCAAGATTCCTCTTGAACAAGACCAGAGAGGTGCTCTGCCTCACATGTACCGGGATTTTGTTCCACAGCATAGGGAGTCTCTGGGTGATGAATCTGTACCTCCAGCACGTTCTATTTATAACCGTGTCAAGGTTTAAGTCTCCCGCCCTTGTGGTTCTGAGGGATCTAGATTTTTTGAGGTGAAGCATATCCATCAAATCTGGGTTTGACATGGCCTTATATGTCAGGCACAGGTCACCTCTGAGCAAGCGGTATGAGACTGAATAGAGCTGGAGTTCTTTCAGTCGGGCAGCATAAGACATATTTTTGAGACCCTTTATCCTTTTGGTGAGGAACTTTTGGGGCCTTTCAAGCTGCAGCAGGTGTCTGGTCAGATACATTCGAACGGGCATTGTACTCAATCATAGGTCTAATAAGTGATGAGTACAGGGGACGATGACCTCCCTTGATCTAGATGTGAATCCCTTCATGATCAGGTGGGTGATATAGAAGGTTTTCCTAACTACTTTAGCAACATGAGTGTCAAACGAAAGGCTACTGTCAACCTGGGTCCCCAGATCTCTGATGACTTTTTCTGTGCTCAGTGGATTGCCACCTATATGGTAGCTAGGGGTAGCCTTGTTTTTCCCAAAGGGTATGACTATGCATTTTTGGCGTTTAACTTCAGGCCATGGCTCTGGCACCAGTTATCCATTTCTGTGAGGCCCTTCTGGAGGATATCTGTGTCAGATGTGTTTTCGACTATGGCCCAGTTTGCAGTCATCTGCAAACTTTGTCAGCCATAACCCTCCTGTGTTTGCTTGTACTTCAGAAAAGTAGATGCCGAACAAGAGTGGACCCAGGACTGAGCCCTGTGGGACACACTTGTGACAGGCTTTGAGTCTGACATGGCTCCAGCAACTCTGACCCTGTGGGTTCTGTCACTTAGCCAGTTTGCAACCCATCTTGTGATGTATGGGTTTACATTCAAGCTGATGAGTTTTTCGATGATACCTGAGTGGGGTATTGTGTCGAAGGCCTTTGCCAGGTCGAGGTAGGCTGTATGGACTGCCTTTCCCTCATCAATGGCCTTGGTGACTGTCTCGAAAAAGTCAACCAAGTTTAAGAGGCAGGATCTGCCTTTGACAAAGCCAAACTGAGTTGGATCCAAAGTCTGCAAGTTCCCTATGTCTTTATTTATGAGTTCCATTATGATCCTCTCCATGGCTTTGCAGATAAGGCTTGTCAAGCTAATGGGGCGGTAATTTCCAGGGTCTGTGGAGGCACCGCCCTTATGAAGTGGGACCACAGTCGCCGTGGCCACTCCTTGGGTACGTATCCTGAGGTGAGGCTAAGATTAAACAGCTGTCCTAACTGTGGGTTTAATTCCTCATTGAGTTCATGAAGCACACAGCCGGGGACACCATCCGGTCCCATGGATGCTGTGTTTTTTGCCTTAGTGAGGGCAGTTCTCACCTGGGCGTTGGAGATGTTTGGGGGCTACAATCCTCTGGAATAGATATCTCTCCTTTTGGGGAGGGGAGAAGTTTGCACTGAACCTGTCAGCCAGTATGTTGGCAATGTGTGTAGGTTCAGTAATTTTCACATCATTTTGAACTAATTCTGAGCATATCTGGGAGTTTCCTCCTAGGTTTCTAACATAGCTAAAGAAGGCCTTATGATTCTCTTTAGAGTCCTTGGCGATTTTTCTCTCAAAATTTGCCTTGGATGATTTTATGAGAGCTCTTAGTTTTTACTTATAATGATCAAAGGTGTCTTACCTTTCAAGGATTTTGCTCTATCTTGTAGTAGCTTCCTCCTTTTGTTGTAGAGCTTGTTTATGGCTGGGGTCCACCAGACTGGACGCTTGCCTTTGGTACAGAGAGACTTAGTTTTGTTTGGGATTGCCTGATCCATGCAGTCCTGTAGGTGCTGGTAGAAGGCATTTGTAAGTGATTCAGCGGTTTGAGTAATGTTTACCACTGGCTCAGGGGCCTTAAAGGAGACCACACTAGTTTTTAGAAGTGTGAAATCGGCTTTTGAGAAGTTTTTCACTGTGGTCTTTTTGTTTCAGGTGGGGCGGGATGAGGACCTCCAGCGAGATTAGTTTATGATCTGATCTCACCAGTGAGGGGTATACTTCGGTGTTGAACATTTTGATCCCATGTTCGTGATGATGAGATCAAGTATGTTTTCTCCTCTTGTGGGGATGGTGACTAGTTGTTCCATGGCATTTGAGTTTATGAACTCCAGGAATCTTTGGGTTAGAGTGTTCGGGCTTGAGTAGTGTTCCCAGTCTATATTAGGGTAGTTAAAGTCACCTAGTATGATGGTGTTTGGAGATACATTTATCCCTCCAATGTTTTCAGGAAGGCCATGTGAGGTTCCTGAGTTTGAGAGGGTGGCCTGTAACATGCTACAAATTGCAGAGCAGTCTTGCCTATGGTTAATTGCACCTGGATGGTCTCCGATGCATCATGCATTGCCACCAACCTTGAGGTGTGGGTGTCCTTTATGAATATGGACACCCTCCTTTCTTGGTGTTGTCCGGATTTTGGGGCGAACGCATGATATGAGGTGAAACCTGTTAGTGCTGGGGTGCTCTCCGGAGCCTTGAACCAGGTTTCTGTCACAGCACAGACATCGATGTTCTCCATATTGAGAAGGGCCTCGAGTGCGTGCATCTTGAGATTGAGACTTCTGGCATTGAGCAGCATTACCCTTAGTTTTTTTCCTTTTGGTGTTCTAGGGTGGTAGGTTTAGAATTTGAGCCTTGCCTAAAAAGGCACTATGGGGGTGGCAAGAGCCTTTGCCAATATCCGAAACCCAGGGTGACAGGTGCAAGCCGTCCCTTGGAAGCAGCGTGGCTTGTCCAGCATGTCATCCCAGGCAGACAGACATTGGATCCCTTTGAATGACACCAGAATTTAAGCCAATTATTAAAGCTGATCATCTTATCACTGTATTGTGGCATCATTCTAGGTGAAGGTAGGATACTGCTCAAGGTCAGGGTCATACCTGCCTGGGCTACATAATCAGAGAGCTCCTCGATGTCCCTTTCATGTAGTCCAAGGAGGTACGCCTCAGGTCGCTGACACCAGCGTGGACAATGACTGAGTCGACTTGTACCTGCTGTTGAGAGACCTGAGTGCTTGCGTTATGTGGCGGATTCTAGCGCCTGACAGGCAGCTTACTGTGACCTTCTCTTTACTCAGTCTGGTGAGCGGACGTCAGTGTGTCTGACTATGGAATCACCAATGACAAGTGTGTCTGGCATTTTGTTTGGCCTTAAGGGCTGTGACTGTTTGACACTCTGACTGTGTGGTCTATGTGTTGCATGTGTTGGGTCGTGAGGTGGTAGTTGTTTGGGTGTCTGCTTTGGTGGCCTCTGCTGTTTTGGTAAATTTTGATCAGAGCCTCCAGTATGTCTTTGTGTGAGTATGTGTATGATTTGAAGTTGTGATGGTACCATGTGTGACTGGGTATGTATTGTGTGTGGTTACCTTCTCCTCCTGTCTGGTCTTGCCAGTCCTATGTTGAGAGAGCTCAGCCTCCAGTTTGGCCGTATAGTTGCATCTCTCGCATGTATTTGTGTTTTGTGGGAGAAGGAGAGGATTGTCTGTGTACATGAGGCAGTTGTAACATTGCCTCAATATTCCCAGGTTCACCAGTTGAGCTGGAGAGGACACTAGCAACTGATCCCTCGACATACTAGAAGTAGTAGATAAAGAGACTTTCAAAGGACTCGGGGAAGTGGGTTTTAGGCTGGTGGGGTACTATCTATAATAAGAGTGCTTTATCAAGGTGCAAGTACTGTAGGAGTAAGTGCTAGGCTTTACAGATAGAGAATAGTCTACTTGGGAATCAAGTAGAGATGAACTTTTCAGTTATAGGATATGCTGGTTAGATCAGCAGTACAGCTCGAGGAAGGTAGTTTTAAGGGAAAATTGGAAGAGTGGAATTTAGATGGCCCAAATAGTTTAACCTTGTTTAACCGCCGCTGCTCTTGTGTGCAACAGTGGTAACTCAGCTAAATTAACTACGCGTTTAGCGTGTTTTATAGCAGGGGCTGAAGGGAGCTAGGAATTGGCCCAAAACGACCAATGGACTACTAGTTTCTGGCTGAAACTTCACCAAATCAGACAAAAGGCGCTCAGTGCTTCCCACTCCCACTGGTAAGCAAAGAAACTTCCCTCCTTCCTAATAAGGCAATGGATCAGTAACAGGAACTAAAAACAAAGCCCAGGGATCAGCAACTCTGAAACTGGACTACTCTAGTTCAGTAAGGCGGAAAACAAGAGATTTTTTTTGTTTTATTACAGAGACAAGGAAAAAACAGACAGTAATTGCTGTAAATCGGCTAGCGACTTTAGTGTGTAGCCTACAGAAACAATTTGCAACAATTAGTAACTTAAAGTGCAATAAACAGTGTAAAATGCAGAAATCACTTAAAGTAGCAATAAAACAGGCGAAATGCAGTTGCTAGCTTAAATAACAGTGGGAAAGCCACAAAAATACTTATATCTGGTAGAAAGTCACTCTTTTAGCTCTCTGCTGCTTGGATCACTCTGCAGGCCACCACGAGGATCTGTGCTGAGTTGGTACAAGCTGGAAAACGCGTGTTTAGCGTGTTTTATAGCAAGGGGCTGAAAGGAGCTAGGAATTGACCCAAAACAACCAATGGACTACTAGTTTCTGGCTGAAACTTCACCAAATCGGACAGAAAGGCTGCTCAGTGCTTCCCACTCCCACTGGTAAGCAAAGAAACTTCCCTCCTCCCTAATAAGGCAATGAATCAGTAACAGGAACTAAAAACAAAGCCCAGGGATCAGCAACTCTGAAACTGGACTACTCTAGTTCAGTAAGGCAGGAAAACAAGAGATTTTTTTGTTTTATTACAGAGACAAGGAAAAACAGACAGTAAATGCTATAAATGCTGTAAATCGGCTAGCGCACTTTAGTGTGTAGCCTACAGAAACAATTTGCAACAATTAGTAACTTAAAGTGCAATAAACAGTGTAAAATGCAGAAATCACTTAAAGTAGCAGTAAAACAGGCGAAATGCAGTCGCTAGCTTAAATAACAGTGGGAAAGCCACAAAAATACTTATATCTGGTAGAAAGTCACTCTTTTAGCTCTCTGCTGCTTGGATCACTCTGCAGGCCACCACGAGGATCTGTGCTGAGTTGGTACAAGCTGGAAAACGCGTGTTTAGCGTGTTTTATAGCAGGGGGCTGAAAGGAGCTAGGAATTGGCCCAAAACGACCAATGGACTACTAGTTTCTGGCTGAAACTTCACCAAATCGGACAGAAAGGCTGCTCAGTGCTTCCCACTCCCACTGGTAAGCAAAGAAACTTCCCTCTTCCCTAATAAGGCAATGGATCAGTAACAGGAACTAAAAACAAAGCCCAGGGATCAGCAACTCTGAAACTGGACTACTCTAGTTCAGTAAGGCGGGAAAACAAGAGATTTTTTTGTTTTATTACAGAGACAAGGAAAAAAAACAGACAGTAAATGCTGTAAATCGGCTAGCGCACTTTAGTGTGTAGCCTACAGAAACAATTTGCAACAATTAGTAACTTAAAGTGCAATAAAAAGTGTAAAATGCAGAAATCACTTAAAGTAGCAGTAAAACAGGCAAAATGCAGTCGCTAGCTTAATAACAGTGGGAAAGCCACAAAAATACTTATATCTGGTAGAAAGTCACTCTTTTAGCTCTCTGCTGCTTGGATCACTCTGCAGGCCACCACGAGGATCTGTGCTGAGTTGGTACAAGCACTGCAGCCAGTTTCTGTCTGTGTGCATGGAGTTGTGTAAATATGACCTTAACTGCTGATGGCTTTAATAAAGCAGTAGCCATGGAATACTTTACATGGGAGATTTGGCATAATGGATATAATCTTTTCCTCATAAGTACAAGGTAAGGGGTTTGATTCTCATCTTGTTTTACTGGCTAGGCTTAAAATGGGCCTTTATGGCAGTTAGCCTAGCATTTGCTTATGAATCTATGAACCTATAATGGAGGTCTGAAATGTTTTTTCCACTTCACAAGGATCAACCATCAAAGGATCCTGGAAACTACAGATCTAGTAGTCTGACTAGTCTAATATGCAAATCCATAGAATGACTTAGCATGGGAATAATCAACAAAGACATAGGCAACCTTCAGACACTAGACTCAATCCAGTTTGGCTTTGTCAATTGAAGATCATGCCTACTAAACCTACTGTACTACTTTGAGAAGGTTACCAATCCAAAGCGTGACAGGGAAACTGTGCATACAGCCTACCTGGACCTTGCTAAGGCATTTGATAAATACCTCAATCAGGTATAGTGAACAAACTCATCAAACTCAACATAAACCCCGACATAAGTCACTGGATTGCAGGCTGGCTCACAGACAGGACCAGGAAAGTTAGGATTGGTGACACCACTTCCACTGAGAGACTGGACACCACTAGAGTATCTCAGGGCTCCATGATGGGACCGCTTCTATTTAGCACTATTTAGCATATACTTATCAGAGGTAAAGGCTAGTGTCAAAGCCCTTTGACTAATCATGTTCATAGATTTCTGCAAATTGACAGGTATTCCCCATGACAGAAACATCTTACAAGAGAGTGTAACAGAAAAATGATAGATGCTAAAGTCATGGACTAAAACGCAATGCCAAGAGATGCATTATGGTCCATCTTGGGAAAAGTACCACCCAGGCTAATTACTTCATCAACAGGAAACTGCTAAAAGTTGACCTAGTAGTCAGCTATCTGAGAGCATTGTAGACAATAGGTTCATAGGTTCATAGGTTGGTACTAGGCTATCAGCCCTAGGGCCTATACAAGCCTAGCCATAACAATTCCCTGGCTATTTCTTCCCACATTATTTACTTTCCTGGACCCCTGTCTAGCAGGGCGACTGACGTGATCCCTGGGGTGAATTTCCTTTCTCCCATCCAATCGTCAAGGTTCCTCTTGAAGAGGTCCAAAGAGGCACTCTGCTTGACATGTATGGGCAATCTATTCCAGAGTGTGGGGAGTCTCTGGGTCAGGAACCTATCCCTCCAGCATGTTTTGTTTATTGTGATGACAAGATTTAGATCCCTGGAGCATGTAGCTCTGAGGGATTGGGATTTCTTTAAGTGTAGCATGTCCAACAGCTCTGGGTTTGACATGGCCTTGTATGTTAAGCAGAGATCGCCTCTGAGTAGACGATATGTGACAGAGTATAGCTGGAGTTTTTTAAGGTGGTCAGCGTAGGGCATCTGCTTTAGGCCTGTGATTCTTTTAGTGAGGTATTTCTGAGGCCTTTCCAGATGTCCTTCAAGGATGCATCTGCAGTCCTTACAAATGGGTTGTCCTGTTGTCAGGCAGCCCTTCGGTCGGCCGGATTCCAAAGTCTGGGTCTGGCCTCGGCTGGTGTCGCACTTCACCCGACGTCATAGCTGCAGTTCTTCGGGTATAAAGGCATCAGCCGACGCCATTTTCCTCAGTCTTTCTTGCCGCGTGGCGCCCGAAGCAGAAGCTGTTCGCAAGTGCCGGTCGGTCAGAACCAGAGATTACTACTACAAGTACCAAGACTTCTAAAAGCTAAGTACCCGTTGGGGACTCTTTCTTGCCTCAGCCGATGTCAGAAAAAGTGAATAACTGTTTAAATTGTGGGAAACAAATACCTCATAAAGATTTCCACTCTTACTGCTTACCTTGCTTAGGCCCAGACCACGACGTAGCAGCTTGTCTAGCCTGTGCTTCTTTCAACCGACGAACGCTTAGACGTCGGTCTGAATTTGCTGAAGAGTTTTTCGGCTCCGCTTTTGCTTACATTATGCCGTCGGATACTCCGACTATGCAAATTTCTAAAAAAATGCAAGGAAAAGGACCGACACTCGCGGTCCGCGGTTTCGGCCAAAACCGTGGTTAAGCCAACCATGAGTATCTCGGTTTCGGCTGAAACCGAGTCCACGGTTCTTCCTTCGGCCAAAAGCTTGCCACTTACCGAGGCCTCATCCAGCTTGGCTGAATCTGCTACTGAAATCCCACCTGCTCCTGCAGGTTCACAGGATTTATCAGATACTATCCCTTTGGATATTTCTACCCCTGCACGTGGAGCTGCTAGGCCTCCTGCATCCATGTCGATTAAGGCCTTTGCCAGGGCTAAAGCAGCAAAAACTACCAAAACTGTGCCTGCTAAGATCCCCTCTCACAGGCCCAGTTCTAGTTCACAAATGCTTAGTCTAGCAGAGGATCTCATTTCTTTGATCCGGGGATCCCAACCACATCCAGACAGGGCCTCTCACCCACCTCCAGAGAAGAGGACTAGAGTAGAGCCCCTGAGCCAGTTTCTTCAGATGGCTCCTCTGATGAATCAGATAATTCAGACCCTCCAGAGGCCCCTTTTTCTCCTTATGAGGACTCTGATGCAGAAGAGTCCATTCCTTCTGCCTCTCCGCCTGAGGAATTTTCTTTTGGGGAAACCTTGCATGCTATGAGGGAACAATTTCAATGGCAGGGCCAGGATTTTTCAGACTCTAGGAAAAGGCTTAGAACCTTTTGCATTTGCCACAGCATAGGCCTTTAGCCATTCCTCCAGTACTTACTGTTGTGGATGATGCTTTTAATGATGCTTGTACTGCTCCTGATTCTCTTCCTCCGGCCCCTGCTAAGCCCGATAGGTACTACAGGGTTCGGACACAGATTATCATTTGTATAAGGCCCCTATTGCATAACCCGAGTCTATCTCCCAGGGACCCAAGGCCGTAGCCGCTACCTCAAACAAAACCCCTCCCTCTGAAAGCGAATCTAGGGTCTTAGAGTGATGGGGTAAAAAGTTTACACTTCTGCTACTCTTTCAGCTAGGGCCTTGAACTGTCAATTCCACATGATTCAGTATCAGGAATTTATGTTAGACCAGTTAACTAAAAAACTGTCCTCGGATGAACCATTAGACAAAAAATCTGTACAGGAAATGGTACATAACATTCAGCAGGTCAGTAATCATTCCTTAAAATGTGGCTATGATGCACTGGAGGCTTCCTTTAGATCAGCCATGACTGGCACAGTGATCAGAAGACATGCATGGTTAAAAGAACAGTCCTTACCAGACCATGTTAAATCAAAGCTCCTAGATGCTCCCATGGATAAGCTCAATTTGTTTGGCTCCCCTGCACAGCAAGTGCTGAAGAAGGTGGAAGAGAAAGCAAAATCTGTCCAGACAGTCAAGGATTTCCTGCAGGTCCAGCCTCCAAGGTTTAGCAGGAACTGGCCTTCCAAGAATTGGTCCTTTCCAGACACCTCCAGAGCTCCGAGAGGCAGGAATAGATGCTCAAGAGGCAGGGGTCAATCCAGAGGTGCCTACAGGGGATGTCAGTGGCAGGCTAACAACCAGCGAGGTACAGCCACAGATCCAGCCACCACCACCACTTCCACAGGACAATCACAGTGACTTGGCTCTGGCACCGCCTACCAGGGAACAACTAGAGGCACCCTTAGGCGGGAAGCTAGCCTTATTTTCAGTAAACTGGCATTACATCACAGGAGACAAATGGATTTTACAGACAATAGACCAAGGTTACAGGTTTCACTTCCATACTCTACCAAGGAAGAGAGGAATGCCAAACCTACCTCCAAATCAGAAGACAGAAGCTCTAGAACAAATAACTCACTTACTAAGGATGAGAGCTGTAGAAATGGTACCATCTATGGAACAAGGGCAAGGATTTTACTCCAGACTTTTCTTGGTACCAAGAAAAGAAAACCAATGGAGGCCTATTCTCGACCTGTCCGCTTTAAACACATACCTCATTGTTCCAAAATTCAAAATTCTGACCCTACAGCAGCTTCTTCCCATGCTGGGCAAGGAGTCTTGGCTGGTAACTCTAGATCTCAAGGAGGCATACCTGCACGTCCCCATACGACCAAATTGCAGAAGATACCTCAGATTTCTTGCAGGATCAGAGCATTATCAATTCTCAGCATTGCCCTTTGGCTTATCTACTGCGCCCAGAGTATTCACGAAATGCCTGGCATCAGTAATTGCTCATTGCAGGCTTCAGGGAATTCAAATTTACCCTTACCTGGACGACTGCCTGTTACAAGCGGACAACAAAACAAATTAACAAAAGATTTGCAAAGGGTCATTCATCTACTACAAGCCCTGGGATACACAGTCAATATAAAAAGTCAAGGCTGATACCATCCCAAAGGATAACCTTCTTGGGTGCAGATCTGGACACATCAAAACAAATGGCATTCCTGACAGTAGAAAACAGGAGCAACTCCTTTCTACTTCATGGCATTAACAAAGCAGAACCAGCTAACAGCAAGAAAAGTCCTGCAAGCTCTCGGTTACATGGCATCCTGCATAATATTGATTCCACATGCCAGACTACATATGAGAAAGTTACAGTGGTACCTAAGGAATTTATGGTCTCAGCACAAGCACAGCCTAGAAACCCAAATTCCAATAATTCCATGCCTGAAGCAAGAATTCCAATGGTGGGCTCAGGCCTGTCAAACAAACAAGGGACTGCCCTTCCACAGCACTCAACCAAGCCAGACCATCACAACAGATGCTTCAGACCTCGGTTGGGGGGCACACATGCTGGACAAGTGCATACAAGGCTTATGGACTCAAGACCAGCTGCACCTACACATAAATCAAAAGGAAATGCTGGCAGTAAAACTGGCAATTCAGGCATTCAGACCATTTCTTCGACAGGGTTAACTGCTGATAAGGACGGACAACACCACAATTATGTGGTACATCAACAAACAGGGAGGCACACATTCATACCCTCTATGCCGGATGGCAATGGACCTCTGGAATGTGGCACTGAGCTTCAACATTCAGTTACAAGCAATTTTTGTGCCAGGAAAAGAAAATATACTAGCAGACATCCTAAGCAGAACTGCTATGGATGCCCACGAATGGATGCTGCATCCGGACATCTTCAAAACCATTACAAGGAAATGGGGACTACCAGAAATAGACTTATTTGCATCCCCACACAATCACCAACTGAAAAAATTCTGCACAAGGACGGACCACCCACTTGCTTGGAAAGTGGACTCCCTATCTTTCAGTTGGAAAAACCTGACAGCATATGCATTCCCACCTCTTCCTTTGATGCACAAGGTGCTATTGAAGATCAAAGAAGACCGTCCAAGGATCATCCTGATAGCCCCAAACTGGCCAAGGCAACATTGGTACCCATTACTGAGGAGTATGTCTCGGGAACAAATATGGCCTCTGCCCCTAGTTCCCTTGCTGTTAACACAGAACAACTTCTAAACACTGCATCCAAACCTGAAAACACTGCAGCTGGCTGCCTGGAACATTGCATAAGACCAAATAACCCAGATTTATATCAAAGGGTTAAAGACATTATCTTGGAGGCTCGCAGACCCTCAACAAGAAAAAATTATTCAGCAAAATGGAAAAGATATCTCATTTGGAGTACAGCAAAAGGAGAGAATGTGTCACTGGTAAACATAGCTAACATCCTGGAATACTTGGCAGAGCTCTTCCACAACGGCCTGTCCTATTCTTCCATTAAGATTCATGCATCAGCCATTTCAGCAGAATACAACTTGGATCCTCCAGTCTTCTCACATCCTCTGCTCAGGCAGTTTCTGAGAGGAATTAAAAATGTAAAACCACCTAGAAAGCCACCATTGCCAGCATGGGACTTGAACTTTGTGCTAGAAAAATTGACACTACCTCCTTTCGAACCAGCAGCAACAGCAGAATTACAATACTTATCATGGAAAACTGCTTTCCTGCTTGCAATCACTTCAGCAAGAAGGGTATCTGAGCTACAGGCATTAATGGCAGTACAGCCCTTCCTGATCTTCCATCAAGATAGAGTGTCCATGAGAACTAATCCTACTTTTATGCCAAAGGTGGTCTCCAGGGTATCTTTACATCAAGCTATCCACCTACCTACATTCTTCCCCAACCCACAGAACAGGGGAGAAAGACTGTTGCATACCTTGGATGTACATAGACAATTACGTTACTACCTGGACAGGACCAAGAGCAACAGAAAAACTGACCAGCTACTGGTAGCATATGCAACAGGAATGGAAGGAAAAGCAATTTCAAAACAGACAATCTCTAAGTGGATAGGAAATTGCATTAGATTTTGTTACTCCTACCATGGGAAGAAAACTCCAGAAAACATCAGGCCTCACTCTACAAGGGCTACAGCCACTACCACAGCTTTTTACGAGGAGTGGCTACCAAAGACATTTTAGAGGCTGCTACTTGGAGCTCCGTGCATACATTTGCCAAGCATTATAATTTACCTTTATACTCCAGATCCCGAGCAGGTTTTGCCACTGCTGTTTTGCAAGGGATCTTAACTACACCATAATCTTATTTCTCCTCCTCCCCCAGTTTGGCTATGGTATTCTACCCATTTGTAAGGACTGCAGATGCATCCTTGAAGGACATAGTACAGTTTTGTACCTACCATAAATGTAGATGTCCGATAGGCATGCATCTGCAGTCAGGATTACCCACCCTCCTTCCCCTCTGTGGTACTCCTAGGGTATTTGCCCATCTTGTAGCTAGCTGGGGGAATCTATTATGGTGTATTTGTTTGTATATATGTGCATACGTGCTTATTTTTTGTTTGCTCTCTACTATTTGGAACCATTTGCATTTATCCAAATTTAGCTTTCCTAGAGGGCACCTGGCATCTGGGGCAAGAAACACTGAGGAAAATGGCATCGGCTGATGCCTTTATACCCGAAGAACTGCAGCTATGACGTCGGGTGAAGTGCGACACCAGCTGAGGCCAGACCCAGACCTTGGAATCCGGCCGACCGAAGGGCTGCCTGACGACAGGACAACCCATTTGTAAGGACTGCAGATGCATGCCTATCGGACATCTACATTTATGGTAGGTACAAAACTGTACTTTGTTGCAGATGTCTTGAGAGGTACATACCAAATGGGGCGTTGTATTCTATAATGGGTCTAATGAGGGATGAGTACAGTGGGACAATGACCTCCTTTTTTCTGGATGAAAAGCCCTTTGTGATGAGGTGTGCCACATAGAAGGATTTCCTGACTGTTGTGGCAATGTGGTTATCAAAGGTGAGGCCACTGTCCACCTGTGTCGCTAAGACTCTTATCACATTTTCTGTGTTTAGTGTACTGCCACCTATATGGTAATTCATGGATACATGTTTTTTCCCAAAGGGGATAACAATACATTTCTTGGCATTGAGCTTGAGCCCATGGCTCTGGCACCAAGCATCTGTTTCTGTAAGGCCCTTTTGTAGAGTATCCACATCATTTGGGGATTCAATAATGGCTCCCAGTTTGCAGTCATCTGCAAACTTTGTTAGCCAGAGTCCCTTAGTGTTGACCTGTACTTCAGAGAAGTAGATGCCAAACAAGAGTGGCCCCAGGACTGAAGCCTGAGGTACTCCACTTGTCACTTGTCTGGAGCTGGATTTGGAGTCGGCTACTTTTACAGTGTGGGTTCTATCAGTAAGCCATTTAGCAACCCATTGGGTGACATAGGGATTAATGCCCAACTTAGTAAGTTTATCTATGATTCCAGAGTGGGGGATGGTGTCAAAGGCCTTGGCAAGGTCTAGATAGGCTGTGTGGACCACCTTACCCTTGTCCGTGGCTCTAGAGACTGATTCAAAAAAGTCAATCAGGTTCAGGAGACAAGATCAGCCCTTCACAAACCCAAACTGGGTGGGGTCCAGTGTTTGAAGGCTGCCAAATGTTTATAAGTTCCTTGATAACACACTCCATGGCCTTGCAGATAAGGCTTGTCAGACTGATGGGACGGTAGTTTCCGGGATCCAAGGTGGATCCCCCCTTGTGGATTGGGATAACTGTAGCTCTGCGCCACTCAGAGGGCACGAAACCTGAGGTGAGGCTATGATTAAACATGACACTTAGGTGAGGTGCCAGTTCATATTGTAGTTCATGTAGTACACAGCTCGGGATGTCATCTGGTCCCATGGATGCTGTATTCTTGGCTTTAGAGAGTGTGTTTTGTACCTGTGTGGCCGTTATTACTGGAATTTGGCAATCTTCCAGTATTGAGATGGGCCATTTAGGGGGTGAGAGGGGGGTGAAGTTGGCACTGAATCGATCTGCCAGGATACTGGCAATATCCTTCGGATCAGTATATTTAATGCCATTCTGTTTTAGCTCAGAGCAGATCTGAGCATTGCCATTTAGATTCTTGACATAGTTATAGAATGCTTTGTGGTTGTCTTTGGAATCTTTGGCAATTTTATTTTCGTAACTGGCTTTGGAGGATTTTATGAGGCATCTCAGTTTCTTACTGAGGCTAGTAAGGGAGTTTTTTGCATCCTGGGATTTTCCTCTTTTCTGCAAAAGTTTCTTCCTTTGTTGTAAAGTTTGTTTATGGCAGGGGACCACCAGATTGGCTTCCTTTTTTTGGATGAGAGCATTTTGGTTCTATTTGGGATGGCACGATTCATGCATGAGTGGATGTGCTCGTACAGTGCCTTAGTGTAGGATTCAGCAGTTGAACTTTCAGTTCCCGTCCGCATGGGTGTCATGAAGTTTGTCACTTCTGACTTGAGTAGCATGAAGTTGGCTTTGGAGAAGTTTTTTATGGTGGTTTCTTTACTGGGGGGTGGGGGTGCGATGTGGATGTTAAGGGTGATTAGCTTATGGTCAGACCTGACTAACGAGGGGGTGACCATAGGTATGGAGCATTGATTTCCCATGTTGGTAATGACCAGGTCTAGGGTATTGGAGCCCCTGGTGGGACTATGGATTAGTTGATCCAGGGCGTTGGAATTTATGAATTCCAAGAACCGTTGCGCAAAGGTGTTGGGACATGAGTAGTTTTCCCAGTTAATGGCAGGGTAGTTAAAATCACCCAGTATTATGGTGTTTGGTTCTATCTTAATATTTTCCAGTATGTTTAGAAAAGTGTAGTGAGAATCTTGGGGTATGGTGGGGGATCTGTAGCAAGGTACAATTTGGATTGCAGTCTTACCTAGTGTTAGTTGCACTTGGAGAATTTCAGACACATTGTGTTGGCCAACTAGCCTGGTGGTGTGAATATCCTTGGTGAATATTGACACTCCTCCACCTTTAGTGTTTCGGTCCTGGTATGGTGGCCGAAATGTGTGGTAAGAGTTGTAGCCTGGTATTGCAGGGGTGCTCTCTGAGGCCTTGAACCAGGTCTCAGTTACTGCACAGATATCGATGTTCTCCATTTTTAGGAGTGCCTCGAGAGAGTGCATTTTGAGGTTTAGACTTCTAGCATTGAGTAGCATTACCTTCAGATTTTGCATGCTTGTACCTGTTATGGTGGTGGTTTTGTCCTTTGAAGTTTGCCTTTGTGCAATATGTTGCCAAGGTAGCAAAACAATTCTATGTTGCCCAACTTGTAAGTAAGGACACAGCATCCAGGGCCAAGGAAGGCATAGTAACACTTTATTTGGCCCTTATCGGACCCATCGATAATGCCACCATTGCCATATACCTGACCAAACATATGTGCAAGTTAGAAGCCTACAAAGTTTCCTTAGCAGGGGAATCTAGGTTCTAAATGCACTGTCCTTTACAAAGCAGCTATCTTGAAACCCTCTCTCATACATGTTACTGAGAGGTGAACTATGGCTCACATAAAATGCATCCTCAGATCCAGCTCTGTTGGACATTTTACACATCTGCAACATACCTCTCAAATGTCCAGATTTCTGCCTTATATTTTCAGTCTGCAGCTCATTATACATGAAATATGTGAATACAGGAAAGTGCACCTATCCATAGAGATAAAATGTAATACAGGAAACTGCATTTACTGTACATGGAGATTAACATAATCATTGCAGTCAAACAAATGTCTCAAAAGAAAAAAATGCACTGTAAAAACTCAGCTCTCAAAAACAAGTAAAAAAATAGAAAATTATGCAAATATTACTTAAAATAAGAAATGTATCTGCCAACAAAACATGAAAATTTCACTTGACAAGAATATTTTAAAACAAGTAAATATTTCTAGCCCCCCCCCCCCCCCATGGGCATCATAAACTAGTGCATTCAGACTTAAATCAAGTACATTTATTTAATACAAAGAAAACAAATTAAGATTTATTTTCTGAATATGTGGGAAAGTTTGCTTTAATTTAGAAAGCATTGGCTATTGTCTTAAAACATTTTTAGTAATTACAGTATGGGCAGGATTCACAAAGGCTTGCACGGAGTCTAAGAGTAGTGTAAGACTCCATGCAGCCTTCGCGATCCAGGAACAGATCTAAATCTCGTGTAAGAGACCAGCTAAAATGTCACTTACGCAGAGTGAGCGTGGATATGCTAATCACCTCACTTGCAGCTGAAAGGCATGCAAATGAGGTAGATTAGCGATCCAGGAAGCCCAAAGCAGCCTGTGTGAGAGCCGTTTTAGCTGCAGAAATGTACTCAGTTGACAACTGAGTACGTTTCTGCAAAAAACACAATGGAGCCATGTCAGCTCCAAATAAAGGGTGCATATGTGTCAGGCAGCAGGCCAATGGCCAAATATGTGGCCATTGGCAAGGTACCCCGATGCAAAAATAATAAAAATATAATATTATTTATCATTATTTATATATTATTTTTTTCGGCGATGTTTAAACGCAGCGCAGTCCCGCGCAAATGGACTGCGCTGTATAAAACATAAAAATGAAGGTTATAAACCCACAAATGTGGGTTTTATGCAATACATGGGTTTACAATGCAGGGACCTAAAACAACATGGCCACCGTTTAGTGGTTGCTAAGGGGGGAAGCTTAGTCTAAGACATGTAAGTAAGGATTAGTAGGCAATCTGATGTAAATGAGTGGTAGGATACTGAATTCCACTGTCAGATAGCAAATGAGCACATTCTGAGTAGTGTAAGAGATACATAAGGGGGAGGAACACAGCAGGAGATAGGTGACATCACAGGGGGGAATGGTAGAAAGAAATGCAGTTCATTGGAGGTCAGTGTTACATGACAGATGTCAGACACATATCATGGAAAGAGGAGTGCCACAAGATAAGCATGGGAAAGTCAAGAAATGGAAGGTGTACACTGTTGCTTACACCAAAGTTTCTTGCTGGGTGTGCATGCGCATGTGTGCGCACCATGAAGCACGAGTAGGGCAGTGTGCGCACGTGTAAGGCAGACTGAGCATGTGGGAGCCTGTTGGCAGACTTGTAAGACTGTTTGCGCTAGTGTGCACGTGTTTTAACCCGAATAAGCAGATTCTGAAACTTGTAAGCCTGTGTGCGTGCGTGTAAGCCACTGTGAGCGTGTTTCTGCTGGTATGCGCGTTGCTCCCACCTGAGGAAACAGAAAGGAAAAAGGAAGCAACAGAATTAGTAGGAAGCTAGCAGGGAATACTGCTGGAGCTAGCAGGTATAAACAATTAGAAGCAGGCAATTACAGAGGCAGAATAGTAGCTCAGCCAAGCACTTAAAACTCTGCTTACAGCAGTGCAGGATGTTTCTCTCAAGAGACACTGCAAGACAGGAGTAAGCTATTAGAAGTGAAAACTGAAAAAGCTGAACTCAGAGCAGAAATGCTAGGGGCTGCTATAGCTGTCATAAGGAGACATAGGCTACTTGCTGAGGGTGGTGACAATGCAAATGGTGCCAGACAACCCACAGTGAGGAGACAGAGAAGAGTGTACAGGCCCAGGGTCACCTACCACGGGTTACATGAGCTGGAGATAGTAGAGCGCTATAGAGTGGACAGAGACCTCCTGCAGCAAATTGTCGAGCTCTGCAGGCCACGCCTCACACACAGAACCAACAGAGGGGAACCCATCCCAGTGGAAACCAAGGTATGTGTTGGCCTAAGAATACTAGCAACAGGTACCTTCCAGAGACCAACTGGTGATATGATGAGGATATCACAGGCATCAGCCTCCAGGGTACTGCACCAGTTCCTGGATGCCATGTCAGCACATGTCGGTGATCATGTATATTTCCCCAATGCCCGTGAGGTATTGGCCAGCAATATTCGTCTCTTCCAGCAAATAGTGGAATACCCTGAGGTAGTGGGTGCAATAGACAGCACGCACATATGCATCAAAGCACCAGCCGGTGAGCAG
Organism: Protopterus annectens; assembly: GCF_019279795.1. Taxonomy (NCBI): domain Eukaryota; kingdom Metazoa; phylum Chordata; order Ceratodontiformes; family Protopteridae; genus Protopterus; species Protopterus annectens. The sequence goes on from NC_056732.1 coordinate 496,856,975, forward strand.
GGTAGGGCCTACATTAACCGCAAGGGCTTCCCCTCCATCAACTGCCAGGTCGTGTGTGATGCCCAGGGCATAATAATGAATGTGTGTGCTGGCTGCCCTGGGAGCTACCATGATTCCCATATCTGGCATTTGACGCAGCTGTACCAAATATTTGCCAATGGGGACATCCCACATGGACACCTAGTGGTGGATGTAGGTTATGCACTGGAGCCATGGCTGATGACACCCATCAGAAATGCACACACAACTGAACAGGAACGCCATAATGAGGCACACGCACAAACACGTAATGTAATAGAGCATGTGTTTGGGCTGCTCAAGTCACGGTTCCGGTGTCTGGACACATCTGGTGGAGCCTTGCAGTACTCACCAACTACATGTACCCAAATTGTCATGGTATGTGCTATGCTACATAATATGATCTTGCGAAAACAGCTACAGCAGGACCAGCATAGGGCCAGGCCAAACAGCCCCCCACCATTGCCAAGGCCATCACAGGCAGAGCGTGACTTGGAGGAGGAACAACCTGAGCCTGCCCCAGTAGTCAGAAGGAGGCGTGCCCAGTATGCCCTGACCTTGGCAAAGAGGCAACGCATAGCATATACACTGGCTCAGTAGGAACCCTGGGAATGATACCCCTCTCTGACTCACTGATATAATAACAGGGATGCCTAAAATGACATAACCTGCTCTCAAACATGTACAGGGAGTGTAGTATGTGCATCCGACAGAGGCAGCCTGCAGCACCACCTGAGGCATGAATGCCATGTGTTAAGCAATGTAACAACATGTAGTATATGCACACTTGATGACCCTGACTAACATCCTACCCTCACCAAGCATGATGCCACAATATGACGATGAGATGATCAATTGCAATAAATGGCTGAAGTATTGCAGTTAGTGAAAGGGGATCCAATGTGTGCCAGCCTGGGATGACATGCTGAGCATGACATGATGCCCCACCTGCTAGGGGTGGCATGCACCTATCAGTCCAGGCCTTATGGATACTGGCAAAGGCTGTTGTTACCCACAGTGTGCACTGAATAGGTAAGGCTCAAAACACAAACCCACCTCCATAGGTATCACAAGGGATAAGAACCTAGATGTAATGCTACCCAATGTCAGAAGTCTAAACAGCAAGATGCATGCAGTCTAAACTCCTGCAGTATGGAGAATGTTGATATCTGTCCTGTAACAGAAAACTGGGTCAAGGCTCACAACAGCACCCTAACACTACCAAGTTACACCTCATACTGTGCTGTACAGCCTCAAAACATGGAACAAGCTACAAAAGGAGGGTGACTAGCAGTAATTGTCAAGGATAACCACACCCCCATGTTGGTACCACAGCAAGAAGCAGCATGGACTAGCCATGGTCAAGTAACAGTGGCTAAAACTGCCTCCCAGTTTATAGCCTGCTACAGACTACCGTCCTAACACCAGGAACCGCACCTGGCCTGTGTTGGAATACATGAATATATCAAACCCTCCAAACCACATTATATTGCGTGACTGAAAATACCCAGACATAGACTGGAAGCATTATACTAGCTCCAACACTGTAGGCCAAAAGTTCCTAGAATCCATAAACCAAAATGCCCAGGAACAACATACCACTCCCACAAGAGGGGTAAGCATACTGGATGTGATAATCAGCAACATGGGTACTGGATGGCAAGATGAGAAGTGTATACTTCACTGGTAAGACCAGACCATAGAGTAATCACATTGGATATACACATCCTGACTGCAGTCCCTGGCCAGAAAACAACAGTGAAAAACATGTGTAAAGCAAAAGTTGCACTCCTCCAAACTGATGTGGAATCCATTAAATGCCCTGTGCAGGTGCAAAATATGGGCCACACCTCAGAACCTGTTATACAAGCATTCCATGAACACTGCCAGGAATGCTTGGATTATGCAATCCCAAATAAAACCAAGACACAATGCCATACACGCAGGCATCTGGCATTGTGGACTCCAGCCATTACCAAACCATGCAAGAGAATGAGGAAGCTACTAAATGATAGAGCAAACATAAAAAGGGAAGTAATCACTGATCAGTAGTATGGCAATAAAATATGTCCACTCATACAATCCACTAAGGCCAGCTACAACAAGTTGAATCTATGAATCTTGAGGCAATGTTACACCTGCCCCAAGTACACAGACAACCCTGAACTCCCCCCAAGAAATAAAAATATATGTGAGAGACGCAACCAATTATCCAAACCGGAGGCTGAGCTCCCTCAACTCAGTACTGTCAAAACTAGTCAGGAGGAGAAGGTAACCACACACACCACAAACCCAGTCCCACATAGACCTATCACAACTGCAAACCAAAGACATAAACACAGAAAAACATTCCCGGAGGCCCTAATTACAAACACACCACACCAACAGAGGCCTCCAAAGCAGACACCCAAGCAACCACAACCTCCAAATATAGCACATGCAACACATAATACACAAAGCTGGTGTGCCAAGCAGTCACAGGCCAGAAGGAGAAACAACATGCCTGATACAGATGTAAGAGGTGACTCCATAGTCAGACACACTGCTGTCCCGCTCACCAGACTGAACAAGGGAAAGGGTACAGTAAGCTGCCTGTAGGCTGCTACAATATGCCACATAACACAAATACACAGGTCAACCCAAAGCAAGTAGAAATATGATGCAGTCATTGTCCATGCTGGCGTGAATGACCTGAGATGTACCTCCCCGGACTACATGAAAAGAGACATAGATGATCTCTCCAATTATGTAGTCCAGGCCAATATGACACTGACCGTTTGCAGCATCCTACCCTCACCAAGAATGATGCCACAGTACAAACACAGAATGATCAGCTTTAACAAGTGGCACAATTACTGGTGTCATTCCAAGGGGATCCAATGTCTGTCTGCTTGGGATGTCATGCTTGACAAGCCACGCTGCTGTTCCAGGGATGGCTTGCACCTGTTACCCCTGGGCATCTGGATATTGGATAAGACTTTTGCCACCTCCATAGAGCCTTTCGTAGGCAAGGCTGAAAAGACTAACCCACCACCCTAGAAAACATAAGTGGAAAGAAGCATAAGGGTAATGCTGACCAATGCCAGACATGTAAACCTCAATATGCATGCTTCTGAGCCCCTCCCCAGTATGGAGAACATTGATGTCTGTGCAGTGACAGAAACCTGCAGCAAGCCTCCTGACAGCACACCAGCACTACCAGGTTATACCTCATATCATGCGTTATGGCCCCAAAACCTGGACCAAAACATAAAAGGAGGGGGAGTATCCATATTCAGCACAGACACCCATACGTCCAGGTAAGTGACAATGCACGAAGCATCGGAGACCACCCATGTGCAACTAACCATAGGCAAAACTGCTGTACAGTCTGTAGCATGCTACAGACCACACTCCCACACACAGGAACCCCACCCAGCTGTCCTGAAGACACTGGACAGTATGAATGTCTCACCAAATACCAAACAAGGTACTCACAAATTACCACATAGGTGGTAAACCATTATGTATGGAAGGAGTAATCAGGGACCTAGGGACACAAGTGGACAGTAACCTGTTATGTGACACTCACATTGCCAACGTGGCTAGGAAGACTGTCTATACTGTATATATATATCATGTCTATATATCATGAAAGGATTCACATCTACATCAACAGAGGTCATTGTGCCCCTATACTGTTCTCTTATCAGACCCATAATCTAGTACAATGCCTCATTTGGGATGTACCTTACCCGACACCTGCAGCAGTTAGAAAGACCTCAAAGGTACCTCACCAAGAGGATAAAGGGTCTCAAATATATGTCATATGCTGCCTGGCTGTAGACACCTCAGCTGAATGCAGTCACATACTGCCGACACAGAGGTGTTGTATGCCTGTTGTACAAGGCCATGTCCAACACAGGAGTAATGGACATGCTCCACCCCAGAAAACCCAAAGCCATCGGAGCTGTGAGAGTGAGAGATGTCAACCTCAACACATAATGAAATAGGATGTGCTGGAGGGACAGATACATAACCCAGAGGATCCCTACACCCGGGAACAGAATCCCACTCCATGTTAGGCAGAGCCCCTCACTGACACTCTTCAACAGGAATCTTGCCAAGTGGATGGATGATCGTAGATGTACACTGGGGGTCTTCACTGTGTCACGTCCAGACAGAGGCACAGTAAAGTAAATCATAAATGGCCATAATATTCACATAGCAAGGGGTGGCGAAAGCCACAGACACTCTGGCTAGGCTTATAAATGCCCTAGGGTGGATAGCCTAGTATGAACCTATGAACCTATGAAGATACAAATTGTACAGGACACTAAGGATAATCACAAGGCTTTCTTAACTGATGGTAGGAACCTTGTTGGGAATTCACAGATATGCTCTGAATCACTCAAATATTACAAACAACATATCAAACACACACACATATTACCAACATCCAACCTGACAGGTGCAGTGCAAACCCCCCCCCCCAGAATGCAAAATATCTATCCCAGCAGACTGCTGGCCCCTCTGACATTGCAGATTCTGAGGTAACAGCCAGCATCTACAAAGCAAAACACACAGCAGCAATGGTATGAGATGGTGTCCTGGGCTGAGTCCAACATGGACTCCAAGAAGAATGGAATGCCAAATCACACTACTGCTCAATGTCAGCCTTACCACAGGATATGTACCCAAAGAGACGTGTACAACAACAGTGGTCCTTCTCAACAAAGGTGTTGCCTGAATGGATACTGCAAACTACCACCCCAGAATCCTGACAAGCTTGGTCTGCACAGCTATGGAAAGGATCAGCATGTACCACAGACATAAAGATATTGGGGACCTGCTGACACCGGACCCTACCCAGTGTGGCTTTCTTAAGTGCAGATCCTGCCCCTTAAACATGTCTGACTTATTTGAAACAGTCATTAAGGTCATTGATGAGGGCAATGTGGTCCACACAGCGTAGCTGGACCTTGCAAAGTCTTCCATACAATACCCCACGTGTTCATTATAGATAAGCTCACCAGCTTAAATATAAACCCCTATGTCAGTAGAGGGGTTGCAAACCAGACCAAGGACAGAACTGACATGGTCAGACATGCTGCAGCCATGTCAGACTACAAACCAGATATAACAGGCATCCCATAAGGCTTGGTCCTGGGACCTCCCTTGTTTGGTATATATGGCCCATAGGTACAGGCCAACATGGAAGGACTGTGTCTAAACATGTTTGCAGAGGACTACAAACTGGCCACCATATCTGACCCTCCAGCTGACACAAGCATCCCACAAAAGGGCCACATAGAAACAGACAACTGGTGCCATAGCCACGTCAGCAAGCTAGTTGCAGAAAAGTGTATAGTCAACCCCTGTGGATATACAGTAAGTGCCCACCAATTACCACATAGGTGATAACCCATTAAGTACTTAACATGTAATGAGAGACCTGGGGACACAAGTTGATAGATATCCTGCATTGGACAAGCATGTGGCTGTAGTGGTTACAGAAACATACTATATACCCACCTAATCATGAAGGTTGTCAGATCTAGATAAGGGGATGTCATTGTGGCTCTGCAGTTATCCTTCATCAGTGTTACAATTGACTACAATAGCTCCTGTGGGATGTATCTCAGCAGACACCTCCATCAACTGTAAAGTCCCCAAAAGTACCTCACCAGGAGTATCAAAGAGCTTGAACAGATGCCATGTGTTGCCTGATTAAACAAACTGCAGCTCCACACACTGCCATACTGCCCAACCAGAGGCAAGCTATGCCTGATGTATAAAGCCATGTCCAAGCTGGAATCAATGAACATGCTGCACCTTGTACAATCTGAATGGCAGTGAGCTATGCACATGAGAGACCTGAACCCCAGCACTGACATACATAGGACAAGCTGCACTGAATGATCCATAACACAGAAGTCACCCCCACTCTTGAGTAAACTCCCAGTACAGGTTAGCCAGAGAGTCACTCATCGACTCTCCTCAAGAGGAATCTTGATGAGTGGATGGGAGATGGTAGGTTTGCCCTGGGTATCACTGTTATGTCACGGGTAGACGGAGGCACAGTATACTAACCATGACATATGTCATGGCAAACTCCACTTACAATGTGTGTCGAAGGACAAACACACTCTCCGACTAGCATTAGAAATGGCCTCGGGCACATCGCTAGTGTTTGCCAATGTACACCTATGTTGTGGAATACACTACCAATGTTGGACAAGCCTGGTTTAAGTAGTTCATATCTGAACATAATGCAACATGGTCAGATGTGCACAACTGGCCCCTAACCAGGCTGTTGTGCTCACTATGAAAATGTAAAGCAGTGATAGGACTAAAGCCCAGGATACTGTCCACCACAGTGAAAGTACTGAACCAGTACACTATATGGTACTACAGTGTTAGGTCAGTATGAAAGGATGTTGACAACTGTATGCAAAGTATCCCATGCAAACCCTGCAGGCACAGTATAATCCCTGTTGTGTTCAGACACAAAGCCGTTGGACAGTAACTACACAACATGACACACAACACACAACCATAAACGTGAGATATTGTTGAAGTTCACACTCATCCACAAATGTGGTGGGCTATGTCAGACAACATGCCATGGAAAGCCTGAACTGAGCATGCTCACACACTTAGGCCAAATCTCAGTTTAGCAGTTGGCCACACATATCCGGTATTTGTACGTGTAATTCCAGGAACCAACCACATTACAGCAATCTGCCCAGTGCACACAGTTAAATGACTACAGAGACATACATGATATAGTGGATCCCTCTCATATTCAAACATCTTCCACAGATACACAAGTTGTTCATAGAAACAGGGAATGCTATGGCAATAAAGACCTGCAAACAGTCTATCGGCAACAAATATTGTGCATCTGACAATTAAACATATGGGTGTAGAGGTCAACACTAGGCTGTTTGCCCTAGGGAATGACAGCTTAGCCAGAGTGTGCTTGGCGTCTGCCTCCCCAGTACAGTAGGCTACTGTGCCACTGTAAAGTAGGTCACATAAGGCACCATGTGAGGCTAGTGTGCTGTGCCTCTGTCAAGCAGGGACACAGTGGAGATCCCAGGGGTTGAATTTGCTAAGCCACATCCATGTTGTTGGTGTGTGCTGGAAGAGGGTTGGTGAGGACCTCTAACAGTAAGTGGGCATCAATAACAGACTGAGGGGATCCTTATCTGCATTGTCTGGACAATTTCACTGTCAACACTTTGTCGTGATGATTATGAGGGATTGAAGTGTCGTGCCAGTACTGCTCAGAGATGTCCTCCCTCTGTGGGCTACTGCTCTGCAATGTATTAGCTCACTCCGTCTGTTGGACAGCTCATATATGGCTGGTGTACACCTGACAGGTGTCCTGTTGTGGAGCAGTCATGGGTATATTCGGGATAGCATGATCAATGCAAACCTTCCACATGCTCATAGAATGCAATTGTCAAGGATTATGCAGAGTAGCCTGTATACTCCCCCAGCATGGGTTCTTTGAAGTCTTCCACCCCGGTCTTCACAAGTGTAAAGTCTGCTTTTGATAAATACACTTTGTTTGCAATGACAACCTTGCCTGGGGGTGGGGATGGGATATGGATGTCCAGGGAAAGGTGGGTATGGTCAGATATCAACAATGGTGGTCTACCTCTGGTGTGGAACAGTGAGTACCCATGTTGCAGATGGTCAGGTGCAATATGTATTCCCCCTTGTGGCTGTGGTGAGTGGTTCTGCCATAGCACATGGATTCACAAATTGTAGTGGCTGTAGGGTAATGTTGTAGAGGCCTGAGTAGTTCCCACACACAATATACCTGTACCTGACGTTAACAACTGGAATGGTGTATGTGAACACCTGCATATCTTGGCACTTTTCCCAGGGAAGCAAAGTGTGTGTCCTGGATGTGGGAGGGGTGGTCCGAACTGGTTGTGTTGTGTGTTACAGATCCTGTGGTCACAAAGCATGGTATAGAACATAACCTGCCAGTGCAATGTGCATATCTGACCCTGAAGTAGGTGGCTGCAAATGCATATATATGCTATCCCCCACCTGACAGGTAGTACTAGATGTACATACCTCTGTAGAAATAATGATGTCAGCACCCTATAAATACTGCAGGTACAGAGCAGATGCCCAGTAATTTAGATAGTGTGCTCTGCTAATGCGTCTCTCTCAAGTATCATATTATAGTTAGGTAGGGGTTTGAATCCTACAAATTCTCAGTGGGTGAGCGGGTTTGGTGTGTGTGCAAGTCTGTGTGAGGGAAATGTCCCTTTTGGCAACTGGGAAAACACACTACAGGATGCACATTCCTCTTTCTAAACACTGATGATACCAAATAAATGTTAGGTGCCTCACTTAAGTTCTGCCCAATGTGACCAAATAGAAACCAACTGATAAGAAAAAATCACGGCAGAACACTGCAGGAACTTCTATTAATTTGAATAAAAAACAGCATAAAATGCTGATGATGTCAGCACCCTATAAGTACAGCAGGAGAAGAAAAACCTCCCAGTAATGTGAATAGTGCGCTCTGCTAATGTGTCTATCTCGTGTCATAACATAGTTAGTTAGGGGTTTAAATCCTGCAAATGCTCAGTGTGTGTGGAGAGTGGTTAGTGTGTATGCAATTCTATATGAAAGAAATGTCCCTTTTGGCAACTAGGAGAACACACTACAGGATGCACATTCCTCTTTCTAAACACTGATGATGTCAGCACCCTATAAGTATAGCAGGAGAAAAGAAACCTCCCAGTAATGCGAATAGCGCGCTCTGCTAATGCATCTGTCTTGAATATCATAACATGGTTAAGTAGGGGTTTGAATCCTGCAAATGTTTAGTGTGTGTGGAGGAGGGGGTTAGTGTGTATGCAATTCTGTATGAAAGAAATGTCCCTTTTGGCAACTAGGAGAACACACTACAGGATGCACATTCCTCTTTCTAAACACTGATGATGTCAGCACCCTATAAGTACAGCAGGAGAAGGAAAAACCTCCCAGTAATGCAAACAGCGTGTTCCACTAATGCGTCTATCTTGAGTGTTGTTAGATAGGGGTTTGAATCCTGCAAATGTTCAGTGTGTGTGGAGGGAGGTTCGTGTGTGTATGCAATTCTGTATGAAAGAAATGTCCCTTTTGGCAACTAGGAGAACACACTACAGGATACACATTCCTTTTTCTAAACACTGATGATGTCAGCACCATATAAGTACAGCAGGAGAAGGGAAATCTCCCAGTAATGCGAATAGCGCGCTCTACTAATGCATTTGTCTCGAGTGACCTAACATAGTTAGGTAGGGGTTTGAATTGTGTAAATGCTCAGTGTGTGGGGAGGGGGGTTACTGCTTTGCAATTCTGTATGAAAGAAATGTCCCTTTTGGCAACTAGGAGAACACATGACAGAATGCACATTCCCCTTTCTAAACACTGATGATGTCAGCACCCTATAAGTACAGCAGGAGAAAGGAAACCTCCCAGTAATGTGAATAGCGCGCTCTGCTAATGCATCCATCTTGTGTTCCATAACATAGTTCATAGTTTGAATCCTGCAAATCACAAGTGTGTGTGTTTGGGTGAGGGGGTTAGTGTGTGTGCAATTCTGTGTGAGGGAAATGTCCCTTTTGGCAACTAGGAGAACACACGACAGGATGCACTATTCCCCTTTCTAAACACTGATGATGTCAGCACCCTATAAGTACAGCAGGAGAAGAAAAGCCTCCCAGTAATGTGAGTAGCGCACTCCGCTAATGTGCCCATCTTGAGTGTCATAACATAATTAAGTGAGGGTTTGAATCCTACAAATGGCAAGTGTATGGGGTGGGGTGGACGTAGGGTGTGTGCAATTACATGTGTGAGAGAACTGACCCATTTGCCAACCAGTACAAAACACCAGCTGCTGCATATTCCAATCTCTAACACAGAGATGATGTCAGCACCCTACAAGTACAGCAGAAGAGGGCAAATCTCCCAGTAATGCAAATAGCATGCTCTGCTACTGCGTCTCTCACTACTGTCATAGCACAGTTAGTTATGGCTTTGAATTTCACACATGCCACGTGTGTTTATGTTACACATAATGCCCATGTGTGTGGGTTGTTGTTCACAATAATGCATGACATCGATTAAACCAGTAATGGCAATGGACACAGATGATGTATGTGTGTGCCAAATACACATATGTACCTGTGACCTTCAATAGTTCCCATGTCTGACACCTGCCACATGTGAATACATGGTATTGGCACTGGATAACATTATGACTGTGGTCTTCTGTGCGGGTGCTGCATGTGGTATGTGTATATACAGTGTGAGATGTATATGGTATCATCCTAGCAGCGAGGGATACACATCTGGTCTGGGGCATATAGTCTACATGTTGTTGGTGAACAGGTGCTGCATGTTTTCACCTGTTGTGGGAGTGGTAACAAGTTGTTCCATAGCAATGCAGTGACTACATACTAGGAACCTTTCAGCTAGGGTGTTGTAGCTACAGTAATTCATCAGCATTCAGTAATACGTCAGCATTCCTGGTGAGGATATGATGCCAACCAAGGTCAGGGTCATACCAGCCTGTGACACATGCTCAGAGAGCCCTTCCATGTTCCCTATCATGTGGTCCAGGGAGGTACATCACAAGTCAGCCATAGTGGCATGGACAATGACTGAGTCATATGTGTCCATGCCTCTGACTGACCTGGATGCTTGTGTTATGTGGTGGACCATAGTGCCCCACGGGCATATCACTGTGACCTTCACCTTGTCCAGCCTGGTGAGCGGGACCTCACTGTACCGGACAATAAAGGTGCCTAACACAACTGTAGCAGGTGTGTTGTCTTGCCGTACAGGCTGTGACTGTTTGGCACACAGGATCTGTGTGCTATGTGTTGCACATGCTGGGTTCCGGCTTAATGTATGCCTGTGTGCCAGCTGCAGAGGTGTCTGCTGCTCAGGCAGGATGCTATTCTGAGGCTCCATGAATGGCCCAGTGTGTTCACATGTTTGGATTGCTGTCAGTGTAGGTCTACATCAGACTGGTATTGTAGTCACTGTAGTATTTCATGCCACCTGACAGGTTATGCCGGTACTGGGTTCAGAGTGCTTAGTCCCCAGTTTGGCTATGTGGTTGCATCTCATACATGTGTTGTACATCCATGTGTAGGGGAGAGGGTTGACTGTGTACATGTGGGAGCTGTGACATTGCCACATGATCCACATATTCCACAACTGTACCATAGAGGTGACTGACAAGTGACCTTTGCACATGCTACCATAGTATTGTGATTGCCATGGTGATTAACAGCACATAGGGCCAATGGGGAACAAGGTACATAGGTTCATAGGTTCATAGGTTCATAGGTTCATACTAGGCAATCTGCCCTAGGGCATTTATAAGTCTAGCCAGAATGTGTTTGACTTTCGCCACCCATTTTAAATGTATTTTGCTATGCCCTTTTTCGAGGTTAGTATACTGTGCCTCTGTCTAACAGTGACACAGAAGTGATACCTAGAGTAAACCTATGATCTCCCATCCACTCATTAAGATTCCTCTTGAAGAGAGTCAATGAGGGACTCTGCCTAACCTGGACTGGGATTTTATTCCAGAGTGAAGGGAGCCTCTGGGTTATGAATCTGTCCCTCCAGCATGTCCTATTTATTTCAGTGCTGAGGTTCAAGTCTCTCGAGCACGTAGCTCGATGGGAGTTGGATTTTCTGAGGTGCAGCATGTCCATTAATTCCGGGTTGGACATGGCTTTATACGTCAGGCACAGGTCGCATCTGAACAGCCGGTATGCCACTGAGTAGAGCTGGAGTTTCTTTAACCGGACAGCATATGGCATCTGTTTGAGCCCTTTGATCCTCTTGGTGAGGTACATTTGGGGTCTTTCCAGTTGCTGCAGGTGTCTGGTAAGGTACATCCCAAAAGGGGCATTGTACTCAATTATGGGCCTGATGAGGGATGAGTAAAGAGGCACGATGACCTCCCCTGATCTAGATGTGAATCCCTTCATGATTAGGTGGGCTATATAAAATATTTTTCTAACCACTTTGGCCACGTGGTTGTCAAATGAGAGATTGCTATCAACTTGGGTCCCCAGGTCCCTAATTACTTCTTCTGTACTTAATGGATTACCACCTATGTGGTAATTTGTGGGCACTTTGTTTTTTGCCAAAGGGGATGACTATACACTTTTTGACATTTAGCTTGAGGCCATGGCTCTGGCACCAGTTGTCTGTTTCTATGAGGCCCTTTTGAAGGATGCTTGTGTCAGCTGGAGAGTTGATTATGGTGCCCAGTTTGCAGTCATCTGCGAACTTGGTCAGCCACAGTCCTTCTGTGTTGGCCTGTACCTCCGAGAAATATATATTGAACAAGAGTGGTCCCAGGACTGAGCCTTGTGGGACACCACTTGTAACTGGTTTGGAGTCTGACATGGCTCCAGCAATTCTAACCATGTGGGTTCTGTCCTTGAGCCAGTTTGCAATCCATCTGGTGACATAGGGGTTTATATTTAAGCTGGTGAGCTTATCTATAATGCCCGAGTGGGGTATTGTATCGAAGGCTTTTGCGAGGTCCAGGTAGGCTGTGTGGACCAGCTTCCCCTCGTCAATGGCCTTGGTGACTGTTTCAAAGAAATCAACCAGGTTTAAGAGGCAGGATCTGCCCTTAACAAAGCCGAACTGGGTAGGATCCAGTGTCTGTAGGTCCCCAATATCTTTATTTTTGAGGTCCATGATGATCCTTTCCATAGCTTTGCAGACCAAGCTAGTCAGGCTTATGGGGCGATAGTTTCCAGGATCCGTTGAGGCACCACCTTTATGGAGAGGGACCACTGTTGCTGTACGCCACTCTTTGGGCACATATCCTGTAGTAAGGCTGAGATTGAGCGGTAGTGTTATGTTTGGGTTTAGCTCTTCTTGGAGTTCATGTAGGACGCAGCCCGGGACACCGTCTGGTCCCATTGATGCTGTGTTTTTTTGCTTTGGAGAGGGCGGCTCTTACCTGAGCATTTGAGATGTCAGGGGGGCAGCACTCTGCTGGGATAGATATTTGCCCTTTTGGTGTGAAGGGGGGGGGGGGAGTTTGCGCTGAACCTGTCAGCCAGGATGTTGGCAATGTCTGTGGGTTCAGTGTATTTTTTGTCATTTTGGACTAATTCTGAGCATATCTGGGAATTACCACCCAGGTTCCTAACATAACTAAAGAAAGCCTTGTGATTATCCTTAGTGTCATGTGCAAATTTTCTCTCGAAGCTGGCCTTAGACAATTTTATGAGTGCCTGTAGTTTTTTGCTAATACTGATCAGTGATGCCTTCCCTTTTTGGGATTTTGCTCTATCATTTAGTAGCTTCATCCTTCTATTGTATAGTTTGTTTATGGCTGGGGTCCACCAGACAGGACGTCTGCCTTTGGATGATTGGGTCTTGGTTTTATTTGGGATCGCATGATCCCTGCATCCCTGAAGGTGTTCATAGAATGCGTTTATAAAGGATTCTGTGGTCTGGGCCGTATTTTCCACAGGCCCGGGGGCTTTGAAGGATTTCACCTCGGTTTTGAGGAGTGTGACATTTGCTTTAGAGAAGTTTTTCACTGTGGTTTTCTGGGCAGGGAGTGGGGTCGGGATGTGAATATCCAGTGAGATTAGTTTATGGTCTGATCTTACCAGTGAGGTATACACTTCTGGTCTGGAGCATAGAGTCCCCTTGTTGGTGATGATCAGGTCCATTATGTTTTCCCCTCTTGTGAGAGTGGTAACAAGTTGTTCCATAGCATTTGAGTTTATAAATTCTAGGAACCTTTGGGCTAGGGTGTTGGAGCTAGAGTAATGCTCCCAGTCTATGTTTGGGTAGTTGAAGTCGCCCAATATAATGGTGTTTGGAGAGACCTTCATATTTTCCAGTGTTCTCAGGAAGGCCGAGTGGGGTTCCTGGGTTTGGGAGGGTGGTCTGTAGCAGGCTATAAACTGGAAGGCAGTTTTACCCACTGTTAGTTGCACATGGATAGTCGCTGATGCTTCATGCTTTGCCACCAACCTGGAGGTGTGGGTATCTTTGATGAATATCGATACTCACCCTCCTTTTGTGGTTTGGTCCAAGTTTTGGGGCCAAAAAGCATGGTATGAGGTATAACCTGGTAGTGCTTGGATGCTCTCGGGAGCCCTGAACCAGGTTTCTGTTACTGCACAGATATCGATGTTCTCCATGCTAAGGAGAGTTTCGAGTGCATGCATCTTGAGGTTTAGACTTCTGGCGTTGAGTAGCATTACTCTTAGTTTCTTATCCCTTGTGACATCTATGGAGGTGTGTTTGTCTTTTGAGCCTTGCCTAAAAAAGACACTATGGGGGTAGCAAGAGCCTTTGCCAATATCCGAAAGCCCAGGGGTGACAGGTACAAGCCATCCCTAGTGAAGCAGGTGGTTCAACAGAAGGTGAGTATGTGAGGGTGTAGTGCCTATGATTAGTTAGCACTGGCATATATGACTGCTCACGTGGACAAATGCCAGGTAAGTCATATGCAATGTGACAAAGGCAACGTACATGTGAACAGGACAAACAGTGACGTTCTGTCAAGTGAGACATGGACATACATATAGTAAGCTATTCAGATGTCACTAGGAGTCCACAGAAGCTCTGTAACTCTGCATTGCAGGTGGGATCAGTGTTCCAGGGTAACTGCAAGCAAACATGCATGCAAACAAAGCTACAGTAAGCAGGGCTGCATGTAGTCCATTGTACAACAAACAAGATGTACCACTTCCAGTAGGTAACAGTGCAAACATGCAGGCACTATACACATGTACATGGAAATACACAGGTCAGATGGCTAGGGTCCAGTCTCAGCACACACAAGTGTACAGACCATGTACCGTCAGGATGTACAATAACTGGATGGGAACCCAGGTGCTCATACCTGCAGTAATACACATGTCAAATAACAGACACTGAGCCTTCACTCAGTGGTTCCATACTTAGTAGGATGTATGCTACCTGGCCTGCCACCACAGTATCCCTGACATGTATGGGGACTCTCCCTCCTGTGACAGTTAGTTTTGTGTGTTGGGGTTGTCTAGCATGGTATGAGATGTGAGCTTGCAGTGCTAGGGTGCTCCTGTGTGTCCTGTACCAGTCGTGTAGTACTGCACACATATCAACATCCTCAAACATCCGCATTGCAGAGTCCAGTGTGGGCAACATGCCACTTGCAGTTTACATGTTCATCATTGCGTATCAATACTTTCATTACCTTATCCCCTGTGCTACCTATGTATGTAGCCTTCTGTTGACATCCTTACCACCAGTATGCCAACATGTGCAGATGATACACTATGGTACTTACCATGGGTGTAGACAACAGTACAAGACAATCATACCCTTACTGCAACAGGCATGCTGGGATATACCCACAATTATATCAGCACACAGTACTGTTAACAACATGATACTATTACTACACATCTATATAGTCACCCTGTGCATCAGCAACATGTTAACCTGTACCTGCACTGATGTTACAGATTGCAGGAGGTGGCACAGTTTCATCATATGCACAGGGTGTGAATTTGGTATGACTGAATCTGCCACTGATACCACCAATTGACATGTATGTGTATGTGTGTTGGTGAAGGACAGCAGTACAAGGTGGGGCAATGTTGATGCAGTGTGTGCATGTATGCGGTAGCCCTAGGTGTTGTTAATTCGCATGTGTGTATAGATGCACACAGTTCCACCTCATGGCTGCCATATACTGGTGTTTGTGGACAGCCACAGACTGTACCTGCCAGGTCATACAGATCAGTGTCTGTGGCCACGGACACGGTACCTGTGCCTTGCAGGGGTGCTACGGACCATATCCGATACCAATCCAGACTGGATACTGTCATCAGAAGCAGGTGTTCATTGACTGGACACAGATCCCTGTCAGGCCTGTCCAGAGCCACGTGCACGTGGTCTCCTGGGGAGGTCTGATGGCAGCAAAGACCCAGCATTGCTGGGGCTGCTGCTGGCACTATGAGGGTGGCCGTGGTCCTGTTGTCGTCCGCGATGACTGCCTACTGCTGCTGTTGCTGGCATACACCCACGTCGACGCCTCAACCATCCACCATCGCCCTGGCTCATGGACATGTAGTTGTGGAACCAGTCTAATATGTCCCCACAACGTCTGTCTATGACATCGGTGAAATTACGGATGGCAGCTGCAATGTCACGCATACTGTCAGCCATGGCTGTGCGACATGCTGTCAGCTCCCTCAGACCCTGTCTGGTGTACCGTTCCATACGTGACTGTGCCTGCATGACAGCCCGAAACATAGCTGAGGTTGTAAGACCTCTGTGGGCACGTCTGACAGGGGCAGTACACCCACAGATGCTCCCACGAGAACCCCTGGACATCTGTCTGTATGGTACCATCTCAGGGCCATGCCCATGGCTGCTGTGTGGGGAAGCATGTGCCACAGATACCACATTACCCTGGTCAATGCCCATTGTATCCTGTCCATCACGTAGGGACATTGGTGACAAAGAGTGTATTGGCAGGATAACTGTGCGCATTGATGGGGTTGACAGCTGTGTACTGTCAATAGGCTGACCAATGACGGACCCCGGCATACCTTCCTGTGCCATTACACAGATATCATCATTATCAGTACCCATGGCACCTGAGTCAGGTTCCCTGCTGCATGACACCAGAGCAGCACCAGAACCTGTGGGAGGGAAACAGGAAACACAGTTTACAATGTCTACACAATGTTACCAGTGATGCACACATGCACACATGCACAGGTGCACACATCCACACATGCACACATGCACGCATGCACACATGCACAGGTGCACACATGCACAGGTGCACACATGCACACATGCACACAGTTGCACACATGCACACTACTCAGTATGCGAGATATCAACACACAGACACAGACACACCTGCATGCATACACAGAGCACTACTCAGTGAGCCTAATATTACTATTACTATCAAGACTATTAAAGGTATTGTTAATACACACTCACCAGCATGGATAGGCTGCATTGCTGTTACACCGGAGGGACCTGCAGAAGTGAGGAAATTAATGTCAATGGGCACAACTGTGCCATTGTTACTGAGTATGATACAGGTCAGTAGTACAACAGTCGCCTTTCACAGGTCAGCTGCTGATATTGAGAATATCACACTTGCACATTAAATACTATGATGACAGCTACAAACCAAGGACACACCTCACACATGCATTAACTACCAGTGTACACAACAGTGAACTATACATATGGCATATTACCTGCACGCTCGTAGTCTTGCTGCTGCATGGCTCCAGCCTCCATCATAATGCAGGTCTGCTGCTGTTGTTGTTGTTGGCGGGCTGGAGCCACAACACTTATGAGTAGTCCCTCCAGTCTGGTGAGTGGGGTATGTGTAGCCACCCCACCACCTGTGGCAACCTGTTGCCTGTGGATATCCGACGCACGCTGATGGACATTTCTGATTAAATCACTGCAGTGATGTCGTACCTGCTCATATGTCCTATTATGCGTGCCTATGTCATTTACCCGATGGACCAGGTCTTGCCACAGTGTAGCCCTCTTCTGCTGATTCTGGCTGGTTCGGGAAAAGAGTATTGCATAATCCCGCACCAGGCTCTGGTGTATCTCCGCATCCTCAGCTGCAGAGTATGCTGGATTGCGCTGGTGAGCCATGGTCCTGAAAAAGGAGATAACATGATATCAGCAAAATATGTCAGCAGAATTTGGCACACATACTACACATGCTACTCGACTGTTGCGATACAACATATCTCACATATATAGCATCTGTCTGTCTATTGGTGGATACACATGTAAATGGCCAGGTATCAGTGCTCAGCCAACAACTGTGCAACAGTACCTGGCACACTCCATACAACATACTACCAAACCCCAGCAGTCAGAACACTGATTCAAGTCCAAAGCACCTCCTCACTCTGGGGGTTTGTATCGAGGTACTGTATGGGGTACATCATCAACTACTGCGAGCTGACCACAAACTAATTGCCCTGGATATACATATCCCACCTCCACCACCAGCACAAACGACTACAGTGAATAACATTTCAAATGCAAACTTTACACTTCGTAACACTGACATGGTATCCTTTAAGCCCATTGGGCCAGTGGAAGACACAACCCACAATGCTGACCCCTTCACAAATGATTTCTATGGACATCTCTGAGAATGCATGGATCATGCAATCCCATATAAGACCAAGACACTCTCCACAAAGGGACAGCATCCTGTCTGGTGGACCCCAGCCATAGACAGATTGTATAATCTGTCTATACTGTCTAGGCTATACTGCTCATACAAGCTCCACGTGGGTTTACAGAGTGGTCCAAAAAAGCAAGGAACTCGAAAAAGCGACTACCTTCTGGATTTAAGTATATTTGCTTTTTTTTCACTAGAAATAGCTTCTGTTGCTTACTTTAAACTAGCCTGAACTGTCTTTTTTCTGATTACTGCATTTATTTTTAAATCTGCACTTAAAGTTACATTTAGTCGAATTTAATCGAAAGTTTGCTTGTTTGTTTGTTTAATTTAACTGTGGAGGCTGCCCACTAAAGTGTGCTAGCCTGTGTAACTAATTTATCACTGTCTCTGCATTTTCTGTGTATTTCTACAAAAAAAAAATATAATCCTTGTTTTCCCGCCTTTCTCGACTAGTTTAGACCAGTATACAGGCATTGCTGTATTCTGGGCTGTGGTGTAGTTCCTGTGTTGTCCATTACCTTACTTGGATAGAAGGAAGTTTCTTTGCTCACCAGTGGGAGTGGGGAGCCTTGAGCAGCCTACTTGTCCTTGGAGGAAGTGACCTCAGCACAAGAAGCTGTAGTAATTGGTTGTTTGGGACCATTCCTAGCTCTTTTGTAGTTCACTGCTTAAAATCCACCTCTGGGCGTTTTTTCTGGCTATACTGCTCAGACAAGCTCCACGTGGGTTTACAGAGTGGTCCTAGCAGCAAGGAACTCGAAAAAGCGACTACCTTCTGGATTTAAGTATATTTGCTTTTTTTCCACTGGAAATAGCTTCTGTTGCTTACTTTAAACTAGCCTGAACTGGGTTTTTTTTCTGATTACTGCATTTATTTTTAAATCTGCACTTAAAGTTACATTTAGTCGAATTTAATCAAAAGTTTGCTTGTTTGTTTGTTTAATTTAACTGTGGAGGCTGCCCACTAAAGTGTGCTAGCCTGTGTAACTAATTTATCACTGTCTCTGCATTTTCTGTGTATTTCTACAAAAAAAACCTAAAAAAACAAAAAAATAATCCTTGTTTTCCCGCCTTTCTCGACTAGTTTAGACCAGTATACAGGCATTGCTGTATTCTGGGCTGTGGTGTAGTTCCTGTGTTGTCCATTACCTTACTTGGATAGAAGGAAGTTTCTTTGCTCACCAGTGGGAGTGGGGAGCCTTGAGCAGCCTACCTGTCCTTGGGGGAAGTGACCTCAGCACAAGAAGCTGTAGTAATTGGTTGTTTGGGACCATTCCTAGCTCTTTTGTAGTTGACTGCTTAAAATCCACCTCTGGGCGTTTTTTTTCTGGCTATACTGCTCAGACAAGCTCCACGTGGGTTTACAGAGTGGTCCTAGCAGGAAGGAACTCAAAAAATGACTACCTTCTGGATTTAAGTATATTTGCTTTTTTTCACTGGAAATAGCTTCTGTTGCTTACTTTAAACTAGCCTGAACTGTCTTTTTTCTGATTACTGCATTTATTTTTAAATCTGCACTTAAAGATACATTTAGTCGAATTTAATCGAAAGTTTGCTTGTTTGTTTGTTTAATTTAACTGTGGAGGCTGCCCACTAAAGTGTGCTAGCCTGTGTAACTAATTTATCACTGTCTCTGCATTTTCTGTGTATTTCTACAAAAAAAAAAAAAAAAAAAAAAAATAATCCTTGTTTGCCCGCCTTTCTCGACTAGATTAGACCAGTATACAGGCATTGATGTATTCTGGGCTGTGGTGTAGTTCCTGTGTTGTCCATTACCTTACTTGGATAGAAGGAAGTTTCTTTGCTCACCAGTGGGAGTGGGGAGCGTTGAGCAGCCTACCTGTCCTTGGGGGAAGTGACCTCAGCACAAGAAGCTGTAGTAATTGGTTGTTTGGGACCATTCCTAGCTCTTTTGTAGTTCACTGCTTAAAATCCGCCTTTGCACTGCTTTGCGCGGTCGTGCGCATAGCGCAGCGCTGGTTAAACCAGGTTAAACTTGATTAAACAAGGTTAAAGTTTTTCTGGCTCCGCCAAGTCTGCTCTTCAAGTTTTCCCTTAGAACTGTTCTACTTGCAATTCAAACAGCCTATACTTTATCTGAAAAGCTCAGCACTTTCTCCTAAAGCATTTTTATACAGGTAAAGCACTCTTAAACAAAAGAAAGTACTTCATTCACCTAAATTCTGTTGAGTACACATCTCCCTATAGGTCCTTTCTGACTCAGTTACACAGCAATCTTTTTCACTATTTCTAGCATGTCGAAGGGTCAGTTGCTGGCGTCCTCTCCTGTTCAGCTGGTGAATCTGGGAATCTTGAGGCAATGTTACAATTGCCTCATGTACACAGACAACCCTCTCCTCCTCCCAACAAATACAAATATATGCGAGAGATGCAACTATATAGCCAAACTGGAGGCTGAGCTCTCTCAATTCAGAACTGGCAAGACCAGTCAGGAGGAGAAGGTAACCACGCACACCACAAACCCACTCTCACATAGAACTATCACAACAGCAAACCAAACACATAAACACACAAAAACATACTCGGAGGCGCTGAATAAAAATCTACCAAAACAACAGAGGCCTCCATAGCAGACACCCACACAACCATCACCTCAAGACATAGCACATGCAACACATAGTTCACAAAGTCAGTGTGCTAAACAGTCACAGCCCTTAAGGCCAAACAACATGCCAGACACACTCGTAATAGGTGACTCCATAGTCAGACACACTGACGTCCCGCTCACCAGACTGAACAAGGAAAGGGTCACAGTAAGCTGCCTGTCGGAAGCTAGAATCCACCACATAACACAAGCACTCAGGTCACTCCACAGCAAGTACAAATATGACTCAGTCATTGTACATGCCGGTGTGAACGACCTGAGATGTACCTCCCTGGACTACATGAAAAGAGACATAGAGGAGCTCTCTGATTATGTAGCTCAGGCCGGTATGACCCTGACCCTGAGCAGCATCTTACCCTCACCAAGAATGATGCCACAGTACAAAGACAAAATGATCAATTTTAACAATTGGCTTAATTACTGGTGTCATTCTAAGGGGATCCAATGTCTGTCTGCTTGGGATGACATGCTTGACAAGCCATGCTGCTTTGCAAGGGATGGCTTGCACCTGTCACCCTGGGCTTCGGATATTGGCCAAGGCTCTTGCCACCCCATAGTGCCTTTTTAGGCAAGGCTCAAATGACAAACCTACCTCCTAAAAACACAAGTGGAAAAAACTAAGGGTAATGCTGCTCAATGCCAGAAGTCTAAACCTCAAGATGCACTCAAGCCCTCCTCAGTATGGAGAACATCAATGTCTGTGCAGTGACTGAAACCTGGTTCAAGGCTCCTGAGAGCACCCCAGCACTATCAGGTTTTACCTCATATCATGCTTTCCGGCCCCAAAACTTGGACTGAACCACAAAAGGAGGGGGAATATCCATTTTCATCAAAGATACCCACACCTCCAGGTTAGTGGCAACGCACGAAGCATCGGAGACTATCCAGGTGCAACTAACCATAGGCAAAACTGCCTTACAGTTTGTAGCATGCTACAGACCACCCTCTCAAACTCAGGAACCCCACACAGCCTTCCTGAAGACACTGGAGAGTATGAATGCCTCTCCAAATACCATCATTTTGGGAGACTTCAACTACCCAAACATAGACTGGGAACATTACTCAAGCCCCAACACCCTAGCCCAAAGGTTCGTAGAATTCATAAACTCAAATGCAATGGAACAACTAGTCACCATTCCCACAAGAGGAGACAATATACTAGACCTGATCATCACAAACATGGGGACAAAATGCTCCACACCGGAAGTATATCCCTCTTTGGTAAGATCAGACCATAAATTAATGTCACTGGAAATCCACATCCCTCCCCCACCCCCTGCACAAAAGACCACAGTGAAGAACTTCTCAAAAGCAAACTTCACACTTCTTAAGACTAAAGTGGTATCCTTCAAGGCCCCTGGGCCAGTGGAAACCACAACCCACACTGCTGAATCCTTTGCAAATGCCTTCTATGGGCACCTTCAAGAATGCATGGATCATGCAATCCCAAATAAAACCAAGACCCATTCCCCCAAAGGCAGGCACCCGGTCTGGTGGATCCCAGCCATAAACAAACTTTACAACAGGAGGAGGAAGCTACTACATGACAGAGCAAAATCCCTAAAAGGGAAGGCGTCTCTGATCAGTACTAGCAAAAACTACGATCACTCATAAAATCATCCAAGGCCAACTTTGAGAGAAAAATCGCAAAAGACACAAAAGACAATCACAAGGCCTTCTTTAGCTATGTTAGAAACCTGGGTGGAAACTCCCAGATATGCTCAGAGTTAGTCCAAAATGACACAAAATACACTGAACCCACTGACATTGCCAACATTCTGGCAGACAGGTTCAGTGCAAATTTCTCCTATCCCCCCCCCCCAAAAGGAGAAATAACTATCCCAGCAGAGTGTAGCCTCCCTAACATCTCAGATGCCCAGGTGAGAGCCGCCCTCTCTAAAGCTAAAAACACAGCATCAATGGGACCGGATGGTGTCCCGGGCTGTGTACTACACGAACTCCAAGAGGAACTAAACCCACACATAAGGCTGCTGTTTAATCTTAGCCTTACTACAGGATACGTACCCAAAGAGTGGCGTACGGCAACAGTGGTCCCACTTCACAAAGGCGGTGCTTCTACGGACCCTGGAAATTACCGTGCCATAAGCTTGATGAGCCTGGTCTGCAAAGCTATGGAGAGGATCATTATGGAACTCATAAACAAAGACATTGGGGACCTACAGACATTGGATCCTACCCAATTTGGCTTTGTCAAGGGCAGATCATGCCTTTTGAACTTGGTCGACTTTTTTGAAACAGTCACTAAGGCCATTGATGAGGGTAAGGCAGTTCACACAGCCTACCTTGACCTTGCAAAAGCCTTTGACACAATACCCCACTCGGGCATCATAGACAAACTCACCAGCTTAAATGTAAACCCATATGTCACAAGATGGGTTGCAAACTGGCTCAAGGACAGAACCCACAGGGTCAAAGTTGCTGGAGCTATGTCAGACTCTAAGCCAGTCACAAGCGGTGTCCCACAGGGCTCAGTCCTGGGACCCCTCTTGTTTGGCATTTATTTTTCCGAGGTACAGGCAAACATAGGAGGATTGTGGCTGCCAAAGTTTGCAGATGACTGCAAACTGGGCGCCATAATTGATACTCCAGCAGACACAAACATCCTTCAGAGAGGCCTCATAGAAATGGATAATTGGTGCCAGAGCCATGGCCTTAAGCTGAACGCCAAAAAATGTATAGTCATACCCTTTGGGAAAAACAAGGTACCGACAAATTACCACATAGGCGGTAATCCATTAAGTACGGAAGAGGTAATCAGGGACCTAGGGACCCAGGTTGACAGTAACCTCTCATTTGACACTCACATTGCCAAAGTGGTTAGGAAGACCTTCTATATTGCCCACCTTATCATGAAGGGTTTCACATCTAGATCAAGAGAGGTCATTGTGCCCCTATACTGTTCTCTTATCAGGCCAATGATTGAGTACAATGCCCCATTTGGGATGTATCTCACCCGACACCTGCAGCAGTTGGAAAGACCCCAAATGTTCCTCACCAAGAGGATAAAGGGTCTTAAACATATGTCATATGCTGCCCGACTGAAAAAACTCCAGCTCTATTCAGTCGCATACTGCCTACTCAGAGGTGATCTGTGCCTGACGTACAAGGCCATGTCCAATCCTGAATTAATGGACATGCTCCACCTCAGAAAATCCAAATCCATCAGAGCCACGAGAACAAGTGACTTAAACCTCAACACAGAAATAAATAGAACGTGCTGGAGGGACAGATTCATAACCCAGAGACTCCCTACACTCTGGAACAGAATCTCAGTCCATGTTAGGCAGAGCCCCTCACTGACTCTATTCAAGAGAAATCTCGACGAGTGGATGGGAGATCGTAGGTTTACCCCAGGGGTCATCTCTGTGTCACTACTAGACAGAGGCATAGCAAACTAAACCCTAAAAGGGCATAGTATTCTCATCCTAAGGGGTGGTGTAAGCCACATACACTCTGGCTAGGCTTATAAATGCCTTAGGGCAGATAGCCTAGTACGAACCTATGAACCTATGAACCTATAACAAAAGATGGAGGCTACTGCAAGACAGAGCATAATTCCATAAAGGGAAGGCATGTCTGATCAGCACTAGTAAGGAGCTATTTTCTCTCATACAAACATCCATGGGCAACTTTGAGAGGGAAATCAACAGGGACACTACAGATAACCACAAGGCCTTCTTCAGTTATGTTAGCAACCCGGTCAGAAACCCTCCAATATGCTCATAGTTAGTACACAACAACAAATAATTCACTGAACCCACAGATATTGGCAACATTGTGGCAGACAGGTTCAGTGCATGTTTCCCCCCTCCCTTTCCCCCAAAATAAGACATACTTATCCCAGCTGACTGTAACCTCCCTGTCATCACAGATGTCCAGGTGAGAACCGCCCTCAGAAAAGCAGAAAACACAACATGAATGGGACCTGATGGTATCCCCGGTTGCATGCTACATGAACTCCAAGAGGAGCTAAACACACATATAGAAGTGCTATGTAACACTAGCCTGACTACAGGATATGTACCTGTACACTGGCGTACAGCAGCAGTGGTTCCACTCCACGAAGGAGGCACCTCTACATACCAATACAATACAACACAATACAATACATTACAATACAATACAATACAATATGCTATTGCCCCTGGGACTACAGCAGCATACTGTTCTGCTACTCTGACCATTGTGACACATGTGATGTGATGGTACCTGCTCCTGTCAAACAGTTACACAGGGTGACTCATATGGCATATTACCTATCTGACTAACATTCAGCAGGGGTATGTGTGACATGTACTCATGGGGAGTCTTGCTTTTTAACGCTGTGTGGTTTATTGCAGGGTATGTCTTATCTGTGGGTAGGAACCTGTACCTCCACCATGTGCTCTCTACTGCAGTGTCACGGACGACACACAGCAGTCATTTAGGTTGTGGATGGTGTGAGGTGTTACTATGGTTGTTGGACATCTGTCATGGGTGTGACCTAAGTATGTAAATCTAGGAGTGGTAACCTCTATGTGGGTAGTATTTGTGTACTCTGTGGTGTTGTCAGTCACTGTGCATTGGTAATGTGTTTGAGTGCATTGTCACAGTGTTGTACATGTCACTGTGTCCTTCTCCATATCTGTAGCTGTCATGTGAGGTACATACCGTGGCAGCCATTGTGTGGTGTGGAGGGGTGCACTGACCTACATGTCCATAGTTGACACACCATGTCTGCTGACACATACCATGTGCAGGTATTCCAGGAATAGTGTGCCACTGTGAATATCATTGGGGGGACTATTGTACACATTTATGACCCTGTTCACCCCTGACACATGCAGTGGTGGGTAGCCAATCACATATCTGGTGGTTACTGGTGTAGGTGATTTGAAATGGGATATGGTACTCCAGTTATGACACTGGTGTTCACTCCATGCCTTTGTCACCAGGCACCTGTTGCAATACATCTGTACACATGTGCCTCACTCAGAATATATATACATCTCTCTCTCTCTCTATATATATATATATATGTGTATATATATATATATATATATATATATATATATATATATATATATATATATATATATATATATATATATATATATATATATATATATATATATATATATATATATATGTCTGTATACATATACACATATATATATTGATGTACATATATTGCTATAGATATGGAGAGAGGGGGTGTGTGTGACAGAGAGGGGGTGAGAGTGAAAGAGGGGATGGGACAGGAAGAGTGTGAGACCGTCATATACAGTCATACCTGTAGATAGTCAGATCTGTCTGTCTATGTATATGCATCTACATATATCTATATCTGTATGTGTGTATTACATATATATGTTTGTGCATATTCTATCTATCTACATCTGTCTATGTATTCCTACATCCCTCTCTATGTATGTATACATATATGCATATTATATATATATATATATATATATATATATATATATATATATATATATACATACATACATATATTGACATACATATGTATCCATATAATAGATAGGTATATCAACATGTTTGTTTACAAAACTGTATACACACACTAACATACTGCTAAACATACATAACTGTGAAACCTACTTTGTACATTGCACTACAACCTACATTCAACCTACATTGATATGTGCACATAGATGCCCTTACATACATATGTATGTACAGCCTTCACTGATAGTTGCTGTATGTCCCCTGCCCTATGCACATCTTCATATACATATGGATACAGACCAATAACACATATGGAGGGTTCACAGTATGTAGACTTTTATAGTATTACTTTACATTACCTGTGTTTGTCACAGCTGTTTGTGTTGCCATCTGGTTTCGTGTCCTGCTGTTCCACTTGCCAGTTGTCAGCTTTTAAGTGGTTGTTGCTGACTGGTTTTGTTTGTGTATGTTTATGTATTTATTTATTTATTTTCTCTCTCTCTCTCTCTCTCTCTCTCTCTCTCTCTCTCTCTCACTCTCTGTCTCCCCCTACCTCCACAGGGTGCAATGAAAGTATTGCATGTGTGGACTGGGACTACAGCATGCTTTTGTAGGTATCAGCATATGTCCATGTGATGGCCTCTGCACCAATTGTTAGCCAGCATTTGCTAATTGCATGCAGCCAGTTGTGTACTGATTGCAGTTCTTACTGTAATTTCAGGACAGTGCTATAAAAAGGTATGTGAGATAGGCGTAGCCCTTTCAGATTTTAAGGGCAGGGACCATGCTGGTATGCTGTGGACACTGTTCTGTGAGTGCAAAAGTTAGTATCTCTCTCATATTTCCGGCTGTGTTGTAAATTAACATTTCTTCATTCATTTCTCCAGTTTCCTGTATTAAGTGTGTATGTACACTGACACCTAAGACTACTACTACTGTTAATATGGGTGTGTGTGCTTTCCTGTGGGACATGTGGTGTAACTGGTGTATAGCAGTGGCTCTTGCACTTTGTTGCTATGGCTTCAATATTTGCCCTTTACATTCACTACTTGTATGCCTGCTAGGTGTCTTGACTGTAGTGTGTTGCTGTGGCTTTCCTATTTTCCATGTACATTCACACCTTGGAATGCTTGCTATATCTGCTAGGGTGTTACTGCATGCAGTGTGGTCTGGCCATGGTGTGGGCCTTGACATCTATTAGGGTATTTAAATATGCTGCTGAGCAGGCCCCAGAGACTCTCAGGTGCATCTTTTATCTGCCTCATGGAATGGTACATATCAGTGGGGTACACCCATTAAATTGTCTGGTATTCTGCAGTTGTGACTGTGGGATAGCATGAGCATATGTATTACTACACTATTTCTGCCGTGCAAGTGGTACATACATTCAGTACTTCATAGTTACCATTGCATGTGTTGTAACACCTTTCTGCCTACTGTTTGTACATTTCACAGGGAGTCTGTGGGGCATTCCTGTAACTCAGTCACTGTTGCTATGTCTAGGCTCTTAACTATTCAAATATGGCAGTGTCAGACCTCTCAAGTGTACAGATATCAGCAGGTTGTCCACATTTTTGCCTCATATTTTGGTCAATATCACATAAACAGCTTTTTCTGGCAAATCACTGTGGGCTCAAGTCAGACTATAGTGACAAACATTTAAGTTTCAGACTTCATACCCTTCCAAACATCCAGAAAAATGCAGAACCTGTTACTCTCTGAACTGTCTAAGTTTGTTGTAGCATTATTTGGAATGTGTCCCTGTTTTTGGCCCTTTGCTCCACATTTTTTATTACTTAGTCCGGATGTGTTCCTGTAAGAGGTTGTGGGGTATGGACAGTGATTATCCTGCTGTGAGTATGTGTGTGGCTTGCAAGGTGCTACAGTGACATTATTACCTACTAGCTACCAACTAGCATGGCTGTTTCTGTTCACACACTACTATTCTAGAAATCCACTACATTTGACAGTAAATATACATGACATGCTTTGTGTACTACATATCCTATATTCCCTTTACATTCATTCCTACTGTTACATGATATATTTATTGTAGCACAGCACTTTTATACAACAGTCATGGCTTAGTGGCAAGTCATGCAGACTCCTGTTTGCAAGGTCCTGAGTTCGGGACTGACAGTGGGATTTTATTTTGCTTTTGAGCAGACTACAGGACTTGTCATTCAGAGTGACTAAGGCACTTTTAAGCAGTTGTAACCAGGTTAGCACTGGTTTACGTGGAGCTCCCACATGCGCACTGGCGTTCAGCTCCGGGCACAACCGCTTACAACCGCTTAAAAGTGCTTACTCTTGCGCACAACCGCGCTATTTTCTTTGAAAGAAATGAAAATGGGGAGACAGGAAAGTGGTGAAAAAGGGGTCACAAAGAGGGTAAGACAGTAGGGAAACAAGCTTGGGTTTTGCAGGAGGGATGTAGGTAAGGCCCATAGCTGCCCATTTCTTCATCAGCAACAGCTGTGCATATGTTTGTAATTTGGTGTGACATTTGAAACCTTCCACCTCTGAGAGAGGTGTGAGGACAACAATAATACTTGTACAGCCAATTGTAATTGACAGTTTCCATGTCCAGAAGACATTTGTGTGAAATGGGCAGCTATGTATGGGGCGTAATTTTTTTGTGGGTACAGAGTGCCCTTTTTTTTTTTTTTCAGGTGAGAGTGGTATGTCAAGTAAAGGAAGTCGGTATAGCTGGGGAGGTAGGTTGGGTAGGTCAACAGACAAGACAAACAAGACGCATACAGGAGCGGTGTATGACATGTGTGGGGGGGTTAGACAATTGACAGGGACGGATGTTTGGATATCTAGAGCCCATGAGCCCACAGATGGCAACAGTGGAACTGATATCCCAACCCATGGGCAGTTGCCACTGTGCCTTCACTGCCCAGGATGGGGCTGTGCTGGGGGCTGTGTAGGTCGGGCAGCAGGCATGCCCATTAGTTGTGCCACCTGTGCCTCAAGCTGGCGTAGGGGCCCAAGAACAGCTTCCTAGATCTCCCTACGCACCACAGTCCGGACGCTACGGAGGATGAGTGGTTGTTCTCCTCCGGCCACATTTGCAGAGGGGGGACGAGCCCCATCCCCTGCAGCACTTCCACCTGCAGGTGGCACAAGGCCACCGGAGGAGGGTCCGGACTGGGCACTGCTGCCAGGTGCACTCGCCAGCTGAGGTGGGAGAGGTGGGTCTGCTGGAACCCGCCTTCCCTGTCGTCCTATGTTTTGCATTATGTCATGACAGTTTGGGTTAGTAACATACAATACCATTCACATTATGTCATGACAGTTTGGGTTAGTAACTTACAATACCATTTACAATTAGTTGTAACAGCATGCATTAGTATTCCCATTAACCAAACACCCAGATATTCAAACCATTGAACAGCAAGCATAACACATGCATAATTTGAACAGCAATACACAGTCCAACAACATGCAGGGTTGATTGATGGCAACAGGCCATCAGGTTTGGATGTATGAACAGGGCAGATGCATCAACGTACATTCAAATATGTATGACCCAACAGGACAAATGTCCAGGGGTGTTAATTGTGATTGCACATACCAATTTCATGTGGAATGGATTATATGTGGTTATAGGGTAGGGTGAAGAAAATTTAATTAACACCTTCAAATACCAGTACATATGCTGTACATTTCTAATAGCTGCAGATATATACACACTACAGTTCTACCTACAGTTTCCTATGTGATAACTATTTCAAGTTGGTGATAGGAATGTTACTGCTACATCAATATACATTTTCATTTTTATTCATACACGTTCATATCTGGCTCTGCTCAGCTACATCATCCTGCTACATTTGCTTTATATAGCAATAGACAACTGTGGATGTTTGGTATTTCAGACAACCATACTATCTGCATATTGCAGACTGAGAGCAACATATCCAGATTTTGGGATACACATTCCAGCTGCAGGAACATTTTGAACACATTTCGCAGTTTGGTTCTGCTTGTCACATTCATTTCATTCTGTACTGACTGCAGTATACTTTATTCAGGAGTTATTACTACTTTATTGGTGGATTCATAACTCTTTCTCACACTCTCCCACTTGTTTTATTTTTACAATTCAGGATGGTACTTACTTCTAGGTTTTATTGACATGTTTTACCTGTAGTTATTACAATCCTTTCCAACAGTCTCACTTCTGTCATGTTTCTGTATTTCAACAGGGATATATTTCACACATGTGTTTTACTCAGCTTCTGCAGCTGTACTTTTCAGCCTGCTGCAGGTTGTGTACTATTATATTACAGGTGGGACATCTTTATTTCAGACTTTATTTCAGACATTTTCATTTTTCTGTTTGGATTACAGACTGCAACACACTTTTGTAATCAAGCAATACTTGCAAACCCTCTTACACTGTTACTTGCACATTTTATTACTTAGTGACTACACTGCACTCTTTTGCTAACTGTCATACTTTTATATTTATTTACAGTTACAGGGAGAGGATTACTGACCTGCCTGGTGGCGCAACCGCACCAGCCTATTGCCATAGGCTCTATGGTTCGCAGAATGGACACCTGCAGCTGTAATATAAATACAGTAATATTGGAATACACATCTCCATAATATCAGCTAGGTTAATTTCTTACATAAATAATTAGATGTAACTTACTCAGTAGTGGGGCATTGAGCATTTGCCGGGCCTCCTGGATCCAACGGTTCAGTTGGTCCTGCTTCCATCTCTTCAGGTCCGCATGGTGGTGATGGACCTGCTCACCAGTCTTTGGTATCCCTGTGGCACTGGTAAGATCATGAGTCAACCGGTCCCACGCCTCAGCTCTATATGCGCCCCACAGGACCTGGCCCTGCATGAGTTGGGCCTCATGATTGTGGACAAGGAGCCAAACCATATATTTGGACTCCTCAATGCCTCACCTCTGTGCTCAAAAGCAACTACCCTCACCTACACCGGACATTCTGGCTGCAAGTTGGTTCTACAATCGGTTATAATATGTATTCCCGCCTATGGGGCTTATATATGCCGTTTTTCCCACACTTATCTGTGATTGGCCATTTTGGAATTGTATCAGCTTCACAAAACCTGCTTTGTCATGCTCATCTTTTTATTCATTCCTATATATTTGCTATTACTGCATTTCTAAGTATAGCTGTCATGGTTTAGTGGTTCAGTTCCTTGACTATGGTGCATGGTGTCCTGGGTTCAAAGCTAGTCACTGCTTTTTATATTTTATGACTGCCTACACAGGCTAGGAGGTGTGTCTGTGTAAAGGCAATTTTGTTACAGCTTGCTCAACGTTGCCCGTCAGTTAGCTTGTTGGTGAAGCGCGCAGCTCCGCGCAAATGGGGTATGCTGGTTTACACGTCATTTGGCTGTCAGCACGCATATTACGCTCAGCTCAGCTAGGGGCAAACAGTTTCAGTGTGTTAAACCACTGCTCACCTATGGGCACTCATTTTGCACCTGTTAAACCACTGCTCACCTACGGGCACTCATTTTGCACCTGTTAAACCACTGCTCGCCCACAGGCAGATGCACTCAACTTGTTAAACTGTAGCTCAGCTATAGGCACATCTTGCATTTTTTTATTATTTTGTTATCTCACATTTCTTCAAAATAAATGGCCCATTTCATTACATTTTACATAAGATATAATTTTATATGTATGCATATATGTCAGAGACTTGTTTCGTGCTTATTTCACTAAAAATAAAAATTGATGTTGGGAGGGGGGGCATGAACCATGATTGTCTGCTTTTCAGCTGACGTCTCTACCACTACGCTATTGCTACTTGGCTTACTTTGCATATGTAGTTCTTATATGCTTTTCCAATGACTGCTAACTATGGCTAAGCTACGGGCACGCCCGCGCAAACGAGCGCACTCACGGGCAAACATCTTTACAATTTAAAAAAATATATAACATGTTCATTTATATATTTTATGTTCATAGTCTGTGGGGGTATGTGTTGTGTTGTGTTTATTCACATTTACATGGACTCTGTCATGGGGGTTTACTTTCGGGACTTTTTCTCTTCTGGGGGCATGTCCGTTTGCAGGGCTCGGCCTACAGACACGCCCCCTACTGTCTTCCACGGACCGTATAAGCCTTAGGTGTGATTCAGCATGCCCTCATGCATATGCATGACATTATGACGTCACACCGTTTAACTGCAGCCTCCGTGTAAGCCTTGTAACTCTTACACGGAGGCTTTGTGAATCCTGCCCTTAAGGATCTTTGAAATGTTGCTAGTTGAAGCAAAGTAGTTCAAGTGTGCTTCTCATAATATGTTGTATGAGTTGAGCATTTTTAAGTCCATGTAGTACATGAAGTTGGAGTGCTTTTAGTATGCTTATGAGGATGGGTGGAAAGTAAGGTCTGTCTGCTGTCAGTGTGCCTGTAATACATAGAACAAGTGCAGTTAACAAAGTTCTAATTTAATAATTGATGACCTATGCAGACAGCAAGTTCTGGAGAGTAATAAGATGACTGCCATGCATGTCGCAGAGTTCGTTTTTTAGATCTTTGTGCTTTATGAGTTACAGACATTGCAGGACTGCAACATAATCAGTGTCTGCCTTCTGGAAGTGATATCACAGAACTGAGCTGTTTTGCTTCCCTCCTCTGCATTTTAATGTTTTGAGTTTTATTCTAGATTTAGTCTTTTGATATCTATGTTTTATTTTTCTTTACTTTTCAAATGTTTTGTTTTATTTTTGTTTACTTTTAGCTATGCATGCTTAGTCACATTTTCTGTGATGGTTGTGGTTGTCAGAAAATGTGAATAGTTTTATAAGGATAACAATACATTGAATGATAATGCTTTACAGTGATGAATCATGCCCTTTCTGAATGGCATGTTTTCAGGTGACTTGCTTACCTTGCTGTAAAAAAAAATTGCATCTTATCTAGCAGTTTTAGTGAAGAATGGATTACTAATTTACTAATTTCATGATGTACTTGCTGAAAAACGTTTGATCAACCTCTGGTTACTGCTTCTATATTCTAAACTCTGCTAACAGTAGGGCTGTGGCCAGCAACTGGATAAAGCAAACAAAATAAGCTTTGAGACTGTTGATCTTCGTGTATTATTGACAAAAGTTATACTCCTGTGACTTCTCTAGCAAGGCTATTTATTGCTCCAATAAATTATTTCATATTGAAAAGATCTGGTCAAATCCAAAAATAATGGGGTGGGGGGGGGGGGTAGTAACAAATTTTAAGTATTGCTCTTATAAAATTATAAAGTTGCTAGAATAAAAGGTCTTGTGTTAACATGCATTTTCTGAAGGATATGACATATGAAACTGAAATGGCTATCATTATTTAGCGAGTTCAGTCCTTACTGATTTGCCACAAAAATCATGAAAACCACAACTTTTAAGAGGAACAGACCAAAAATATGGGGTAAA
Source organism: Protopterus annectens (assembly GCF_019279795.1). NCBI lineage: Eukaryota > Metazoa > Chordata > Ceratodontiformes > Protopteridae > Protopterus > Protopterus annectens. Next base: position 496,890,752 of record NC_056732.1, read on the forward strand.
GATTTGGAAATTCTACAAAAATCTGGACAGTTGAAATATGGACCCAGTTGCTGGTGAAACTGGCACAGTAATACAGGTGCTGAGTTGATTCACAGGAGGGCCCCGATTTCTGGCAATAAGAACTAGGTTGTTGATGGGTAGAATCGTATCCATGATTTGTCAGTTTTACAACGTACTCCTTGTCTGCACTTCTTGTGTGCATTATGAATCATTTGCAATAATGAGCTTTCTCTTTGGCCTCTTATGAATTATTTGCAATAAGCATTTTCTTAGACATGTTATGAATCATTTGCAATAATGAGCTTTCTCTTGGAAATTTTATGAAACATTTGCAGTAATGAACTTTCTTTTGGGTCTCTTATGCATCATTTGCAATAAGCATTTTCTTAGACATGTTATGAATCATTTGCAACAATTACCTTGGGTGCATTATGAATTATTTGCAGCAATCTCCTTTTACTTGGATCCATAGTCATTTGCAGTAATGAGATTTTCCTGGATACGTTATGAATTATTTGCAATAATAAGGTTTTTCTTGGATGCATTATGAGTTATTTTGAATATGTTTTTCCTGGATGCATTATTGATTTGCAATAATGCTTACTTGCATTTTGTGTATGTGTGGGCTGTGTATTATTCAGTCTTACTGAGTTGCACACACACTTTAGAGGTTCCTGGATTGCATTCTCATCTTTCATCTGACTCATTAATTTTCTTCAGAAGCAAAGGCATGGCTGAATCACAGAACAACATGGTACAAACGACAATGGAAAGTGGTGCAATGCAGTTTCTTACACTGTTACAGTGCAACAACTCAGAAGAGTAAGAATTTTTTGACTACTGTTTACCATCATACTGGCTTTGTTTACTGTAAGTAAAAGTGTAGCATCACACCACACTTATGAAATACCTTGAAGTCTTCTAATTACACCCCCTTTTTCTCTTGTCTGAAGATGTTGCCTCTGAAAAGAAGAAGTGAATGACCACATTCCAAAGTAGCTGGAATGTCACCTTTGACTGGGTAATTGAAAGCAGGCATGGTCCATGCTATGTATTTTGCAAGACATGTGCTACTAATATTAATGTAGGACATGGAGGGAGGAATGATTTGCAGCAGCATATGGACACTGAGAAGCACAAGATGAGCACCAAGCATTCGACTGGGAGGAATGTGACAGAAATGTTTGCCACTCAGCAAACCAATGCTAAAGTGTTGGAGGCTGAAGTAGCCTTTATGGGCCTACTTGCTGAACACAACTTGTCATTTACAACTGGGGATCATTTCCTGAAGTACATGAAGAGGTACTACTTGGATCCGGAGGTGGTACAAAAAAATGACCTGTGGACCAACAAAGGCTGCTTGCATTTTAAGAGGTGTAATGGGGCCAAAGTATCAGCAGAATGTTGCACAAGCTTGCAGGGGTGGCTCGTGCTTTTGGACTGTAGGACTTCAGCCCTCCCAGCTGTAAAATCAAATAAATAAACATTAAAACAAATAACTAAAAAAAAAGTGAGTCCTGAACATCATGCATTTTCCTGATGACAGACTGCTGGTAAAGCAGTCTGGAGCATGCGCACAAAATCCAGACTGTCTCACCAACAGTCCAGATTGACATCTCAACTCCCGATATCCCAGATGTCTATGTAGTTGGAACTGCATAGACTGGAAGGGGATCAGACTGCAACATCCGCAGGCTGGTGAAGGACGTGCATGCTTTCGCTTATGAGATTGGACCATTGACTTCACTCTCTCTCACAGGATTCTGCAGGGACCATTGACTTTGTGGCAGGATACTTTCATGGATGGATCGTGGCTCACGGAATGGATTATTTAGCTGGAGTGTGTGTGTGTGTGTGTGTGTGTGTGTGTGTGTGTGTGTGTGTGTGTGTGTGTGTGTGTGTGTGTGTTTGTGTGTGTGTGTATGCCCCAGTTGCAGTGGCTACAGAGAACATGTAACTGGTGGTGCTTAGAGATCAGGCTTGAACCCTGTACCTTGAGTGCAGATAACAAGAGCCTGAATTCCCTACTCACCACCATTTGTGAAATGTTGCAGATATTTGCCATTCTGTTCCTCTTAACATCTGTGGTTTCTGAATACTTAAAATCTGCGATATTTGATGGTGCAGTGGCAGCATTGTTACTTCACAGCTATAAGTTCTCTGGTTTGATCCTTGGCTAGGGTGCCTTCTGTGTGGAGTCTGCATGTCTTACCTGTATTTGTGTCGATGGTGCAATGGTAGCATTGTTGCCTCACAGTTAGAGGTTTTCTGGTTTGATTCTTGGCTGGGGTGCCTTCTGTGTGGAGTCTGCATCTTCTCCCTGTGTTTGTGTGGGTTTTCTCTGGTGTCCTCCCATGTTACAAAAACATGTGTCTGCAGTATTTCTCCCTGGGCCTCTGCTGAAAATTGTTTTTTCTTCCATTAGACTTTCCTGGTTAATAAATGTTAAATAAATAAAATTGACAGGCATTTGAATTTCAGACTTCATATTCTTCAGAAAGTATATAATAACACAAAACCTTTTATTCTAGCAATTTTCTAAGTTTATAAGATGAATATTTGAAATTTTTCCCTATTTTTGGGACTGCATTCCCCCATTATTGGCTTCATCCAGGTTTTTTGTACTAAGGTTGAGAGCTATAGCAAGAACTGAATTCACTGAATATGTTTGAGGGCTGTATTCCCCCATTATTGGGTTTGTCCAGGTGTTTTGTGCTAAGAGGTAGACAGCTATGGTGAGAACTGAATTCACTAAATGAGAGCCATTTAAGTTTCAGTCTTCCTCACTTTCCCAAAGCAGCTGATTTGGCAGAGTGGTATGTTGTTCTGACTGTTTTGCACAGGGCCCTGGGTTCAAGACTGGGCAGCAAAATGTATGGTGGTAATACAGCATTTTATTCTACCAACTTTCCAAGATTATACAAGTAATTTTGTGTCCCTGGTTTTTGGGCTTTTGTCCCCCTTCCAATAAATTTTGTCTTTTTCTAGATTTCTTGTGCTGTGAAGTTGAGATACAGTTGAGTATTGAGTATATTTTACAAGAAGCTGAGAACTGTGGGGGAAGAAAATTTTAGTGCTGCTTATGCTGAGTCTGCGTGCATTGTTAATAGCACAACACGTTGTGTACTTGCTTTTTATGCAGAAGGCTGTGGGTTCTACTCCCACAAGGGTTGGATGCTGCCGTGCTGAGAATGTCCTCTTTGGCAAAGATACTACCTAGCAGCAACCTCTTCATTAGTTACAGATCTCTTTAATGTGGAATTAGTTAGATGACTTACTTCTGCAGAGATTGTGCATATTTACTGATACTGGTGTATTGTATACATTTTAGTAGACTTTATGATGGAAATGTTCTCAATTGGGCAGTTTTGTCATTATTGGTGCATATATTTTGTTTCATTGTTTACTGGAAAAACGTTCAAAACAATAAATTTAAAACACCCTCTAACAACTGTACTATATTATGCAAGGAATATAATTTAATACAATCAGGAAGGTGTATCACACAACACATGTATGTTTTGTGTACAAGGGGCCTATCACTTGAAAACTGTCCAAAGTTAATCTTTGTACTACCCAAATGTATTTTTTTGATAGTGGATTTCACTGCTGTTTCAATGGCAGAGTTTTAATGCAAAGTCTATTTTCATTGTGAGACTGCACTGCTTTGTTTAGCAGATGTTTTAGTGTTTGCACTGTAACATACAAAATAAAGCTTTCAAATAAAATCCAAATCATCATAGAAATAAAGCAATATGCACATTGCAGTGTTTATGGTAAATGGGGCGAAATAGCCAAATAATGGGACATTGGAATGGCTGCAGGGGGTGGCTCCATTTGATCATGATTTTATGAGGGGGAAGGATGGCAAACTCAGACAACACCGGCTCATCTGAACTATACCTCTGAACTGTCCAGATTTTCACAGAATGAATAGATTTTGGCTTCCTTTTGGTTTGTTCCTCATAAAATTTGTGGTTTTCTGTCAAACCATTTAGGAATTAAGGTCACTAAATAATGACAGACATTGAGTTTCAGACTTCATAACCTTCAGAAAAATGCATGCTAAAGCAATGCCTGTTCTATCAACTAAGTTTATACAAGAGCAATTGTTAGTACTGTTTGTATGCTCCCCCAATATATTTGGACTTGTCCAAATTTCCTGCGTTAACAGGTTGAGAGGTACGTGCAAATTGCATTATAGAACTGGGCATATCCAAACCTCTCAACTGTCCCTGATTTTGGCTCAAAATGTTGCTCTTCCTCTAATCCCTCTGCAAATTGTCAATTTTGGAAGAAAACATGGAGTGTTTACAATTAATAAATAACTGTAATAATCAGAGTTATAGATTACTTTTATTTCAGAAATGTATGTAGATTTGTTTATTTTGTCAGCTGCTCAAGCTAACAGTGCTAATATTAAAAAGTGTCCCTTCATTGACAGGTTCCCAGCTATATTGTGTGGCTATTTTATATTTTTGCATCACATTTTGGTCCATTTTTCATAAAATTGTGGTTTTCTGGCAAATTAGTGGCAAATCATTAAAGATTGAAGTAAGAAAATAATGACAGACATTTCAGTTTCAGATTTCATACCCTTCAGAAATTTTATACTAATGCAAGACCTACTGTTCTATTAGAAAGTTTATAAGAACAATATTTAAATATTGTCCTTAATTTGGGGCCTGACCATGTCCAGATTTCTTGCTCTGAGGTTGAGAGGTATGGAAAATGTGTCAGGGCCATTGCAGTCAGCCAGAGACATTTCAAGTTGTGACATACTTGTTGCACCCCACTCACCCATGTAGTGACTCTGGATGTGTCCAAGTAAGGCAAGGAGCAGTTATGCAGTGTAAGTGTGCAGAGTACCCCCCCATCCAAGGTAGACACAAGTACTACAGTGGCTTTTCATCTGTCTTGCTTGATTTTGCAGAATGTTCTGGTTTTCTGTCATATTTTTGTACTGTTGATTATGTTTCTTATTATTCAGAAAGTGCCTGTTGCTCTATGTTTAACTAGCAATGATTTCATGACCATCAGGTAAGCTTGTCTGAGATTGTGAGATGCCAGTAAGCTTACTGTTAAAGAATTACCAACATTGAAAGCCTTTTTGTTGTTGCCATGCAGAGAATACTTACATAACTAGATAACATATAAGCCTTGGGTATTGAAATGCATATGACAGTATTTGTAATAAAGGACAGGATTATAGTATTTTAAGAAGCTCATTACCTTTGTTGGAGCCTTGCCGTCATCTTTGCAGGCTTTACCCATAAACTAAACAGAATGCCAATCTATCATGCCTGGTTCATAACCTGTGCAGTAATCTTTAAGCAATTTATCTTGAGCTTGATTCTTGTTTGTTCATTTTTTACTTTTATCATGTTTTCCCAATGAAACAAGTAGATAGTTGTCAGTCAGCAGGTCTTTTTTGGATAAGAAACATATTTACAAGTGGGGGGTATCATTCCTACTTTCTGCATGTTACTTGGCACATTTTATAAAGCTGAATATAAATTATAATTAGAACTGCAGTGCAAGAAGAAATGGTTTGAGATGAGTGCTGCTTGTTTGTCTTGTACTTGATTTTGACTGGCAATCCAGTAATATATTTAAAAAGTAATTTATTTTTTCATGCCTCACAACCTTTTTGTTTCCATCTAGATATTAAGTAAGCTGCCATGCAGCCAATGCATTGAACTATTTTTTCTTCTTCTACACTTCATTTTATCTTGATTGGACTCTCATAAAGATGGTTTGGCACCCAGGGAAGCATATTTAATTAAAGTTCCAGTTTTTGATGGTTTTGAGCATAGCTCCTCCCTTTTCTGGCTGGCCACACCCCTTCCCATTGGCCCCACCCATTCTGCTGTCTCCTCCAGCCCCCCTTCGATTTGAAGTCACCAGCTGCCACTGCAAGCTTGTCAGAAAGTGCCATACTGTTTGTACCTCTACCAAAGTAAAGATATGGGGGGATGATAAGCTGCTTGTGATTTTACTTTTTTTTTGACCATGCCACTGGTAAAAATGTTGTAAGATTCCTTGACATGCCTGCTTGTATCAGTAGAACTGGCCAAGCCATTTATGACTGTGTAACGCAGACTCAGCAAGTTTGACAGTCCTGTGACCAACATGGTGGCTTACTTATCAGACAATGCTGTATCCATGATTGGTAAGCAGAATTTGGTGCTATCCAGATTAAAAGAGGTTAATCCACATATTTTCAGCATGGGCTACTTGTGCCACATTGCCGATTTATGTATTAAATCTGGTGTAAAGGCAATGGCTGTACCTGTAGAGGAATTGATATCTGACATTTATTGTCACTTTTCCAGCAGTGCACAGTGTCAGCAGAAGCTGCGAGAATTTGCACTGTTTGTGGATATTGAACCTTTCAAAATGATCAGATCTGCCCTCACTCGATGGCTGAGTTTGGCAAAAGTCATAAAAAGAATGCTTGCCTTGTGGCCTGCCCTGAGATCATACCTCTTGTCATATGAACCATGGTCTGTTAAAGTGTATCTAATATCTGAGAGACTGCACAGCCATGACATCAAGCTGGCATTCTTCTTCCTGCAGTATGCCGTTGAACCACTGCATAACTTCAATATGCAAATGGAAAGCAGGGAAAGCAAATTGCTCACATTGCGTAATGAGTTCCACAAAGTGCTGCAGGCATATGTTAGTAGGGTACTGAAACCACCAGTTACAAGGCAGTTTTTTGGGCAATATAAGTAGTACTGATGCAATTCTTGAAGTGCAGCACAACATCTTAGAAGACGGTGAAATTTGTATTGGTCCTGATGCCGAAACATATTTGGACAAAAATTTGGATGATATCTGGGGGACTACAGTAGAGCAGAAACTATTCAAGAGCCAAACAATTTTACTCCACAGTGCTATTAAAAATGAAAAAGCATTTCCCTGCAAAAGATCCCCTGCTGCAGAACATGACCAGTTTATTGGATCCAACTATGAAACTGCAGCTTTCTTCGACTGTTATAGCAGATATTGGCACTAATCTCATTTTTTTGTAGTTCACAAGTGGAGCGATGCAAACTGATAGATGAGTTTTCAGTATATCAGATGACTGTCTGGTCATATGGATGTGACACATCTAATTTTTTAAAGTACTAGTTGATGGTACTTGGGAGCCCTTCAGCACAAGACTTCCCTACTTTTCAAAAGCTAATGAGAAGTGTTCTCTGTTTGCTACACTCAAACAGTGAAGCAGAACGGGCATTGAACATGGTTCACAAAGTAAAAACTGAGCTCAGTCACTTGGCCCCAAAACATTAAACTCTTGATTAGCAATAAAGATGAATGAGAACAATGACTGCTACTGTGTAAAACATCCTAAGGACAATGACTGGTTCTGTGAATGAGGACAATGACTGGTTCTGTGAACGAGGACAATGACTGCTACTGTGAACGAGGACAATGACTGCTACTGTGTAAAGCATCCTAAGGACATGCTGGAAGCAGCAAGAAAAGCAACAACTGCTTACAAGAATGAACATTCCTCCACAGCATCAGCTGCAGAAACTACCTCTGCCTGCCAAGATGCTGAAGTTGAATCAATAGCCTGAATGTACATGTGTTCATAGGTTCATAGATTTATAGGTTGGTACTAGGCTATCGGCCCTAGGGCCTATGCAAGCCTAGCCATAACAATTCCCTTGTATTGCTTCCATTCCATATAAGCACCAGTTTTTAAGAGTATTTGTGAGGAGTGGGGAGTGAGCTGAACATGTCTTACTTTCATTTTATACAGTTTTCTGAAAAATATGAATAATCCTCTATTTTGATGTGTCAATGTATATAATTCTCTAATATAAAATTCTTAAAATCATGCCCTGTCTTTGTGTAATTGAATGAATGGGTGGGTGTGTCCATTAATGTACTTATTTAAATATGCATATCATATGTTAATTAGTTGCCTCTGGATGTCCCTGATTTTAAGGTCCTTTGTCCCTGATTCTCTGTTCTGGAGGCTGAGAGGTATGGCTGGTAATATTGTAATATGGAATGACTGACAAACTGACAAGTTGATAGTTAATAGGCATCTCATACAAAGGAGGGCACACTCAGGAGTGCAGAAACATATCTCCTCTTAAATTGCACCAAATAATCATCATGCAATGCCAGCACTAAATCTGCATGGTGTGGGAGTATTTATTTATTTATTTGATATTTGTTTACCATAGTGGTTTCACTGGGTCTACATAACCTATTTTCAGTGGAGGCCCAGGGAGAAAAACTCCACATACAGTGCAATACAAATATATTATAGTCCCAAAACAAAACAAGTGACATGAAGAATACTATACAAAAATAAGCTGATAGAATGTAAACTAGGTTACAAGGTATATTACACATCTGGATAATTCTATAGAGTTATATCATTATAGACAATTTTAGTCATTCTAACAACATATGCACAGCATATATGTAGATAAAGTGCACAAAAGTAGTATGTAGGTAGTACAATGTATGACATTGGTGTGATAGTACATGAAAAAATAAAATGACGGTTACAGTTAGGAAAATAATAGCAGAAGAGTTAGTGATGCACAAAGATAGTGAGACAGTTAAGAATAGAGGCATTGCAGACTCAGCAGTAGCTTAAGGATATGGTATAGAAACAGAGAAGGAGTTAGAAAGACTTTAGGATCTTGTAGACTGTGAAGGTGTGAGATGTGACAGAAGAAACAGAAAATGAAGCTAGTGTGAAAGAAGAAGAAGAGCTGAGCATTATGCTGGATTTATATAGGAGAAGAGACATGTATTTTTGAGAGGACTTTTTAAAGAGGCTTTAAAACATGTTAGGGTAGACATAGACCTTGTAGCAAGAGGTAGTGAATTCCATAGTTTAGAGAAAGAATATGAATAAAGAGAATGACCTTTTTTTTTGCTAGTTTTGAGATAGCTAAGAGATTTCTATCTTCTGATGGTAGAGATCTACTTAGTGTATAAGGTTTGACTAAGTTGGCTAGCACAGGGCAGGCAGTAGGCTTGAAAATAAGGTTGTGCAAAGTGGATAGCTGAAAAAAAAAGCAAGTTGTTTGGGAAGTTCAAGCCAGTTTCATTCTAGTAGTGGTTTACAGTAGTGTGTGCAATATTTAGAGCTTGTGGCAAACTTTGCAACTTTGTTGTAGCACTGTTCCATCTCGTTTATTGTAGAAGTTTGTAAATTAGTTAGAAAAGGGGCACTGTAAAGAAGGGAGGGAAGTAAAAAAGGTTTTCACGAGGGAAACTTTGGTTGCTGTAGTTAAGAAATGTTTGTTTCTATACAAGAGTCACAGTTTTTTATGAGTTTTCCTTATATTTTGCTGTATATGGTGGTTGAAGGAAAATGTATTGTCATTGATTACTCCTAGAAGTTTGGTTTCCTGCACTATTTATATGACAGTGTTGTCAGATGCCAAGATGTTGAAATGATTGGTGACGGGGGATGTGTTTTTGGGGTGAAAGAGTACTAATTTAGTCTTCTTTGGATTAAAAAAGAGTTGGGCATTTTTTAGCCAGGATTCGACTGCATTAAAGGATTGTTGATTTTTTGAAAGCAGTTCTGGTAGTGATTGAGCAGTACAGATTATGGTGGAATCATCAGTGTACTGAATGAGTGTTCCAGGGTGGGAGGAAGTGTGAGGGTTGATAGTGAAAATAATGAAGAGTAGGGGTCCGAGGCTGGAGTCTTGAGGAACTCCAGTAGGGTTGTGGGAAAAGGGTAAGAGTGTGAAAGTTCATTATACCATTTCACTGCTTGTTTATGATCCTTGAGGTAGCTTTGAAACCATTTAACTGTGTTATGTGAGAAGCCTAGGTTAGACAGTGTGTTTAGTAGTAGGGAGTGAAAGACTGTGTCAAAGACCTTAGAGAGGTCAAGGAATATTGAGGCTGTATAGTATCCTGCATCTCTGGCCTTGTTCACAGTGTCTGTAAAGGATAATAGTGCTGTAGATGTGCTGCGTCTGGGTCGGAAACCATGTTGGGGTAGGGTTAAAAGATTGATTTGTAATAGGGACTGCATTATCTGCTGATGGATACTTCTCTCGAGAATTTTGCATATGGGTGACAAGATGGATATAGGATGGAAATTAGTTCAATAGAATTGCCTCCTTTGTAGATGGGGGTGATGTGAGATTGTTTCCATTTGGTTGTTACTTTCAATTCAGAAAAAGACCTATTGATAAGGATACTAATTGGGTAGGCAATTGAGCTGGCAGCCAGTTTGAGGTAGTGTGGTGGAGGATTATCAGCTGAGGTGGAACAGGGTTTTACTTTTTGTAGCAGTTTCTTCATGATGTTTGTGGATATAGGCTGAAATGAGAATGGGGTTTTTTATGAGATTTTGTTGAGTAAGGAAGTTATTAATGATTGGGTTAGAGGTAGTAGATGGTATATGATTGGGGCCTAAATAGGTTGAAGGGTGGGGGGGTCCAGTGTTAGGAGTGTTAGATAGTAGGTCTGATACTGATTTTATGAAATGCTTGTTAAAATTTTTTGCTATTTGTGATGGAGAGGTTTCAGGTGATGGGCTGTAATCTCTATTTTTCCAAGTAGACTAGATATGGACCCCTGATTTTTTGGGGGGTTTGTTTTATGCTAGAGTCAAAGCTGGGAATAGTATGATTTCTTATCTTTGTTGATTAATTGTGTCACTTTGTTATGTAGTGTTTTGAAGTTGACATGATTTTGTTCATTCAAGTTTTCCAGGCTAGGCCCTTTTGTTTCATCAGGTGTTTACATTCCTTACAGAGCCATGTTACTGAGTTCTTTTTGATTCTTTTCATATAAATGGTGGCTAGGGTATTAAGTATGTGAAGGAAGGTGTTATTAAAGTATAGTACAGCATCATTAAGGGGTAGTAGTTTAAGGGGTGTCCAGTCTGTTTCACGTAGGAGATTTTTGAATTTATGCTGATAAATTAGTTAAATTCTTAACCAGTTTTACAGTGTGTACTCTTAGTTGTTGGTAGTTTTCTCTAATGGCATAAGCTGTCATATGATTGCTTAGGGAAATAGACAGTGTACCTGAAGAAGGATAATTGGTGGGGTAGGATACTAGGATCTAGTCTAGGGTGAACTGGCTTGTAAGATCTTTGCTGTATCTTATTGGACAATTGATAAGTTGTGAAAAACATACAGATTGATACTATTTATGGGGGAGTTGGAAATAATGGTCTGCCAGTTTATATTAACATTTCCTAAGATTATTGTTTCATGATATATTGTATGGGATGTCTAGGATAATATATCTTCCAACACTAGTATATTGTGACCTGGTGGGATATATAATATTATTATGCAAATTACTTTTGTTGCATTGAGGTTCAAAAAAGAGATTATTACCTCAGCATTAAAAAAGGTGGGCACATCACTGGTGTGGGGTGTGATACTGAGTGCAGATGGATATTGAAGGGCTATCCCTCCCCATTTGCTTTTTAGATCTATCTTGTCTCATTATTGCAAAGTTTGGAGGTATTATGTCTGAGTCTTTTACATTGAGGTGTTAGCCATGTTTCGGTAAGTGCTAATATGTCAGGTTTATTTTGACTGATCAATCCAGGCATGCAGTGGGGCTATTTTATTACATATACTTCTAAGATTCAGTGGAAATATGTTTAAATCTTTGGGGTTACTTTTGGGGTTTGTATTAAAGGGTGGACCTGGGTTAGAATGTATGTCTGCACTTTTGAGTAAATAAGTGATGAGGAATGAGTACCATGGAATATGTTTTTTTATATATAAGTGATGGTACTGGTGCCAAGTGTGGTTTCATAGGAGGTGAGGAGGCCAATTTGTGTGTTGAATAATATGGGAGGGTATAAGGGAAAGCTGGGCAGAGATATGTGAGAAGCTGTGTTGTTTATTGGGGGAGGTGGTTACTGATGTGTATTGGTGAATGGGGGTATGTGAGAATATAGCTGTAGAGAGATTGAGAATCAAGATTAAAGATGTTAAGGAGGTTAAGAGGAGCATGTCTAGTGTGAGGGTGGGTATACAAATAGTAAAAATGGTATTTATATGTTAGAATGAAATATCACGTGTAAGTAGAGATGCATGTTAACTAGTGGTATGTGTGCAGCTTAAAGTTAAAGTTGGAAATGTGTTGTCTTCAGGGTGGGCTTTGACAATTCTAGTAGGTGTTTAGTCTTAAAATTTGTGATACATGGAAGGGAGATGTGATAGGTCAATAGTAAATTTAAGGTGCTATGTTACTTTGATGTGCATATTAATAGGGGGAGTGAAAGACATAGAAGTTGTAGGAGAGAAGAGGGCAAGGCTGGAGTTAATGTAAGATAGTTAGAGGTAGTGCTTACATAGAGAGTACTGAAGTATAGTAAGATGTAAAGAATTGTAGTAGGGAGAAATGAGATTCAAAGTGATGGAGAAAGGGGAAAGCAAATCAATTTAGATTAAATAAAAGTATGTAAGCTATGAATGTGATGTGAGGGTGGACATGGTAGAGGTACATATAATTGGATAAGGTAATTAGGGGGAGTGGTTTGCCGGGGATATGAGTAGAGGCCCTGAAGAGCAGAACCAGACTGCATCTATCAGCAGAATCCTATTGCTGAAAATGTACATAGAGTACAATAATCAGTATTTAGACTATTATAGCAATAACCCACACCTGGGTGTGGGTAATGCTGGATTTACCCACGGTTGGTGTGATTTGGTCACGAGGGCAAAGCCCAAGTGGCCAAATAAAGCCAACCGTGGGTAAATCCAGCATTACCCACACCCAGGTGTGGGTTATTGCTATTATACAATGACATTATTTAAAAAAAAAAAATTACTTTTCTTAAATAATGGCATTGTATAATGCCTCCTTGCTGCCCTTCCGCAGCTGTCTGGTATTCTGCGGCAGTTCTGATGTACTGCGCATGTGCATGCCTACGCAATACATCAGAGCTGTCGGCAAAAGCAATGGAAAAAGCAAGATCTCCATTGCTTTCTAAAAACTGTTTCACTATGTTAAATGAGTTTAACATAGCGAGACAGCTTTAAAAAAAGCAACAGAGAATATCTGTTGCTTTTTTAAAGCTGTTTCACTATGTTAAACCCATTTAACATAGCGAGACAGTTTTGAAAAAGCAACGTAGAAAGCAAGATCTCCACTGCTTTTTAAAAACTGTTTCACTATGTTAAACTTGTTTAACATAGCGAGACAATGTGAAGCAATGGAGATCTTGTGTTCTCCATTGCTGTAAAAAAAAAAAAAAAAAAAAAGAGTTATAGTAATGGAAAAAGTCCGGGCGACGGGACCTTTTTCCATTACTATAACTCTGATTTACAATGTGCACGCTGACCAATCAGCGTGCACATTTTTGAATATTTAATGGGGGGGGGGGTCGTTGTATAATATAGAATATGTAATGACAGGAATGCAAAGAAAGGGGTAAAAAGAAGAGAAATGGAAGATATTGAGCTGTAGTATAAGGAAGGGTTTACTACATATCACAGAGTTAACACAAAGCAATGAGAGGGGTAAAAGGAAGGAAGGAAATTTAAGGGGCGGGAACAAGTATTTGCAGAGAAGTAGAGATGAACAAAAAGGGTGATAGTAAAGGTTGTGCCTAGTGCTGTGCATAGAGCCTTACAACAAATATATAGGTTACAGGAGAATGATAAAATTAATTTCAAACATTTACTTTTATTTTGGTGTGCTGCAGACAGGAGATTTAAAGCACTGAAGTTGGTGTAGGTGTTACTTGAAATTCATGTGGGATGAATTGTAGACTTTTACAACCTAGGAGAAGAGGGGAAGAAAGGAGAGGTGAAATAGGTGAATGAGACAGGCAACCAACTGAACAACATAGTTAAGAAAAAAAAGACAGCAACGGAGACAAGCTGGAGCATTCAGAGTATAGGCGAATGCTTACTGTTAATGTAGATTAGTACTAAACCAGGTCCAATTGTTGGTTAAGGGTAGTTCAGAGGCAAACAGAATAGTTAGAAATGTGGATGAATATAGTGAGACTGTTAAGCATATATTACAGGTGCAGATAGACTAACAGCACATACATATACAGAAGCCTACATTTAAAACACATAGGGCAGGATTCACGAAGGCTTGCACGGAGTATAAGAGACGTGTAACACTCCATGCAAGCCTCGCGATCCAGGAACAGCCCTAAACTCCGTGTAAGAGACCAGCTAAAACGTCTCTTACACGGACTGGGTGTGGACATGCTAAATACCTCACTTGCAGCTGAAAGGTATGCAAATGAGGTATATTAGCGATCCATGAAGCAGAAACCAGCCCGTGTAAGAGACGTTTTAGCTAGAGAAATGTACTCAGTTGACAACTGAGTATGTTTCTGCAAAATTCATAACGGAGCCATGTCAGCTCCAAATAAAGGGTGCATATGTGTCAGGCAGCATGCCAATGGCCAAATATGTGGCCATTGGCAAGGTAACCTGATGTAAAAATAATAAAAATACAAATGGGCTGCGCTGCATAAAACATAAAAATGAAGGTTATAAACCCACAAATGTGGGTTTTATGCAATATATGGAATGACAATGCAGGGACCAGCAGACCAAAAACAACATGGCCACCGTGCAGTGGTTGCTAAGTGGGGAAGCTGAGTGTAAGACATGTAACTAAGCATTAGTAGGCAATCTCATGTAAATGAGGGTTAGGATACTGAATCTCACAGTCACATAGCAAATGAGCACAGTCTGAGTAGTGTAAGAGATACATAAGGGGGAGGAATAGAGTAGGAGATAGGTCACATCACATGGGGGAATGGTAGAAAGAAATGCAGTTCATTGGAGGTCAGTGTAACATGACAGATGATAGACACAGATCAGGGAAAGAGGAGTGCCACAAGATAAGTCTGGGAAAGTCAAGAAATGAAGGTGTACACTGTTACTTACACTAAAGTTTCTTGCTGGGCGTGCATGCGCATGTGTGCGCACCATGAAGTGCGAGTAGGGCAATGTGCGCGCGTGTAAGGCAGACTGATCATGTGGGAGCCTGTTGGCAGACTTGTAAGACTGTTTGCATTGGTGCGTGCGCGTTTTAACCTGAATAGGCAGATCCTGAACAGTGTAAGCATGTGTGCGTGCTTGTAAGCCACTGTGAGTGCGCTTCTGCTGGTATGCATGCTGCTCCCCCCTGAGGAAACAGAAAGGAAAAAGGAAGCAACAGAATTAGTAGGAAGCTAGCAAGGAATACTGCTGGAGCTAGCAGGTGAAAACAATTAGAAGCAGGCAATTACACAGGCAGAATAGTAGCCCAGCCCAGCACTTAAAACTCTGCAAACAGCAGTGCAGGACGTTTCTCTCAAGAGACACTGCAAGACATGAGTAAGCTAATAGAAGTGAAAACTGAAAAAGCTTCACTCAGAGCAGAAATGTTAGGGGCTGCCATAGCTGTCATAATGAGACATAGGCGACTTGCTGAGGGTGGTGACAATGCAGATGGTGCCAGACAACCCACAGTGAGGAGACGGAGAAGAGTGTACAGGCCCAGGGTCACCTACCACGGGTTACATGAGCTGGAGATAGTAGAGCGCTATAGAGTGGACAGAGAGCTCCTGCAGCAAATAGTCGAGCTGTGCAGGCCATGCCTCACACACAGAACCAACAGAGGGGAACCCATCCCAGTGGAAACCAATGTATGTGTTGGACTAAGAATACTAGCAACAGGTACCTTCCAGAGATCAACTAGTGATATGATGGGGATATCACAGGCATCAGCCTCCAGGGTACTGCACCAGTTCCTGGATGCCATGTCAGCACATGTCGGTGATCATGTATATTTCCCCAATGCCCGTGAGGTATTGTCCAGCAATATGCATCTCTTCCAGCAAATAGCGGAATACCCTGAGGTAGTGGGTGCAATAGACTGCACGCATATACGCATCAAAGCACCAGCCGGTGAGCGGGAAAGAGCATACATTAACTGCAAGGGCTTCCCCTCCATCAACTTCCAGGTCATGTGTGATGCCCAGGGCATAATAATGAATGTGTGTGCTGGCTGCCCTGGAAGTTACCATGATTCCCACATCTGGCATTTGATGCAGCTGTACCAGACATTTGCCAATGGGGACATTCCACACGGACACCTAGTGGGGGATGCAGGTTATGCACTGGAGCCGTGGTTGATGACACCCATCAGAAACGCACACACACCTGAACAGGAACACCATAACGAGGCACATGCACAAACACGTAATGTAATAGAGCGTGTTTTTGGGCTGCTCAAGTCACGGTTCCGGTGTCTGGACACATCTGGTGGAGCCTTGCAGTACACATCAACTACATGTACCCAAATTGTCATGGTATGTGCTATGCTACATAATATGATCTTGCGAAAACAGCTGCAGCAGGACCAGCATAGGGCTGGGCCAAACAGCCCCCCACCATTGCCAAGGCCATCACAGGCAGAGCGTGACCCGGAGGAGGAACAATCTGAGCCTGCCCCAGTAGGCAGAAGGAGGCATGCCCAGTATGCCCTGGCCTTGGCAAAGATGCAACGCATAGCACATACACTGGCTCAGTAGGAACCCTGGGAATGATACCCCCTCTGACTCACTCAAATACTAACATGGATGCCTAAAATGACATGACCTGCTCACAAACATGTACAGGGAGTGTAATATGCGCATCCGACAGAGGCAGCCCTGCAGCACCACCTGAGGCATGAATGCCATGTGTTAAGTAATGCAACACCATGTACTATATGCACACCTGAGGACCCTGACTAACATCCACCCTCACCAAGCATGAAGCCACAAAATGACGATGGGATGGTCAAGTGCAATAACTGGCTGAAGTAATGCAGTTAGTCAAAGGGGAGCCAATGTGTTTCAGGCTGGGAAGACATGCGGAGCATGACATGATGCACCACCTGCTAGGGGTGGCATGCACCTATTGGTCCATGCCCCATGGATACTGGCAAAGGCTGTCAGTACCCACAGCATGCCCTGAATAGGTAAGTCTCAAAACACAAACCCACCTTCATAGGTACCACAAGGGATAGGAACCTAGATGTAATGCTACCCAATGCCAGAAGTCTAAACAGCAAGATGTGTGCAGTGTAAATGCACACAGTATGGAGAATGTAGATATCAGTCCTGCAATAGAAAACAGGGTCAAGGCTCACATCAGCACCCTAACACTACCAGGTCACACCTCATACCGTGCTGTACAGCTGCAAAACATGGAACAAGCTACAAAAGGAGGGTGACTAGCAATAAATGTCAAGGATAACCACACCCCATGTTGGTACCACAACAAGAAGCAGCATGGATTAGCCATGGTCAAATACCAATGGCTAAAACTGCCTCCCAGTATATAGCCTGCTGCAGACTACTGTCCTAATACCAGGAACTGCACCTGGCCTATGTTGGAATACATGAATATATCAAGCCCCCCAAACCACATTATATTGCTTGACTGAAAATACCCAGACATACATTACGATCATTATACTAGCACCAACACAGTCGGAGAAAAGTTCCCAGAATCCATAAACCAAAATGCCCAGGAACAACGTACCACTCCCACAAGAGGGGTAAGCATACTGGATGTGATAATCAGCAACATGTGTACTGGATGGCAAGATGAGAAGTGTATCCCTCACTGGTAAGACCAGACCATAGAGTAATCACACTGGATATACACATCCCGACCCCAGTCCCTGGCCAGAATACCACAGTGAAAAACATGTGTAAAGCATAGGTTGCACCCTCCAAACCGATGTGGAATCCACAAAAGGCCCTGTGCAAGTGCAGAATATGGGACACACTGCAGAACATGTTATACAGGCATTCCATGAACACAGCCAGGAATGCTTGGAGTATGCAATCACAAATAACAACAAGACACAATGCCATACACGCAGGCATCTGGCATGCTGGACTCCAGCCATTACCAAACCATGCAAGAGAATGAGGAAGCTACCACATGATAGAGCAAACATAAAAAAGGAAGTAATCACTGATCAGTAGTATGGCAATAAAATATGTCCACACATACAATCCACTAAGGCCAGCCACAACAAGTAGAATCTGTGAATCCAGAGGCAATGTGACACCTGTCCCAAGTACACAGACAACCCACAACTCCCCCCAATAAATACAAATATATGTGATAGATGCAACCATGTATCCAAACTGGAGGCTGAGCTCCCCCAACTCAGTACTGTCAAAACTAATCAGGAGGAGAAGGTAACCACTTACACCACAGACCCAGTCACACATAGACCTACCACAACTGTAAACCAAACACATAAACACAGAAAAACATTCCCAGAGGCCCTAATTACAAACACACCACACCAACAGAAGCCTCCAAAGCAGATCCCAAGCAACCACAACCTCCAAACATATCACATGCAACACATAGTACACAAAGCTGTTGTGCCAAACAGTCACAGGCCAGAAGGAGAAACAACATGCCTGATACAGTTGAAATAGGTGTCTGCATAGGCAGACACACTGCTGTCCCACTCACCAGACTGAACAAGGGAAAAGGTACAGTAAGCTGCCTGTAGGCTGCCACAATATGCCACATAACACAAGCACGCAGGTCACCCCAAAGCAAGCAGAAATATGATGCACTCAATGTCCATGCTGGTGTGAATGACCTGAGATGTACCTCCCTGGACTACATGAAAAGAGACATGGATGAGCTCTCTGAGTATGTACCCCAGGCCGGTATGACACTGGCCATGTGCAGCATACAACCCTCACCAAGAATGATGCCACAGTACAAACACAGAATGATCATCTTTAACAGGTGGCACAGTTACAGCTGTCAGTCCAAGAGGGTCTAATGTCTGTCTGCTTGAGATGTCATGCATGACAAGCCATGCTGCTGTTCCAAGGATGGCTTGCACCTGTTACCCCTGTGCATCTGGATACTGGATAAGGCCTTTGCCACCTCCATAGAGCCGTATGTAGGCAAGGCCAAAAAGACTACCCACCAACCTAGAAAACATAAGTGGTAAGAAACATAAGGGTAATGCTGACCAATGCCAGATGTGTAAACTGCAATATGCATGCCCCTGAGGCACTTCCCAGTATGGAGAACATCGATGTCTGTGCAGTGACAGAAGCCTGCTGCAAGCCTAGTGATAGCACACAAGCACTACCAGGTTATACCACATATCATGCGTTATGGCCCCAACACCTGGACCAAAACATCAAAGGAGGGGGAGTATCCATATGCAGCACAGACACCCATATGGCCAGGTAACTGACAATGCACAAAGCAGCGCAGACCACCCATGTGCACCTAAGTGTAGTCAAAACTGCTGTACAGTCTGTAGCATGCGACAGACCACACTCTCACACACAAGAACTCCACCCAGACATCCTGAAGTCACTGGACAGTATGAATGTCCCACCAAATACCAGACAAGGTACTCACAAATTACCACATAGGTGGTAAACCATTATGTATGCAAGGAGTAATCAGGGACCTAGGGACACAAGTGGACAGTAATCTGTCATGTGACACTCACAATGCCAATGTGGCTAGGAAGATTATTGATATTGGACACCGTATCATGAAATGATTCACATCTACATCAACAGAGGTCACTGTGCCCCTGTACTGTTCCCTTATCAGACCCCTAATCTAGTACAATGACTCGTATGGGATGTACCGTATGTGACACCTGCAGCGGTTTGGAAGACCTCAAAGGTACCCCACCAAGAGGATAAAGGGTGTCAAATATATGTCATATGCTGCCTGGTTGTAGACACCCCAGCTGAATGCAGTCACAGACTGCCTACACAGAGGCATTGTATGTCTGTTGTACAAGGCCATGTCCAACACAGGAGTAATGGACATGCTCCACCACAGGAAATCAAAGCCATTGGAGCTGTGAGAGTGACAGATGTCAGCCTCAACACATAATGAAACAGGATGTGCTGGAGGGACAGATACATAACCCAGAGGCTCCCCACACCCAGAAACAGGATCCCAATCCATGTTAGGCAGAGCCCCTCACTGACACCCCTCAACAGGAATATTGTCAAGTGGATGGATGATTGTACATGTATACTGGGGGTCTTCACTGTGTCACGACCAAACAGAGGCACAGTAAAGAAAATCATAAATAGCCATAATAGTCACATAGCAAGGGGCAGCGAAAGACACACACACTCTGGCTTGGCTTACTAATGCCCTAGGGTGGATAGCCTAGTATGAACCCATGAACCTATGAAGATACAAATTGTACAGGACACTAAGGATAATCACAGGGCTTACTTAACTGATGGTAGGAACCATGTTAGGAATCCACAGATATGCTCCAAATCACACAGATATTACAAACAACATACCAAACACACACACATATTGCTAACATACAACCTGACAGGTGCAGTGCAAATAATCCCCCCCCCCCCCAGAATGCAAAATATCTATCCCAGCAGACTGCTGGTCCCCTGACATTGCAGATGCTGAGGTAACAGCCATCATCTGCAAAGCAAAACACACAGCAGCAAAGGTATGTGATGGTGTCCTGGGCTGAGGCCAACATGGACTCCAAGAATAATGGAATGCCAAATCACACTACTGCCCAATGTCAGCCTGACCACAGGATATGTACCCAAAGAGCAGTGTACAACAACAGTGGTCCTTCACAACAAAGGTGTTGCCTGAATGGATTCTGCAAACTACCACCCCAGGATCCTGACAAGCTTGGTCTGCACAGCTATGGAAAGGATCAGTATGTACCGCAGACATAAAGCTATTGTGGACCTACTGATACTGGACCCTACACAGTGTGGCTGTCATAACTGCAGATCCTGCCCCTAAACATGTTTGACCCATTTGAAACAGTCATTAAGGTCATTGATGAGGGCAATGTGGTCCACACAGCATAGCTGGACCGTGCATATGCATCTAGACAATACCCTACGAGTTCAGTATGGATATGTTCACCAGCTTAAATATATACCCCTATGTCAGTAGAGGGGTTGCAAACCAGACCAAGGACAGAACTGACATGGTCAGACATGCTGCATCCATGTCAGACTACAAAGCAGATATGAGTGGCATCCCACAAGGCTTGGTCCTGCCCCCCCCCATTTTGTATATATGTTCCATAGGTATAGGCCAACATGGAAGGACTATGACTGAACATGTATGCAAGCAACCCACAAAAGGGCCATCTACAAACAGACAACTGGAGCCATAGCCATGTCAGCAAGCTAATTGCAGAACTGTGTATAGACAAGCACTGTGGATATACAGTAAGTGCACACAAATTACCACACAGGTGTTAACCCATTATGTACCTAACATGTAATGAGAGACCTGGGGACACAAGGTGATAGATATCCTGCACTGGACAAACATGTGGCTTTAGTGTTTGCAGAAACATACCATATACCCACCCAATCATGAAGGTTGTCAGATGTAGATAAGGGGAGGTCACTGTGGCTCTGCAGTTATCCTTCATCAGCGTCACAATTGACTACAATAGCCCCTGTGGGATATACCTCAGCAGACACCTCCATCAACTGTAAAGTCCACAAAAGTACCCCACCAGGAGTAGCAAAGAGCATGAACAGATGCCATGTGCTGCCTGAGTAAACAAACTGCAGCCCCACACACTGCCATACTGCCCAGCTATAGGCAAGCTGTCCCTGATGTATGAAGCCATGTCCAACCTGGAATCAATGAACATGCTGCACCTTGTACAATCTGAATGGCAGTGAGCTATGCACATGAGAGACCTGAACCCCAGCACTGACATACATAGGACAAGCTGTACAGAATGATCCATAACACAAAAGGCACCTCCACTCTTGAGTAAACTCCCGGTACAGGTTAGCCAGAGAGTCACCTATCGACACCCCTCAAGAGGAATCCTGATGAGTGGATGGGAGATGGTAGGTGAACCCTGGGTATCACTATGTCAGAGGTAGACGGAGGCACAGTATACTAACCATGACATATGTCATGGCAAACTCCAGTTACAATGTGTGTCGAAGGACAAACACACCTTGTGACTAGCATCAGAAATGGCCTAGGGAACATCGCTAGTGTTTGCCAATGTCCACCTATGTTGTGGAATACACTACCAATGTTGGACGAGCCTGGTGTAGGTAGTCCATATCTGAACATAATGCAACATGGTCATATGTGCACAACTGGCCCCTACGCAGTCTGTTGTGCTCACTATGAAGATGTCAAGCAGTGATAGGACTAAAGCCCAGGATACTGTCCACCACAGTGAAAGTACTGAACCAGTACACTATACGGTACTACAGTGTTAGGTCATTATGAAAGTATGTTGACAACTGTCTGCAAAGTATCCCATGCAATCCCTGCAGGCACAGTATAATCCCTGTTGTGGCAGACACGAAGCAGTTGGCCAGTTAGTACACAACATGACACCCAACACACAACCATAAACGTGAGATATTGTTGAAGTTCGCACACACCCAAATATGTGGTGGACTTCAGAGTGCAACATATGGAAAGCTCACACTGGGCATGCTCGCACACTTTGATAAATGAGGCATATGTCAGACAACATGCCATGGAAAGGCTGAACTGGGCATGCTCACACACTTAGGCCATATCTCCGTTTAGCAGTTGGCCACACATATCTGGTATTTGTACATGACATTCCAGGAACCAACCACAACACAGCAATCTGCCCAGTGCACACAGTAAATGACTACAGAGACATAAGTGATATAGTGGATCGCCATCATATGCAAACAACTTCCACAGATACACAAGTTGGTCATAGGAACAGGGAATGCTTTGGCAATAAAGACCTGCAAACAGTAGAACAGCACAACAAATATTGTGCATCTGACAATTGAACATATGGGTGTAGAGGTCAATACTAGGCTTGTTGCCCTAGGGAATGACAGCTCAGCCAGAGTGTGCTTGGCATCTGCATCCCCAGTACAGTAGGCTACTGTGCCACTGTAAAGTAGGTCACATAAGGCAACGTGTGAGGCTAGTGAGCTGTGCGTCTGTCAAGCAGGGGCACAGTGGAGATCCCAGGGTTTGAATGTGCTAAGCCACAGCCATGTTGTTGGTGTGAGCTGGAAGAGGGTTGCTGAGGATCTCCAACAGTAAGTGGCCATCAATAACAGACTGAGGGGAGCCCTATCTGCATTGTCTGGACAATTCCACTGTCAACACTGTGTTGTGATGATTATGTGGGAATGAAGTGTCATGCTGGAACTGTTCACAGATGTCCTCCCTCTGTGGGCTACAGCTCTGCAATGTATTAGCTCACTCTGTCTGTTGGACGGCTCATATATGGCTGGTGTACAACTGACAGGTGTCTTGTTGTGGAGCAGTCATGGGTATATGTGGGATAGCATGGGCAATGCAAACCGTACACATGATCATAGAATGCAATTGCCAAGGATTATGCTGAGTGGCCAGTATAGTCCCCCAGCATGGGTCCTTTGAAGTCGTCTACCCCAGTCTTCACAAGTGTAGAGTCTGCTTGTGCTAAATACAGTTTGTGTGCAGTGACAACCTTGCCTGGGGATGGGGATGGGATATGGATGTCCAGGGAAAGGTGGGTATAGTCAGATATCAACAATGTTGGTCTACCTCTGGTGTGGAACAGTGAGTACCCATGTTGCAGATGGACAGGTGCAATATGTATTCCCTCATGTGGCTGTGGTATGTGGTTCTGCCATAGCACATGGACCCACAAATTGTAGTGGCTGTAGGGTAAATTGGTAGAGGCCTGAGTAGTTCTCACACACAATATGCCTGTACCTGATGTTAACAACTGGAATGGTGTATGTGAACACCTGCATATCCCGGCACTGTTCCCATGGAAGCTGCGTGTGTCCTGGATGTGGGTGTGGTGTTCAGACTGGTTGTGTTGTGTGTTACAGGTCCTGTGGTCACGAAGCATGGTATAGAGCATAAACTGCCAGTGCGATGTGCATATCTGACCCTGACGTAGGTGGCTGCAAATGCATATATATGCTATCCCCCACCTGACAGGTAGTACTAGATGTACATACCTCTGTAGAAATAAAGATGTCAGCACCCTATAAATACTGCAGATGCAGACCAGATGCCCAGTAATTCGGTTAGCGCACTCTGCTAATGCGTCTTCCTCAAGTGTCATAATATAGGTAGGTAGGAGTTCAAACCATGCAATTGCTCAGTGTGTGTGTGTGTGTGTGTGTGTGTGTGTGTGTGTGTGTGTGTGTGTGTGTGTGTGTGGGGGGGTGAGCGGGTTTGATGTGTGTGTGCAAGTCTGTGTGAGGAAGATGTCCCTTTTGGCAATTGTGAAAGCACTCTACAGGATGCACATTCCCCTATCTAAGCACGGATGATGTCAGCACCCTATAAGTGCAGCAGGAGAAGGGAAACCTTCCAGTAATTTGAATAGCGTGTTCTGCTAATGCGTCTGTCACAAATGTCATAACATAGTAAGATAGTTGTTTGAATCCTGTTACTGCTTAGTGTGTGTGGAGGGGGGTTAGTGTGTGTGCACGTTTGTGTGAGGGAGGTGTCCCTTTTGGCAATTGTGAAAGCACTCCACAGGATGCACATTCCCCTATCTAAGCACGGATGGTGTCAGCACCCTATAAGTGCAGCAGGAGAAGGGAAACCTTCCAGTAATTTGAATAGCGTGTTCTGCTAATGCGTCTGTCACAAATGTCATAACATAGTAAGATAGTTGTTTGAATCCTGTTACTGCTTAGTGTGTGTGGAGGGGGGTTAGTGTGTGTGCACGTTTGTGTGAGGGAGGTGTCCCTTTTGGCAATTGTGAAAGCACTCCACAGGATGCACATTCCCCTATCTAAGCACGGATGGTGTCAGCACCCTATAAGTGCAGCAGGAGAAGGGAAACCTTCCAGTAATTTGAATAGCGTGTTCTGCTAATGCGTCTGTCACAAATGTCATAACATAGTAAGATAGTTGTTTGAATCCTGTTACTGCTTAGTGTGTGTGGAGGGGGGTTAGTGTGTGTGCACGTTTGTGTGAGGCAGGTGTCCCTTTTGGCAATTGTGAAAGCACTCCACAGGATGCACATTCCCCTATCTAAGCACGGATGGTGTCAGCACCCTATAAGTGCAGCAGGAGAAGGGAAACCTTCCAGTAATTTGAATAGCGTGTTCTGCTAATGCGTCTGTCACAAATGTCATAACATAGTAAGATAGTTGTTTGAGTCCTGTTACTGCTTAGTGTGTGTGGAGGGGGGTTAGTGTGTGTGCACGTTTGTGTGAGGGAGGTGTCCCTTTTGGCAATTGTGAAAGCACTCTACAGGATGCACATTCCCCTATCTAAGCACGGATGATGTCAGCACCCTATAAGTGCAGCAGGAGAAGGGAAACCTTCCAGTAATTTGAATAGCGTGTTCTGCTAATGCATCTGTCACAAATGTCATAACATAGTAAGATAGTTGTTTGAATCCTGTTACTGCTTAGTGTGTGTGGAGGGGGGTTAGTTTGTGTGAGGGAGGTGTCCCTTTTGGCAATTGTGAAAGCACTCTACAGGATGCACATTCCCCTATCTAAGCACGGATGATGTCAGCACCCTATAAGTGCAGCAGGAGAAGGGAAACCTTCCAGTAATTTGAATAGCGTGTTCTGCTAATGCATCTGTCACAAATGTCATAACATAGTAAGATAGTTGTTTGAATCCTGTTACTGCTTAGTGTGTGTGGAGGGGGGTTAGTGTGTGTGCACGTTTGTGTGAGGAGGTGTCCCTTTTGGCAATTGTGAAAGCACTCTACAGGATGCACATTACCCTATCTAAGCACGGATGATGTCAGCACCCTATAAGTGCAGCAGGAGAAGGGAAACCTTCCAGTAATTTGAATAGCGTGTTCTGCTAATGCGTCTGTCACAAATGTCATAACATAGTAAGATAGTTGTTTGAATCCTGTTACTGCTTAGTGTGTGTGGAGGGGGGTTAGTGTGTGTGCACGTTTGTGTGAGGGAGGTGTCCCTTTTGGCAATTGTGAAAGCACTCCACAGGATGCACATTCCCCTATCTAAGCACGGATGGTGTCAGCACCCTATAAGTGCAGCAGGAGAAGGGAAACCTTCCAGTAATTTGAATAGCGTGTTCTGCTAATGCGTCTGTCACAAATGTCATAACATAGTAAGATAGTTGTTTGAATCCTGTTACTGCTTAGTGTGTGTGGAGGGGGGTTAGTGTGTGTGCACGTTTGTGTGAGGGAGGTGTCCCTTTTGGCAATTGTGAAAGCACTCTACAGGATGCACATTCCCCTATCTAAGCACGGATGATGTCAGCACCCTATAAGTGCAGCAGGAGAAGGAAACCTTCCAGTAATTTGAATAGCGTGTTCTGCTAATGCGTCTGTCACAAATGTCATAACATAGTAAGATAGTTGTTTGAATCCTGTTACTGCTTAGTGTGTGTGGAGGGGGGTTAGTGTGTGTGCACGTTTGTGTGAGGGAGGTGTCCCTTTTGGCAATTGTGAAAGCACTCTACAGGATGCACATTCCACTATCTAAGCACGGATGATGTCAGCACCCTATAAGTGCAGCAGGAGAAGGGAAACCTTCCAGTAATTTGAATAGCGTGTTCTGCTAATGCATCTGTCACAAATGTCATAACATAGTAAGATAGTTGTTTGAATCCTGTTACTGCTTAGTGTGTGTGGAGGGGGGTTAGTGTGTGTGCACGTTTGTGTGAGGGAGGTGTCCCTTTTGGCAATTGTGAAAGCACTCTACAGGATGCACATTCCCCTATCTAAGCACGGATGATGTCAGCACCCTATAAGTGCAGCAGGAGAAGAGAAACCTTCCAGTAATTTGAATAGCGTGTTCTGCTAATGCATCTGTCACAAATGTCATAACATAGTAAGATAGTTGTTTGAATCCTGTTACTGCTTAGTGTGTGGAGGGTTAGTGTGTGTGCGTTTGTGTGAGGAGGTGTCCCTTTTGGCAATGTGAAAGCACTCCACAGGATGCACATTCCCCTATCTAAGCACGGATGATGTCAGCATCCTACAAGTGCAGCAGGAGGGAAACCTTCCAGTAATTTGAATAGCGTGTTCTGCTAATGTGTCTGTCACAAATGTCATAACATAGTAAGATAGTTGTTTGAATCCTGTTACTGCTTAGTGTGTGTGGAGGGGGGTTAGTGTGTGTGCACGTTTGTGTGAGGGAGGTGTCCTTTTTTGGCAATTGTGAAAGCACTCTACAGGATGCACATTCCCCTATCTAAGCACGGATGATGTCAGCACCCTATAAGTGCAGCAGGAGAAGAGAAACCTTCCAGTAATTTGAATAGCGTGTTCTGCTAATGCGTCTGTCACAAATGTCATAACATAGTAAGATAGTTGTTTGAATCCTGTTACTGCTTAGTGTGTGTGGAGGGGGGTTAGTGTGTGTGCACGTTTGTGTGAGGGAGGTGTCCCTTTTGGCAATTGTGAAAGCACTCTACAGGATGCACATTCCCCTATCTAAGCACGGATGATGTCAGCACCCTATAAGTGCAGCAGGAGAAGGGAAACCTTCCAGTAATTTGAATAGCGTGTTCTGCTAATGCGTCTGTCACAAATGTCATAACATAGTAAGATAGTTGTTTGAATCCTGTTACTGCTTAGTGTGTGGAGGGGGTTAGTGTTTGTGCCCGTTTGTGTGAGGGAGGTGTGTCGGTTGGCAATTGTGAAAGCACTCTACAGGATGCACATTGCCCTATCTAAGCACGGATGATGTCAGCACCCTATAAGTGCAGCAGGAGAAGGGAAACCTTCCAGTAATTTGAATAGCGTGTTCTGCTAATGCATCTGTCACAAATGTCATAACATAGTAAGATAGGGGTTTGAATCCTGTTACTGCTTAGTGTGTGTGGAGGGTTAGTGTGTGCGTTTGTGTGAGGGAGGTGTCCCTTTGAAAGCACTCTGGGATGCACATTCCCCTATCTAAGCGGATGATGTCAGCACCCTATAAGTACAGCAGGAGAAGGAAACCTTCCAGTAATTTGAATAGCGTGTTCTGCTAATGCATCTGTCACAAATGTCATAACATAAGTTGTTTGAATCCTCTTACTTCTTAGTGTGTGCACGCTGCACACGTTTGTGTGAGGAGGTGTCCTTTGGCAACTGTGAAAGCACTCTACAGGATGCACATTCCCCTATCTAAGCACGGATGATGTCAGCACCCTATAAGTGCAGCAGGAGAAGGGAAACCTTCCAGTAATTTGAATAGCGTGTTCTGCTAATGCGTCTGTCACAAATGTCATAACATAGTAAGATAGTTGTTTGAATCCTGTTACTGCTTAGTGTGTGTGTGTGGGGGGGTGTGTGTGCACGCTTTGTGAGAGGAGGTGTCCCTTTTGGCAATTGTGAAAGCACTCTACAGGATGCACATTCCCCTATCTAAGCACGGATGATGTCAGCACCCTATAAGTGCAGCAGGAGAAGGGAAACCTTCCAGTAATTTGAATAGCGTGTTCTGCTAATGCGTCTGTCACAAATGTCATAACATAGTAAGATAGTTGTTTGAATCCTGTTACTGCTTAGTGTGTGTGGAGGGGGGTTTGTGTGAGGGAGGTGTCCCTTTTGGCAATTGTGAAAGCACTCTACAGGATGCACATTCCCCTATCTAAGCACGGATGATGTCAGCACCCTATAAGTGCAGCAGGAGAAGGGAAACCTTCCAGTAATTTGAATAGCGTGTTCTGCTAATGCGTCTGTCACAAATGTCATAACATAGTAAGATAGTTGTTTGAATCCTGTTACTGCTTAGTGTGTGTGGAGGGGGGTTAGTGTGTGTGCACGTTTGTGTGAGGGAGGTGTCCCTTTTGGCAATTGTGAAAGCACTCTACAGGATGCACATTCCCCTATCTAAGCACGGATGATGTCAGCACCCTATAAGTGCAGCAGGAGAAGGGAAACCTTCCAGTAATTTGAATAGCGTGTTCTGCTAATCCGTCTGTCACAAATGTCATAACATAGTAAGATAGTTGTTTGAATCCTGTTACTGCTTAGTGTGTGTGGAGGGGGTTAGTGTGTGTGCAC
This sequence comes from Protopterus annectens, assembly GCF_019279795.1. Taxonomy (NCBI): domain Eukaryota; kingdom Metazoa; phylum Chordata; order Ceratodontiformes; family Protopteridae; genus Protopterus; species Protopterus annectens. Next base: position 496,919,729 of record NC_056732.1, read on the forward strand.
GTTTGTGTGAGGAGGTGTCCCTTTTGGCAATTGTGAAAGCACTCTACAGGATGCACATTCCCCTATCTAAGCACGGATGATGTCAGCACCCTATAAGTGCAGCAGGAGAAGGGAAACCTTCCAGTAATTTGAATAGCGTGTTCTGCTAATGCGTCTGTCACAAATGTCATAACATAGTAAGATAGGGGTTTGAATCCTGTTACTGCTTAGTGTGTGAGGAGGGGGGTTAGTGTGCGTTGTGAGGAGAGGTGTCCCGGCAATTTGGTGTGAAAGCACTCTACAGGATGCACATTCCCTATCTCGAATGGATATATTAGCACCCTATAGCAGCAGCAGGAAGGAACCCAATTTGAATGAATAAGCGTGCACACGCGTCTGTCACAAATGTCATAACATAGTAAGATAGTTGTTTGAATCCTGTTACTGCTTAGTGTGTGTGGAGGGGGGTTAGTGTGTGTGCACGTTTGTGTGAGGGAGGTGTCCCTTTTGGCAATTGTGAAAGCACTCTACAGGATGCACATTCCCCTATCTAAGCACGGATGATGTCAGCACCCTATAAGTGCAGCAGGAGAAGGGAAACCTTCCAGTAATTTGAATAGCGTGTTCTGCTAATGCGTCTGTCACAAATGTCATAACATAGTAAGATAGTTGTTTGAATCCTGTTACTGCTTAGTGTGTGTGGAGGGGGGTTAGTGTGTGTGCACGTTTGTGTGAGGGAGGTGTCCCTTTTGGCAATTGTGAAAGCACTCTACAGGATGCACATTCCCCTATCTAAGCACGGATGATGTCAGCACCCTATAAGTGCAGCAGGAGAAGGGAAACCTTCCAGTAATTTGAATAGCGTGTTCTGCTAATGCAATGTCATAACATAGTAAGATAGTTGTTTGAATCCTGTTACTGCTTAGTGTGTGTGGAGGGGGGTTAGTGTGTGTGCACGTTTGTGTGAGGGAGGTGTCCCTTTTGGCAATTGTGAAAGTACTCTACAGGATGCACATTCCCCTATCTAAGCACGGATGATGTCAGCACCCTATAAGTGCAGCAGGAGAAGGGAAACCTTCCAGTAATTTGAATAGCGTGTTCTGCTAATGCAATGTCATAACATAGTAAGATAGTTGTTTGAATCCTGTTACTGCTTAGTGTGTGTGGAGGGGGGTTAGTGTGTGTGCACGTTTGTGTGAGGGAGGTGTCCCTTTTGGCAATTGTGAAAGCACTCTACAGGATGCACATTCCCCTATCTAAGCACGGATGATGTCAGCACCCTATAAGTGCAGCAGGAGAAGGGAAACCTTCCAGTAATTTGAATAGCGTGTTCTGCTAATGCAATGTCATAACATAGTAAGATAGTTGTTTGAATCCTGTTACTGCTTAGTGTGTGTGGAGGGGGGTTAGTGTGTGTGCACGTTTGTGTGAGGGAGGTGTCCCTTTTGGCAATTGTGAAAGCACTCTACAGGATGCACATTCCCCTATCTAAGCACGGATGATGTCAGCACCCTATAAGTGCAGCAGGAGAAGGGAAACCTTCCAGTAATTTGAATAGCGTGTTCTGCTAATGCAATGTCATAACATAGTAAGATAGTTGTTTGAATCCTGTTACTGCTTAGTGTGTGTGGAGGGTTTTTTTGGTTTGGGGGGGGGGTTTTTCCTGGAAAAAAAAACCCCCCTTTTAAACAAGGAAAAAAAAGGGGGGGGAAAAAAAAAAATTTTTTTGGCCCCTTGTCCCAAAATTAAATAGTTTTTTTTTAATTTTTGTGGGGGGTTGGGGTGGTTGTGTGGGGGTTTTTTGGGTTTAAAACTTGGGGGAAAACCCCCCATTCTTTTCCCCCCCCAAAGGACAAAAAAATTGTTTTGAAAATTTTAAAATTTTAAAAATTTTTAAAAAGGTTTTTTTTAGGTTTTTGGTGTGGGGGGGTTAGTGTGTGCAGTTGTGTGAGGGAGGTTTTTTTGGAATTAAAGATCAAAATCCATTCCCCTATTAAGCACATATGCAGCAAAAGGACAAGAAGGGAAACCTTCCGAAATTTTGTCTTTTCCAATGCTCTGTAAAATGTTAACTTTTAAGTAGTTGTTTGAAGTTATGTTGTGTTGTGGGGGGGAGGTGCCGGGGGAAAGGGGGTTTTTTTGGTGGAAACCTCTACAGGATGACACCCCTTTTAAGCACGGAGAGGACCCTTTCAGAAAAGGGAAATTCCCGTTTTGAATGCGTTTCCAATGCTCTGTAAAATGTTAACTTTTAAGTAGTTGTTTGAATTTTTTGCAGTTGTGTGGGGGGGGTTTTTGGAAATTGGGGAAGGTCCCCTTTTTTCAATTAAAGAACGGATGCACACCCCTTTTAAGCACGGAAGACCCCTTTTTAAAA
>NC_056732.1:496937584-497227584 GCF_019279795.1 Protopterus annectens
GTATGTATGTACAGACATATTTCCACATATTAGGTCTGTGGGCGGTAGAGGCAACAGGCTTGGGCTCAAGTTAGCTGAGTGTAGGAGCATGCCCAGTGTGATTGTCAGTACTTACAAGTTTACTCCAGGCCAGAGCTACCTGTACTCCAGTCTGGGATTATTGTGTGCTGCAGGCCATTGCTGTTGCACCTGTTACCACAGTACTGCATTTGCCTGATACTGTCCAAGGCATTCCCCAGCTCTTTGCTGACCTTAATATGTGATTCAGACTTCAGAACCATAGAGAGCTTTACAGACTGTCCAGAATCTTGCCGCATATTTTTGCCCCATTTCATGTAACATTGTTTTTTGGCAAATTAATGGCAAATCAGTGAAGATTTCAGTAAATCAATGACAGAAATTTGAGCTTCAGACTCAATGCAGAGCAGGAGAGTCATGTTAATGGAAGACCTGTTAGTCTATCCACATTTTACTTTTGTAGGAGCAAATATTTAAAACCTGTCCCAAGTTGTGGGCCTTTGTCCCACTTTTATTCACTTTATTTGGCCAGATTTCCTGCTGTAAGAAGTTGAGAAGTATGAAGTGACTGAGGTACATGGTAAAACACCATACACAGGGTGATAGTCTGCATACCTCTCCCTGTACATTTTTTGCAGAATGTACAGCATTTTGCCCCATATCTCTGCTGGTTTCTTCATACATTTGTGATTTCCCAGTGCTATACTGTACATCAGTCATTGACGTGTTGTACCTACTGACACATTTAACCGATGGCCTTTAGATCCTGCAGCTAATTTGACCTGTTGCAATCTGCTGTTATACTAGCAACCTGCTAGGTTACTCAGAGTGTGTATAATGTCTGTCTGTAGGTATGGCCTTTTGTGCCCCCATTCACTCTGGTTTTCTCCAACTTTCTTGCAGTAACAGATTGAGGGGTTATGACAGTCTGTGGGACTACCACCATATTAGTATCTCGCATGCAAAAGATGTTGGATGTTGCCAGATTCGAACCATAAGCACCATCACACATGCTACTGTCCTTGGCCCACTGAGCCATACCAGCTGCCAGACAGAGAGGTTTCCTCCCTCACACTATCAACAAGATAGAGGAATTGTCTAATCTGCTGGTATATCATTGCAGACTTGCTGTTACAGCAGTTGTATGGCAACATTGATGTGGTTGAGGTTGGAGATGACCAGCCTATACTCTGCTGACATAGACAGTCGTGCAACTGTCCTGTGACCCAACTGTTTGGCATCTCCCCTGGCCTACTGTCATGGAGTTTCCAGCCATGTGGCCTAGTGGCTATTATGGTGCACATACTAATGAACAGAATACCTGTTATCCCAAGTGGCTGTTAGATCTGTACAAGTAGCCCAGTAGCCCACTATAGATCTCTGCCAGTAGCCCAGTAGCACACTATATATAGCCCGCTATTTTCCCTTGCATACATGTGGCAGGCCCATACATATGCTACCATATTGTAGCACCCCTTACAAGTGGTGTACAGGAGAGTGACTTATCTTGTGAATGCAGTAGTTTACAGACCTGTAGGTTGGGGCTGGCTCTGTCTGATGCATGCAGTCCACAGACAACACATTTTGAGGTACAGGTTGTGTGGCTTGGCTGTCATCACTTTTACTGATATTTATGCAGGTTGGAGTATGGTGTCAGTCCCTAGGTCCCTAGGCTGTCAGTGCATGTGCTATGCATTGTCTCTTGGCCAAGACCAGGGCATATTGGGCATGCCTATGTCTGGCTACAGGGACAACTTCAGGGGGTTCCTCCTACGAGTCCCCCTGTGTGTGTGGCTTTGGTGACCTAGGCACTGGTGGGGGGCTGCATATCCCTTCCCTTTGCTGATACTGCTGCAGCTGTTTCCACGGGATCATATTGTGTAGCATGGCACATAGTGTGAACATCTGTACACATGTGGCTGGATAGTACTGCAAGGCTCCACCAGATATATCGAGGCACCAGAGCCATGACTTCAACAACCCAAGCACATGCTCTATGATGTTCCTGGTTTGTGAGTGTGCCTCATTATGGCACTCTTCGCTGGGTGCGTGTGCGTTTCTGATGGGTATCATCATCCACAGTCTAATGCGTAGCCCACATTCCCAAGTAAATGGCTGTCTGGATGTCCCCCCTAGCAAACATCTGGTACAGCTGTGATGCATGCCAGATATGGGAGTTGTAATAACTGCCAGGGCTGCCAGCACACACATTCATGATAATGCCTTGGGCATTGCACATAACCTGACAGTTGATGGAGTTATACCCTTTGCAGTTCACATAGATTCTACCCTCTTCACTAGGTGGTGCCTTGATGTGTACATGAGTGCAGTCTATGGCATCCAGTACTTCAGGATAGTGTGCTACACAGTAGAAGAGTCGCATACTGCTGGCCCTCTCCTCAGAGGTGCAGGGAAGATAAATGTGCTCACTGGCATGTGGTAGCATGGCATCCAGGAAATGGTGGTGTACACTAGAAGAAGATTCCTGTGAGACCCCCATCATGTCCCCAGTTTGTCTTTGGAAAGGACCTGTAGCTAGTATCCTAAGGGCTACACATACCTTTGTTTCCACTAGGATGGGTTTCCCTCTGTTGGCTCTGGGTCTGAGTTAAGGGTAGCAGAGCTCACTTAGTTGTTGTAGTATGTCCCTGTCCACTCAGTAGCGCTCTACAATCTCCAGCTCATATAGCTCCTCCATAGGTTACCCTGGGCCTGAACACCCTTCTCCTTCTCAGTCTAGACCAATGGGCAACATCAGAAACAGCTGCATTGACCTCAACATCTAGCACATACATATGTAGCAGACCTGCAGCAGTCCCTAGCATTCTCTATGCTAAAATTCCCAAGTCTGTACTCCATAGGTGCAGAGTATGGAGTAAAATCAGATTGTAGGGTGTATGCATACTTTATAGTGCTCTGCTGTAGGTGTACTCTGTGTGATTGGCTAGCAATGATGCATTCCAACTGCCAAGTACATCATTAAGGGGTTTAATGGCCCTAGTTTAAATGAAACAAGGCTCATCAGTAATTAATATATCATTGGCTTTCTCAGACAATTTTTTCTTTTTTGATAGCCTTCCTTGCTGAGCACTGCAGCAGGCCACGCAAACTTGCACTGCAAAGATAAATATTACAGTCAGTACATACACCCTCATGGAAGGTCACACTCAGTATGGCTGCACGCCACTCAAACATGCTCAAACCTGCTGAAACATGCATCACTAATATAAACAAAGCTTAGCACTCACCAGACACACTCCCCTGCTGAGCAGACAGGTGTGCCATGCAAGCAGGCACCAGTGAGCTCCAATTAGCTTAAAAGTTTTCAGATACACTCCCTTTTAATGTTAGCTACTCTTCTGCGGACACCAACATGGTTTTGTGCCTACACAGATGGGATCTGCAGACACAAATGCCCATTTGTGCTATTCAGTAACCCCGGCTCATTTGCATACAAATTTGTGCACAGTATCTGGTAACTACACACTTTCAGGCACTGCATCATTAGGCACCACAGCAGTCCTACATTGTACATACTCCACACAGGGTCCTCAAATGCATTACTGTTACATACTCACAAATTCTGTTTTTTACAAATTTTTTTATTTTTTTTTTCTATAGCAGCATGTTTGCGCAATGCAGTGTGCCGCACAAACATACCCAGGGTATTAAAAAAAAAGATATTATTTTCCATATGGTTTTAGACACACAGTGGTTACTTTTGCACATATCTTTGTCTTCTTTACTATTTCTTCCTTTGTAGCTAAACTTTTACAGCCCTTAGTGACATTTTTACATCCTGTACATGGAAATTTTCCATGTACATTACTGACACCAGCACGGGGTCTGCATAACTGCCTGTCTGCTTGCTGGATGACTTTACCTGCCTCATTTGCATGCATTTCACCTGTTTGTGAGGTGATTTGCATGGCACGGACTCTTCCGTGTTTGCACTCTCATGCATGCCCCTCATCTCCCTTTACAGGATCGCACATCTGCTTACCTCTGTGTAAGCACCATGCCACTATGCCTACATAGCAAATAAGTTAATGTAGGCTTTATTAAATTTCCCTACTGTGTTCAAAAATACATAGTAAATAAATAAAAAATCATTTTACAGAAGACACATCCAAAATATATATTTTTCTTATGTGATCCATAACCTATAAAGTTTAAAAATAATTGCTCAATCCTGTTAAAGTTTTTAGTTAATTAATTTCATTTGTGTAAATCAGTAAAAATAGCATATTAAATAAATGAATTCTTAAATACAGTTTCCTAAATAATAAATATTTTGTAAAGTTATGTAAAAATATGTACTAAATATATGTAAACAATGAATTGCTATAATTGCATTGACCGCAATTTAAAAACTGAAGAAATAGAAACCATCTTGTTCAGACTTGGGGGCTTGATGACATTTAACCTTATCTGCCAAACAAGTTCTTTAAATTCTAGTTTTAGTGACCAATTCCACCCCCCCTGGGTCAATATTTTTTTTTCTAAAATGGCAAATTTAAACTTACAGTATAACCACCTATAAGGGAATGCTTGTAGAGTGCATTATTGGAAATTTTAACCTTAATACCATGCAAATGCTCATATATCCATTTGTGTAGTGCAAGTTCAGTTTTCCCTATATAGAAACCTGGGCAATGACTGCATAGGGAAATATATATATCACCCCAGTAGTTCTACAATTGTCCCCACTTGGTCTAGTAATACTGTTTATGCTGTTATCTACTACAATTTGCCATAATATATGGACATTTTTTACATGTACCACATTTAGTTGTCCCCTTACTGACATTTGTAGTTATACTTCATAAACTGTTTAAAAATAATAGCATCTTTAAATACAAATAAAAGTTGAGTTCATACAATATATAGGTACATGGGAAATGCACTAATAATATTCTAATTCTTCTTATTGATATCCTTCACTTTTCTAGCACAGTCATTATATTCAACAATTAGAGCCCTATTAAACTTTGTTTGTGAAGACAAATGAAATAAATCATCACTATTGTGAGTGATGGTATATTTCCCAAACACTGATCCTAACAGGGGAAATACCTCTTACCCCATTCTGAAAAAATGGGTTTGCTAATACCCCAAATGAATAGTAAGGGGTAACCTTTCTCCAGAAATATCTGCTCCAGATGTTTGAATTCATCAATTAAATCGTCCTTTATTGAAGTCGTACAGGCTATACATATGAACTGTACTCTCACAAGACTTCTTTTTTGAACGTTTGAGTGAAAACTATTAAAATGAAGGTATGAATTGCTAAAACATGGTTTGCAGTGTATCCTAGATGCAAACTCTTGATTTTTTGAATTACTTGTATGTATACAAGTAACTCATATCACGTTCATTATGTTGCCCTGTACATTTCAAAACTGTTGTAATACCATTTAGATATTTGAAAAAAAAATTATCCATCAATGAATCTGGACCTGACCATAAAATAAAAATATCATCAAGATATCTAAAATATAGCTTACAATGCTTGTGATACACTGAATTAAAGACATGGGCTTTCTTCCAGGCTAGAGGAACTAAGTTGGTATAAATGGGGCACATACTGCCCCCAATGCAACTTCCTTGACCTGCCTAAAGTATTCTCCTTTGAAAAAAATAAAATTATTATCCATCACTATAGTCATGAAGTCCATAAGTAGTAATATATCCACACCTGAAAGAAATGTGCAATTAATGAAAAAATCCATTCCTTCTAGTCTTGAAATACATGTAAATAGATCTATACCATCAATAGGAAGAAACTTAATGTCTTCCGACCAAAATGAGGGAGAAATCTATCCAGAAAGCCCCATGAATCTTTCAGTAAATTTTATTTTTATTTTATTTTATTTTACATTTGTTGACCGGGCTAGTCTAGCTGGATATATGTCCATTTTCAGTAGAGGCCCAGGGAGAAAAGCTCCAAGTATTAATACATAGTTTAATAAAAAGTAATCATAAAAGTAATTCCAGCTAAAATAATAAGAAGGAAGTCAAGTAAAAAAAAGTTTTTTTTTTTGTTTTGTTTTTGTTTTTTTTGAGGAAATTGGGAGATTAATAACACAATAATCTTACACATAAGTGAGATATAAGATCCTACATATTATGTCATGGGCAAATCATAGTACTTTTTATAAAGTAACATAATTAGAAAGCATAATGAATAGACTGAGGATAAAGTAAGAAAGGAAGAGAAGGAAAGATAGGAAAGGTATCTGAGTTAGTATAGGATGAGTTTATGGATTTAATTATCTTCCTAGGGCTAAATAAAAGAGTTACTTTATGAAAGAGAGGCAGAATTTACACCTATGAAAGAGTGGAGAAACACTCAGAGATAACTAGTCAGCGGGTCAGTTCACTATCTTAATGTATAGTTGAGGGGCTAGGAGACCTCAACTGGGTTATTGGGTAAAGACGGGAGAGAGGGGAGGGTAGGGAGACAAGAAAAGGAAGAGCAAGGCTAGTCTGGGTTAGTGCAGGGGTATATCCATTTTTTTATTGAGATACTTTTTGAGATTCTTCTTGAAAATAGGAAGAGACGTCAGAGATGAGATATCAGAGGGTAATTTGTTCCATAGTTTTCTAACTGAATTGGAGAACAAGCTATCTCCTGCAGCATTATTAGTTGTAGTCCTGTTGTTCAAAAGTTTGTTAGAGGAGCGTAGATGTTGCAGGTTATAATAAGGGGTAATAAGACTGGTGAGTATTGGAGTTTTAGTGGGTTGGTACAGGGTTTTGTGAGCTATTATAAGTTGTTGTAGTTCAATCTGATTGTGAAGTTCTAGCCAGCCAAGATGTCTTAGATTGAGGCAGTGATGGGTCCTAAAAGGAGATCTGGTAGCAAATCTAGCAATGTTGTTGTAGGATATAACTAGTTTATTAAGGTTTTTTTTGACAGGTTGGTATAAATAGGGCATGCATAGAGTAAAGTAGAGATAAGATGAGTTTTGGCTAGGGTAATTCTAGTAGCTGGGGTAAGAAATGGTTTGATTCGATATAGGTTTCCTATTTTTTTTTTGTTCACAGTTTTTATAGTAGAGTTAATGTGATATTCAAAATTAAGTTTATTGTCCAATGTAATTCCAAGTAATTTTTTGGTGGTGTCAGGAGAAATACTAGTATTGTTGTTGGAAGTGATAGAGAAATTTAGGGGGGATTTGCTTGCGTGTTGGCGAAAAGAGTGTGGGCAGGATTCACGAAGCCTCCGTGTAAGAGATACATGGCTTACACGGAGGCTGCAGTTAAATGGTGTGACATCAGCATGTCATGCATATGCATGAGGGCATGCTGAATCATACCTAAGGCTAACACAGTCCGTGGAAGACAGTAGGGGGCGTGTCCATAGGCCGAGCCCTGCAAGCGGACACGCCCCAAGAAGAGTAAAATTGCCCAAAGTAAACACCCACGACAGAGGCCATGGAAATGTGAATAAACACAACACAACACATGCCCCCACAGACTATGAACATAAAATATATAAATGAACATGTTATATATTTTTTTAAATCGTAAAGATGTTTTCCCGTGAGTGCGCTCATTTGCGCGGACGTGCCCGTAGCTTAGCCACAGTTAGCAGTCAGTGGAAAAGGATATAAGAACTAAATATGCAAAGTAAGCCAAGAAGCAATAGCGTAGCGGTAGAGACATTGGCTGAAAAGCAGGCATTCATGGTTCGAGCCCCCACAACATCAATTTTTATTTTTAGTAAAATAAGCACGAAACAAGTCCCTGACAAATATGTACACATAAAAAATCATAGTTTATGTAAAATGTAATGAAATAGTCCATTTATTTTGAAGAAATGTGAGATAACAAAACAATAAAAAATGCGAGATGTACCTATAGCTGAGCTACAGTTTAACAAGGTGAGTACATCTGCCCATAGGTGAGCAGTGGTTTAACAGGTGGAAAATGAGTGCCCGTAGGTGAGCAGTGGTTTAACAGGTGTAAAATGAGTGCCCGTAGGTGAGCAGTGGTTTAACATGCTGGAACTGTGTGCCCCTAGCTGAGCTGAGCGTAATATGCGTGCTAACAGCCAAATGAAGCGTAAACCAGTGTAACCTGTTTGCACGGAGCTGCGCACCATGCCAACAAGCTAACCGACGGGCAATGTTGAGCAAGCTGTATCAAAACTGCCTTTACACAGACACACCCCCTAGTCTGTCTAGACAGTCATAAAAAGCAGTGGCCAGGTTCGAACCCAGAATACTATGCACCATAGTCAAGGTACTGAACCACTAAGCCATGACAGCAGTATCTAGAAATGCAGTAATAGCAAATATATAGGAATGAATACAAAGTGGAGCATGACAAAGCAGGTTTTGTGAAGTTGATACAATTCCAAAATGGCCAATCACAGATATGTGCAAAAAAAACGGCATATATAAGCCCCATAGGCGGGAATACACAGCATAAACAATTGTAGAACTAACTTGCAGCCAGAATGTCAGGAATAGGTGAGGGTAGTTGCTTTTGAGCACGGAGGTGGGGCATTGAGGAGTCCAGATACATGGTCTGGCTCCTAGTCCACAATCATGAGGCCCAACTCATGCAGGGCCAGGTCCTGTGGGGAGCATATAGGGCTGAGGCGTGGGACCGGTTGGCTCATGATCTCACCAGTGCCACAGGGATTCCAAGGACTGGTGAGCAGGTCCATCACCACCATGTGGACCAGAAGAGATGCAAACAGGACCAATTGAACCTTTGGATCCAGAAGGCCCGGCAAATGCCCAACACCCCACTACTGAGTAAGTTACATTTAATGATGTATGTAAGAAATTAAACTAGCTGATATTATGGAGATGTGCATTCCTATATTACTTAATTTATATTAGAGCTGCAGGTGTCCGTTCTGCGAACCGCAGAGCCTACGGCGATAGGCTGGTGCGGTTGCGCCACCAGGCAGGTCAGTAATCCTCTCCCAGTAACTGTAAAGAAATATAAAAGTATGACAGTTAGCAAAAGAGTGCAGTGTAGTCACTAAGTAATAAAATGTGCAAGTAACAGTGTAAGAGTGTTTGCAAGTATTGCTTGATTACAAAAGTGTGTTGCAGTCTGTAATCCAAACAGAAAAATGAAAATGTCTGAAATAAAGTCTGAAATAAAGATGCCCCACCTGTAATATAATAGTACACAACCTGCAGCAGGCTGAAAAGTACAGCTGCAGATGATGAGCAAATCACATGTGTGAAATATACCCCTGTTGAAATACTGAAACATGACAGAAGTGAGACTGCTGGAAAGGATTGTAATAACTACAGGTAAAACATGTCAATAAAGCCTAGAAGTAAGTATCATCCTGAATAGTAAAATGAAAACAAGTGAGAGAGTGTGAGAAAGAGTTATGAATCCACCAATAAAGTGTTGCTGCAGCTGAAATGTGTATCCCAAAATCTGGATATGTTGCTCTCAGTCTGCAATATGCAGATAGTATGATTGTCTGACATACCAAACATCCACAGTTGTCTATAGCTATATAAAGCAAATGTAGCAGGATGATGTAGCTGAACAAAGCCAGATATGCATGTGTATGAAGAACAATAAAATGTATATTGATGTAGCAGTAACAGTCCTATCACCAAATTGAAGTAGTTATATAGGAAACTGTAGTTAGAACAGTAGTGTGTATATATGTGCAGCTATTAGAAATGTACAGCATATGTATTGATATTCGAAGGTGTTAATATTATTTTCTTCACCCCACCCTATAACCACATATAACCCATTTCACGTGAAAATGGTATGTGCAATCACAATTAACACCCCTGGACATTTGTCCTGTTGGGTCATAAATATTTGCATGTCCGTTGATGCATCTGCCCTGTTCATACATCCAAACCTGATGGCCTGTTGCCATCAATCAACCCTGCATGTTGTTGGACTGTGTATTGCTGTTCAAATTATGCATGTGTTATGCTCGCTGTTCAATGGTGTGAATATCTGGGTGTTTGGTTAATGGGAATACTAATGCATGCTGTTACAACTAATTGCGAATGGTATTGTATGTTACTAACCCAAACTGTCATGACATAATGCAAAACATAGGATGACAGGGAAGGCGGGTTCCAGCGGACCCACCTCTCCCACCTCAGCTGGTGAGTGCACCTGGCACTAGTACCCAGTCTGGACCCTCCTCCGGTGGCCCTGTGCCACCTGCGGGTGGAAGCACTGCAGGGGATGGGGCTCGTCCCCCCTCTGCAAGCGTGGCCGGAGGAGAACTACCACTCACCCTCCGTAGCGTCCAGACTGTGGTACATAGGGAGATCCGGGACTCTGTTCTTGGGCCCCTACACCAGCTTGAGGCACAGGTGGCACAACTTACGGGCATGCCTGTTGCCCGGCCTACACAGCCCCCAGCACAGCCCCGTCCTGAGCAGTGAAGGAACAGTGGCAACTGCCCATGGGTGGGGATATCAGTTCCACTGTTGCCATCTGTGGGCTCATGGGCTCTGGATATCCAAACATCTGTCCCCATCAACTGTGTAACCCCCCCACACGTGTCATACACCGCCCCTGTATGCGTCTTGTTTGTCTTGTCTGTTGACCTACCCAACCTACCTCCCCAGCTATACCAACTTCCTTCACCTGACATACCACTCTCACCTGACAAAAAAAAAAAAAGGGCACTCTGTACCCACAAAAAAATTATGCCCCATACATAGCTGCCCATTCCGCACACATGTCTGCTGGACATGGAAACTATCAATTACAATTGGCTGTACAACATGTATTATTGTTGTCCTGACACCTCTCTCATGGGTGGAAGGTTTCAAATGTCACACCAAATTACATACATATGCACAGCTGTTGCTGATGAAGAAATGGGCAGCTATGGGCCTTACCTACATCCCTCCTGCAAATCCCAAGCTTGTTTCCCTACTGTCTTACCCTCTTTGTGACACCTTTTTCACCACTTTCCTGTCTCCCCATTTTCATTTCTTTCAAGAAAATAGCGCAGGTGTGCGCCAGAGTAAGCACTGTTAAGTGGTTGTAGCGGTGTCTTGGCGTGTGAGCGGAGCTAAATGCCAGTGTGCATGCGTGAGCTCCGCGCAAACCAGCGCTAACCCGGTTATAACTGCTTAAAAGTGCCTTAGTCACTCTGATTGACAGGTCCTTTAGTCATTTCAAAAGCAAAATAAAATCCCACTGTCAGTCCTGAACCCAGGAAACAGTAGTCTGCATGACCTACCACTAAGCTATGACTTTTATACAAGAACATTGTGCTAAAATAAATATATCATGTAATAGCAGGAATGAATGTAAAGGGAATATAGGATGTGTAGTACACAAAGCATGTCATTTATACTTACTGTCAAAACTAGTGGATTTCCATAATAGTAGTGTGTGAACAGAAACAGCCATGCTAGTTGGTAGCTAGTAGGTAATAATGTCAGTTAATGTACATATATAAATGTATGTATATTTACATATATATATATATATATATATATATATATATATATATATATATATATATAGTTGTAGGTGTCAGTGTGCATGCACACTTACTACAGGAAACAGGAGAGAGAAATGGAGAAATGTGAATCTACAACACAGCCTGAATCATGAGAGAGATACTAACTTTTACACTCACAGAACAGTGTCCACAGTATACCAGCATGGTCCCCGCCCTTACAATCTGAAAGGGCAACGCCTATCTCACATACCCTTTTATAGCACTGTCCTGAAATCACAGTGAGAACTGCAATCAGTACACAACTGGCTGCATGCAATTAGCAAATGCTGGCTTACAACTGGTGCAGAGGCCATCACATGGACTTATGCAGATACCTACAAAAGCATCCTGTACTCACACTCCACACATGCAATACGTTCATTGCACTGTCTGGAGGCAGACAGAGAGAGAGAGAGAGAGACAGACAGAGACAGAGAGAGAGAGAGAGAGAGAGAGAGAGAAATAAATAAATAAAAACACAAACAACAACACACAGTATACACACTGAGTTTAAGCTGTCAGCAGTAACAGTAGCAAGCCGTGCCAGCAGCAGCAGGAAGCAGTAGTAGCAGTAACGCAACCAGCTGCGACAAACACAGGTAATGTAAAGTAACAGGTTAATAGTCTGCATACTGTGAACCCTCCATATGTGTCATAGGTCTGTATCTATAGATATGTCCATGTGATATGTTGTGTGCACGTAGTTCCACCAAAAGGGGATGACTATACATTACATGTCATTCAGTGTTAGGCCATGGTCCTGGCAGCAGTTTTCCATTGCAGTGAGGCCTGTCTGTAGGATGTGTGTGTCAGCTGGTGTAATGACTATGGTGCTTAGTTAGCAGTCATCTGGGAACTTTGTCATCCACAACCCGCACATGTTCGCTTTTACATCTGAGAAATAAATGCCAAACAAGAGGGGTCCTAGGACAGAGGCCTGTGGGATACCACATGTGACTGGCATTGAGTCTGACATGGCTCCTACAATATCGATATTATGGATTCTGTATGTCAACCAGTGTGCAACCCATCATGTGACATATGTAGTAACATGTAAGCTAATGAGCTTGTCTATGATGCCTGAGTGGAGTACTGTGTTGAAGGCCTTAGGCAAGTCCAGGTAGGCTGTATGGATTGCGTTGCCCTCATCAATGGCTGTAGTGACTGTTTTGAAATGTCAACCAGGTTCAAAAGGCAGGATCAGCCCATCACAAAGGCAAACTGGCCGGGAACAATTGTCTGCAGGTACCCAATATCGCTGTATATGCGTCCCATACTGAATCATTCCATAGCTTTGCAGACCAGGTTGGTTAAGCTTATGGTGCGGTAGTTCCCAGGGTCAGTACAGGTGCCTCCTTAGTGTAGTGGGACCACTGTTGCTGTATGCCAGTGTTCAGGTACATATCCTGTAGTATGGCCAAGGTTAAATATCAGTCTTATATGCGGTTGTATGTCCTCTTGGAGTTCACGTAGCACACATCCAGGGATACCATCAGGTCACATTGATGCTATGTATTCTGCTTTGTTGAGGGCAGCCCTCACCTGGACATGTAAGATGATAGGGAGGTTACATTCAGCTGTGATAAGTATTTCTACTTGTGGGGGAGAAGGAGGGGGGATATGTGCACCGAACCTGTCTGCAAGAATGTTGCCAATATCTGTGTGTTCGGTGAATGTTAAGTAGGTGTGTATTAACTCAGAGCATATCTGAGGCATTTGGTCCATATGTGTAACATAACTGAAGAAGGCCTTGTGGTTATCTATAGTGTTCGTGGTCATTTCCCTCCCAGAGTAGGCCGTGGATGTTGTCATGAGAGACCGTAGCTTATTACCAGTGCTGACCACAGATACCTTCCCTTAATGTGAATCTGCTCTATCCTGCAGTAGCCTCCTTCTATTGTTATACAATCTGCCTTTGGCTGGGGTCCACCAGACAGGATGCCTAACCTTTGTGCATAGGGTCTGGGTTAGAAATGTGTGTGCATGTTCCATGCAATCTTTGGGATGTCCACGGGAAGCATTCGCAAAGGGGTCAGCAGTGTGGGTTGTGGCTTCCACTGGCCCAGTGGGCTGCATTGATACCATCTCAGTCCTAACAAGTGAATAACTGTCTAATCACATACATATCAAAGTAGTCTACTGTGCTGGTGGTGGTGGTGGTGGGATATGTATATCCAGGCCGAGTAACTTGTGTCCAGATCATACTAGTGGATGGTGTTCCACATACAGTACCTTGGTATGAACTCCCAGAGTGAGGTTGTGCATTGGACCTGTCGCAGTGTGCTGACTGATGGAGTATGCTACTATGTTGTATGGAATGTGGCAGGTATTGTTGCACAGGTGTTGGCTGAGCACTGATATCTGGCCATGTACTTGTGTATCCACCAAGAGACACACACATGCTACATATGGGAGTAGTAGTATATCACTACAGTTGAGTATCATGTATAGTATGTGTGCCATATATTGCTGACATAGTTCTGCTGATATCCTGTTTGTGTTCTCTTTCAGGGACATGGCGCATCAGCATAATCCCGCCTACTCTGCAGCAGAAGATGAGGAGATACACCAGAGCCTGGTGCGGGATTATGACATACTGTTTCCCCGCACCAGCCAGAATCAGCAGGAGAGAGCTGCACTGTGGCAAGACCTTGTCCGTAGGGTAAATGACATTAGCACGCATAATAGGACATATGAGCAGGTACGACATCACTGCAGTGATTTAATCAGAAATGTCCGTCAGCGTGCATCGGATATCCACAGGCAACAGGTTGCCACAGGAGGTGGGATGGCCACACATCCCCCCCTCACCAGACTGGAGGGGCTACTCCTAAGTGTTGTGGCTCCAGCCCCGGAACAGCAACAGCAATACACCTGCATCATGATGGAGGTTGGATCCACACAGCAGCACGACATGGAGCGTGCAGGTAATATGCCATATGTACACTTGACTGTTCTGTAAACTGTTAGTTTATGCATGTGTAAGGTGTGTCCGTGGTATGTAGCTGTCAACATAGTATGTAATTGTGCAGGTGTGATATTGGCAATATCAGCAGCTGACATGTGAAAGGCAACTGGTGTACTACTGCACTGTATCATATGCAGTATCAATGGCACAGTTGTGCCCACTGACATTAATCTCCTCATTTCTGCAGGTCCCTCCGGTGTTACAGCAAGGCAGGCCATCCATGCTGGTGAGTGTGTTTTAACAATACCTATAATAGTCCTGATAGTGCTAGTAATACTAGTGTAACTCAGTAGTGCTCTGTATGTATACTGCGGGGTATGCATGTGTGCCTGTGTCCACGTGTGCATGTGTGCATGTGTGCCTGTGTCCACATGTGCATGTGTGCATGTGTGCATGTGTGCATGTGTGCCTGTGTCCACGTGTGCACGTGTGCATGTGTGCATGTGTCCACATGTGCATGTGTGCATGTGTACACGTGTCCACATGTGCATGTGTCCGTGTGCATGTGTGCATGTGTGCATGTGTGCCTATGTCCACGTTTGCATGTGTGCATGTGTGCATGTGTGCCTGTGTCCACGTGTGCATGTGTGCATGTGTCCACATGTGCATGTGTGCATGTGTACACATGTCCACATGTGCATGTGTGCATGTGTGCATGTGTGCCTGTGTCCAGGTGTGCATGTGTGCATGTGTGCATGTGTGCAAGTGTGCATGTGTGCATGTGTGCACGTGTGCATGTGTGCATGTGTGCATCTGTGCCTGTGTCTATGTGTGCATGTGTGCATGTGTGCATGTGTGCATGTGTGCATGTGTGCATAAGTGCATCACTGGTAACATTGTGTGGACACTGTAAACTGTGTTTCCTGTCTTCCTTCCACAGGTTCTGGTGCTGGTCTGGTGTCCTGCAGCAGGGAACCTGAATCTGGTGCCACAGGTACTGATAATGATGATATCTGCGTAATGGCACAGGAAGGTGTGTCAGGCTCTGCCATTGGTCAGCCAATTGATAGTACACAGCTGTCAACCCCATCATTGCACACAGTCATCCTGCCAGTACATCCTATGTCACCATTGCCCCTAGGTGATGGACAGGATACAGTGGGCATTGACCAGGGTAATGTGGTATCTGTGGCACATGCTTCCCCACACAGCAGCCATGGGCACGGTCCTGCAATGGTACCACACAGACAGTTGCCCATGGGTTCTCGTGGGAGCATCCGTGGGCGTACTGCCTCTGGCAGATGTGCCCAAAGAGTTCTGTCAACCTCAGCTATGTTTCGGGCTGTCATGCAGGCACAGTCGCGTATGGAAAGGTACACCAGACAGGGTCTGAGGGAACTGAGTGCATGTCGCACAGCCATGACTGACAGTATGCGTGACATCGAGGATGCTATCCGTAATTTCACCGATGTCATAGACAGACATTGTGGGGACATATTACAGCAGTTCCACAACCACATGTCCATGAGCCAGGGCAATGGTGGGCGGTTGCGGCGTCGACGTGGCCGTATGCCAGCAACAGCAGCATCTGGCAGTCGGCGCGGATGACAACAGGCCCACGGATGCCCCCATAGTGCCAGCAGCAGCCCCAGCAATGCTGGGTCTGTGCTGTCATCGGAATGCCCCAGGAGACCACGTGCATGTGGCTCTGGACAGTCCCAACAGGGACCTGTGTCCAGTCAACACACTCCTACTTCTGATGACAGTACCCAGTCTGGCTTAGTACCGGATATGGTCCATAGCACCCCTGCCAGGCACAGGTACTGTGTCCATGCCCACAGACACTGATCTGTATGACATGCCAGGTGCAGTCTGTGGCTGTCTACAAACTCCTGTATATGGCAGCCATGAGGTGGAACTGTGTGCGTGCATACACACATGCGAAATGTTAACATGTAGGGCTACCACATACATGCACACACTGCACCAACAGTGCTCCACCCTGTACTGCTGTCCCTCACCAACACACATACACACACATGTCAATTGGTGGTATCAGTGGCAGACTCAGGCATACCTAATTCACACCCTGTGCATATGATGAAACTGTGCCACCTCCTGCAATCTCCAACATCAGTGCAGGAACAGGTAAACACGTTGCTGATGCACAGGGTGACTACATAGAAGTGTATTAGTAGTATCATGTTGGTAACAGTGCAGTGTGCTGATATAACTGTGTGTATATCCCAGCATGCCTGATGCAGTAACCGTATGACTGTCCTGAATTGTTATCTACACCCATAGTATGTACCAAAGTGTAACAGCTGCACATTATTGCATACCGGTGGTAAGGATGTCAACAGATAGCCACATACATGGGTAGCACAGGGGGGAAGCTAATGCAAGTAGTGATACTCAATGATGGACATGTACAGTAATGGTGGCAAGTTGCCTACAACGACTATGCAATGTGGATGTTTGCGCATGTTGATATGTGTGCAGTACCAATGTAATCCAAATCACAATTAACTATGACATAGTATCAGTTCTACCATGGACATCTGAGCTGTGCATTCCTGGGTAGATGTTGATAGTGCCTACATATTTGCACTTTTACCTACTGTTAGTGTTACCCCTTCTTTGTTGTACAATGGACTACTTCCAGCCCTGCTTACTGTAGCTTTGTTTGCATGCATGTTCGCTTGGGGTTCCCTGGAACACTGCTTCCACCTACAATGCAGAGTTACAGTGCTTCTGTGGACTCCTAGGGACATCTGCATAGCGTACGATACGTATGTCAAGTTTACACATGACAGAACGTCACTGTCTGTCCTGTTCGCATGTACATTGCCTGTGACACATTGCACATGTCTTACCTGGCATTTACCCACGTGTGCAATCATATATGCCAGTGCTATGAAATCAGTAGCAGTACACCTACACATACACACCTTCAGTATGTTGTTCCCCATTGGCCCTATGTGTTGGTAATCACCATGGCAATAACACTACTGTGGTAGCATGTGCAAAGGTAACCTGTGAATCACCTCTATGGTCCAGTTGTGGTTTATGTGAGTCATGTGGCAATGTCACAGCTGCCTCATGTATGCAGTCAACCCTCACCCCTGGCCAGGAATGTACAACACATGTGTGGGATGCCACCACATAGCCAATCTGGGGACTGAGCACTCTGAACCCAGTAATGCCATACCCTGTCAGGTGGCATGACATACTACAGTGACTACAATACTAGTCAGACATAGACCTGCACTGACTGCAATCTGAACACACTGGGGCATACTTGGAGACTCAGAATAGCATCCTGCCAGAGCATCACACACCTCCGCAGCTGGCACACAGGCATACGTTACGTCAGAACAGAGCACATGCCACACATGGCACGCATATCCCGTGTGCCACACACTCACAGCCTGTAGGGCTACACAAAACATCTGCTACAGATGTGTCAGGTACCTCTCTTGGCCACTGCAGTGGGGTCCCGCTCAACAGGCTGTACATGGTGAAGGTCACAGTGATATGCCTGTGGGTCACTATGGTCCACCATAAAACACATGCATACAGGTCAGTCAGAGGCATGGACACATATGACTCAGTCATTGACCATGCCACTATGGATGACCTGAGACATACCTCCCTGGACTACATGATAGGGAACATAGAAGGGATCTTTCAGCATGTGGCACGGGCCAGTATGAGCCTGATCTTGGTTGCCATCATACCTCACCAGGTATGCTACCACTATATGTAGGAAGGGTGTTTTATGTGTACATTCTGCTCAATCTCCAATGTCATTCATAGGGTATCCACTGGCTATCAACGTGTGCTTACATGCTAGGGAAGCCACAATGATTTGCGAGGGGCAGCTTGCATGTGACACCCATGGGCCATTGTATATTGGCGAAGCCCCTTGATACACACATAGTGCCTTATTCTGCAGGACACGGATTACATAGCCACCTCCATGGGTATCACACAGGATAGGACACTAACAGTGATGTTACACAACATCAGCAGTGTACACTGCAAGATGCATGCATTGGACACTGTCCTCAGCACGGTGAACTGCAATGTCTGTGCAGTACCAGAGTCCTGATTCACGGCTCACAGGTGCAACCCATCACTGCCAGGTTATACCTCATACCATGCCTGTCGTCCCCTACACATGTAACACACATGGACAGGGGGGTGGTATCCCAAGGCACCACAGATACACACACCTCCAGGTTGTTGGCACAGCACAAAGCATCAGGGCCTATTCGTGTGCAGCTAACGGTGTGTTGGACTGCCTTCTGGTTCATAGCCTGGCACACACAACCCTCCCATACACAGGAAACCCACCTATCCTCCATAACAACACTGGCAATATGACAGTCTCAAGAAATGTCTTTATATGGCTGGACTGCATCCAGCCAAACATTGTGCGTGAGCATTACTGTAGCTACAACACACTAGTTGAAAGGTTCCCAGCATGTGGTCACTGAATTGCAGTGGAATAACATGTTACCACTCCCACAACAGGTGGGAACATGCAGCACCTGTACATCGACTACATGTAGACTATATGGCCCAGACCAGATGTGTATCCCCTGCTGTAGGTATTTTACCATATACACCCACACTGTATAGACACATACCGCATGCGGCCCCTGCAAAGTAAGACACAGTCATATTGTTATGCATTGCGAATACCATTTATCCACTCGAGGCACGTGTCAGACATGGTAACTACTGCAGGTCACAGGTATTTATGTGTATGTGTCACACACATACATCATGTGTGCATTGCCGTTGCTGGTTTAGGCAATGGCATGCATTGTTATGCACAAAGACCCACACAAGGTCATAATGTGTGACACAACCACACGTGGCAGTTGTGGGTTTCCAAAACATACCTATCTGTACTCTGACAATGGTAATAGACCCAGTAACTGAGTGTACTATTGGCATTACTGGCCAAGTAGCCCTATTTGGCTGTGCTGATAGTGTGGTGACATCCCCTGTGTTTACTGGGGGAATATGCAGCATCTGGTGTATTGTAGTATTTGCCAAAATGATCTGTTCTCTCACACTTGCAATTACACACACTATTACCCCACACACACTTGCCATTTGCAGGATTCATATCCCTACCTAACTATGTCACGACACGTGAGAGAGACGCATTAGTGAACTGCACTATTCGGATAACTAGGAGGTTCCTCTTCTCCGGCTGTACTTATAGGGTGCTGACATCATCAGTGTTTGGAAAGGGTAATGTGCATCATGTAGTGTGATCTCCTGATTGCAAAAAAGCACATGTCTTTCATACAGAATTGCACAGACAAAAATTCCCCACATCCAAACACACACACTTGCCGGTTTCAAACTCCTACCTAACTATGTTATGACACTTGTGACAGACGCATTAGCGGAGTGCGCTATTAGAATTACTGGGAGGTGTTCCTTCTCCTGCTGTACTTATAGGGTGCTGACATCATCCGTGCTTAGATAGGGGAATGTGCATCCTGTAGAGTGCTTTCACAGTTGCCAAAAGGGACATCTCCCTCACACAGGCTTGCACACACACTAACAACCCTCCCCACACACTGGGCAGTTGCAGGATTCAAACTCCTTCCTAGCTATGTTATGACACTCATGACAGACGCATTAGCGGAGCACGTTATTCAAACTACTGGGAAGTTTCCCTTCTCCTGCTGTACTTATAGGGTGCTGACATCATCCGTGCTTAGATAGGGGAATGTGCATCCTGTAGAGTGCTTTCACAGTTGCCAAAAGGGACATCTCCCTCACACAGACTTGCACACACACTAACCACCCTCCACACACACTGGGCAGTTGCAGGATTCAAGCCCCTACCTGACTATGTTATGACACTCGTGACAGATGCATTCGCAGAGCACGCTTTTCAAATTACTGGGAGGTTTTTCTTCTCCTGCTCTTCTTATAGGGTGCTGACATCATCCGTGCTTATATAGGGGAATGTGCATCCTGTAGAGAGCTTTCACAGTTGCCAAAAGGGACATCTCTCTCACACAGACTAACCCCCCCTCCACACATACTGGGCAGTTGTAGGATTCAAACCCCTACCTAACTATGTTATGACACTCATGACAGATGCTTTAGCAGAGCGTGCTATTCGAATTACTGAGTGGTTTCCCTTCTTCTGCTTTACTTATAGGGTGCTGACATCATCTGTGCTTAGATAGGGGAATGTGCATCCTGTAGAGTACTTTCACAGTTGCCAAAAGGGACATCTCCCTCACACAGACTTGCACACACATCAATCCCGCTCGCTCGCCCACACACACTGAGCATTTGCATGGTTCGAACTCCTACCTACCTATATTATGACACTTGAGGGAGAAACATTAACAGAGTGTGCTAACCGAATTACTGGGCATCTGGTCTGCACCTGCAGTATTTATAGGGTGCTGACATCTTTATTTCTACAGAGGTATGTACATCTAGTACTACCTGTCAGGTGGGGGATAGCATATACATGCATTTGCAGCCACCTACGTCAGGGTCAGATATGCACATCGCACTGGCAGGTTATGTTCTATACCATTCTTCGTGACCACAGGACCTGTAACACACAACACAACCAGTCCAGAACACCACTCCCACATCCAGGACACACACTTTGCTTCCCTGGGAACAGTGCCAGGATATGCAGGTGTTCACATACACCATTCCAGTTGTTAACATCAGGTACAGGCATATTGTATGTGAGAACTACTCAGGCCTCTACCACTTTACCCTACAGCCATTACAATTTGTGGGTCTATGTGCTATGGCAGAACCACTCACCACAGCCACATGGGGGAATACATATTGCACCTGTCCATCTGCAACATGGGTACTCACTGTTCCACACCAGAGGTAGACCACCATTGTTGATATCTGACCATACCCACCTTTCCCTGGACATCCATATCCCATCCCCACCCCCAGGCAAGGTTGTCACTGCAAACAAACTATATTTAGCACAAGCAGACTCTACACTTGTGAAGACTGGGGTGGACGACTTCAAAGGACCCATGCTGGGGGACTATACTGGCCACTCTGCATAATCCTTGACAATTGCATTCTATGAGCATGTGTAAGGTTTGCATTGATCATGCTATCCCACATATACCCATGACTGCTCCACAACAAGACACCTGTCAGGTGTACACCAGCCATATATGAGCCGTCCAACAGAGTGAGCTAATACATTGCAGAGCTGTAGCCCACAGAGAGAGGACATCTGTGAACATTACCGGCACGAGACTTCATTCCCACATAATCATCACAACACAGTGTTGACATTGGAATTGTCCAGACAATGTAGATAGGGCTCCCCTCAGTCTGTTATTGACGGACACTTACTGTTAGAGGTCCTCAGTAACCCTCTTCCAGCACACACCAACAACATGGCTGTGGCTTAGCACATTCAAACCCTGGGATCTCCACTGTGCCCCTGCTTGACAGAGGCACAGCTCACTAGCCTCACATGTTGCCTTATGTGACCTACTTTACAGTGGCACAGTAGCCTACTGTACTGGGGATGCAGATGCCAAGCACACTCTGGCTAAGCTGTCATTCCCTAGGGCAACAAGCCTAGTATTGACCTCTACACCCATATGTTCAATTGTCAGATGCACAATATTTGTTGTGCTGTTATACTGTTTGCAGGTCTTTATTGCCATAGCATTCCCTGTTCCTATGAACAACTTGTGTATCTGTGGAAGGTGTTTGAATATGAGGGCGATCCACTATATCACTTATGTCTCTGTAGTCATTTAATATGTGTGCACTGGGCAGATTGCTGTGTTGTGGTTGGTTCCTGGAATGACACGTACAAATACCAGATATGTGTGGTCAACTGCTAAATGGAGATATGGCCTAAGTGTGTGAGCATGCCCAGTTCAGCCTTTCCATGGCATGTTGTCTGACATATGCCTCATTTATCAAAATGTGCAAGCATGCCCAGTGTGAGCTTTCCATATGTTGAACTCTGAAGTCCAAAACATATTTGGGTGTGTGTGAACTTCAACAATATCTCACATTTATGGTTGTGTGTTGGGTGTCATGTTGTGTACTAACTGGCCAACTGCTTTGTGTCTGCCACAACAGGGATTATACTGTGCCTGCAGGGATTGCATGGGATACTTTGCATACAGTTGTCAACATCCTTTTGTAATGACCTAACACTGTAGTACCATATAGTGTACTGGTTCAGTAGTTTCACTGTGGTGGACAGTATCCTGGGCTTTAGTCCTATCACTGCTTGACATCTTCATAGTGAGCACAACAGAATGTGTAGGGGCCAGTTGTGCACATATGACTATGTTGCATTATGTTCAGATATGGACTACCTACACCAGGCTTGTCCAACATTGGTAGTGTATTCCACTACATAGGTGGACATTGGCAAACACTAGTGATGTTCCCTAGGCCATTTCTGATGCTAGTCACAGAGTGTGTTTCTCCTTCGACACACATTGTAACTGGAGTTTGCCATGACATATGTCATGGTTAGTATACTGTGCCTCCGTCTACCTCTGACATAACAGTGATACCCAGGGTTAACCTACCATCTCCCATCCACTCATCAGGATTCCTCTTGAGGGGCGTCAATAGGTGACTCTCTGGCTAACCTGTACTGGGAGTTTACTCAAGAGTGGGGGTGCCTTCTGTGTTATGGATCATTCTGTACAGCTTGTCCTATGTATGTCAGTGCTGGGGTTCAGGTCTCTCATGTGCATAGCTCACTGCCATTCGGATTTAACAAGGTGCAACATATTCATTGATTCCAGCTTGGACATGGCTTCATACATCAGGCACAGCTTGCCTCTGGCTGGGCAGTATGGCAGTGTGTGGAGCTGCAGTTTGTTTACTCAGGCAACACATGACATCTGTTCATGCTCTTTGCTACTCCTGGTGGGGTACTGTTGTGGACTTTACAGTTGATGGAGGTGTCTGCTGAGGTATATCCCACAGGGGCTATTGTAGTCAATTGTGACGCTGATGAAGGATGACTGCCAAGCCACAGTGATCTCCCCTTATCTACATCTGACAACCTTCATGATTGGGTGGGTATATGGTATGTTTCTGCGAACACTACAGCCACATGTTTGTCCAGTGCAGGATATCTATCACCTTGTGTCCCCAGGTCTCTCATTACATGTTAGGTACATAATGGGTTAACACCTGTGTGGTAATTTGTGGGCACTTACTGTATATCCACGGTGGTTGTCTATACACAGTTCTGCAATTAGCTTGCTGACATGGCTATGGCTCCAGTTGTCTGTTTCTAGGTGGCCCTTTTGTGGGTTGCTTGTGTCAGCCGGGGGTCAGATATGGTGGGCTGTTTGTACTCCTCTGCCATACATGTTCAGTCACAGTCCTTCCATGTTGGCTTGTACCTATGGGACATATATACGGAATGGGAGGGGTCCCAGGACCAAGCCTTGTGGGATGCCACTCATATCTGCTTTGTAGTCTGACATGGATGCAGCATGTCTGATCATGTCAGTTCTGTCCTTGGTCTGGTTTGCAACCCCTCTACTGACATAGGGGGATATATTTAAGCTGGTGAACATATCCATACTGAACTCGTAAGGGTATTGTCTGGAAGCATATGCACAGTCCAGCTATGCTGTGTGGACCACATTGCCCTCATCAATGACCTTAATGACTGTTTCAAATGGGTCAAACATGTTTAGGGGCAGGATCTGCAGTTACGACAGCCACACTGTGTAGGGTCCAGTATCAGTAGGTCCACGATAGCTTTATGTCTGCGGTACATACTGATCCTTTCCATAGCTGTGCAGACCAAGCTTGTCAGGATCCTGGGGTGGTAGTTTGCAGTATCCATTCAGGCAACACCTTTGTTGTGAAGGACCACTGTTGTTGTACACTGCTCTTTGGGTACATATCCTGTGGTAAGGCTGACATTGGGCAGTAGTGTGATTTGGCATTCCATTATTCTTGGAGTCCATGTTGGCCTCAGCCCAGGACACCATCACATACCTTTGCTGCTGTGTGTTTTGCTTTGCAGATGATGGCTGTTACCTCAGCATCTGCAATGTCAGGGGACCAGCAGTCTGCTGGGATAGATGTTTTGCATTTGGGGGGGGGGGGTTGCACTGCACCTGTCAGGTTGCATGTTGGCAATATCTGTGTGTGTTTGGTATGTTGTTTGTAATATCTGTGTGATTCGGAGCATATCTGTGGATTCCCAACATGATTCCTACCATCAGTTAAGTAAGCCTTGTGATTATCCTTAGTGTCCTGTACAATTTGTATCTTCATAGGTTCATGGGTTCATACTAGGCTATCCACCCTAGGGCATTAGTAAGCCAAGCCAGAGTGTGTGTGTCTTTCACGCCTTGCTATGTGACTATTATGGCCATTTATGATTTTCTTTACTGTGCCTCTGTCTGGACGTGACACAGTGAAGACCCCCAGTGTACATGTACGATCATCCATCCACTTGGCAATATTCCTGTTGAGGGGTGTCAGTGAGGGACTCTGCCTAACATGGATTGGGATCCTGTTTCTGGGTGTGGGGAGCCTCTGGGTTATGTATCTGTTCCTCCAGCACATCCTATTTCATTATGTGTTGAGGCTGACATCTGTCACTCTCACAGCTCCAATGGCTTTGATTTCCTGTGGTGGAGCATGTCCATTACTCCTGTGTTGGACATGGCCTTGTACAACAGACATACAATGCCTCTGTGTAGGCAGTCTGTGACTGCATTCAGCTGGGGTGTCTACAGCCAGGCAGCATATGACATATATTTGGCACCCTTTATCCTCTTGGTGGGGTACCTTTGAGGTCTTCCGAACTGCTGCAGGTGTCAGGTACGGTACATCCCATATGAGTCATTGTACTAGATTATGAGTCTGATAAGGGAACAGTACAGGGGCACAGTGACCTCTGTTGATGTAGATGTGAATCCTTTCATGATACGGTGTCCAATATCGACAGTCTTCCTAGCCACATTGGCATTGTGAGTGTCACATGACAGGTTACTGTCGACTTGTGTCCCTAGGTCCCTGATTACTCCTTGTATACATAATGGTTTACCACCTATGTGGTAATTTGTGAGTACCTTGTCTGGTATTTGGTCAGACATTCATACTGTCCAGTGTCTTCAGGATGTCTGGGTGGGGTTCTTGTGTGTGACAGTGTGGTCTGTCACATGCTACAGACTGTACAGCAGTTTTGGCTACACTTAGGTGCACATGGGTGGTCTCCGCTGCTTCGTGCATTGTCAGTTACCTGGCCGTATGGGTGTCTGTGCTGCATATGGATACTCCCCCTCCTTTGATGTTTTGGTCCAGGTGTTGGGGCCATAACGCATGATATGTGGTATGACCTGGTAGTGCTGGTGTGCTATCAGTAGGCTTGCAGCAGGCTTCTGTCACTGCACAGACATCGATGTTCTCCATACTGGGAAGTGCCTCAGGGGCATGCATATTGCAGTTTACACATCTGGCATTGGTCAGCATTACCCTTATGTTTCTTACCACTTATGTTTTCTAGGGTGGTGGGTTAGTCTTTTTGGCCTTGCCTATGTACGGCTCTATGGAGGTGGCAAAGGCCTTATCCAGTATCCAGACTCCCAGGGGTAACAGGTGCAAGCCATCCCTGGAACAGCAGCATGGCTTGTCATGCATGACATCTCAAGCAGACAGACATTAGACCCTCTTGGACTGACAGCTGTAACTGTGCCACCTGTTAAAGCTGATCATTCTGTGTTTGTACTGTGGCATCATTCTTGGTGAGGGTTGGATGCTGCAAACGGCCAGTGTCATACCGGCCTGAGGTACATACTCAGAGAGCTCATCCATGTCTCTTTTCATGTAGTCCAGGGAGGTACATCTCAGGTCATTCACACCAGCATGGACAATGAGTGCATCATATTTCTGCTTGCTTTGGGGTGACCTGCGTACTTGTGTTATGTGGCATATTGTGGCAGCCAACAGGCAGCTTACTGTACCCTTTCCCTTGTTCAGTCAGTGAGTGGGACAGCAATGTGTCTGCCTATACAGACACCTATTACAACTGTATCAGACATGTTGTTTCTCCTTCTGGCATGTGACTGTTTGGCACACCAGCTTTGTGTACTATGTGTTGCATGTGCTATGTTTGGAGGTTGTGGTTGCTTGGGATCTGCTTTGGAGGCTTCTGTTGGTGTGGTGTGTTTGTAATTAGGGCCTCTGGGAATGTTTTTCTGTGTTTATGTGTTTGGTTTACAGTTGTGATAGGTCTATGTGGGACTGGGTTTGTGGTGTATGTGTTTACCTTCTCCTCCTGACTAGTTTTGACAGTACTGAGTTGGGGGAGCTCAGCCTCCGGTTTGGATACATGGTTGCATCTCTCACATATATTTGTATTTATTGGGGGGGGAGTTGTGGGTTGTCTGTGTACTTGGGCCAGGTGTCACATTGCCTCTGGATTCACAGATTCTACTTGTTGTGGCTGGCCTTAGTGGATTGTATGTGTGGACATATTTTATTGCCATACTACTGATCAGTGATTACTTCCCTTTTTATGTTTGCTCTATCATGTAGTAGCTTCCTCATTCTCATGCATGGTTTGGTAATGGCTGGAGTCCAGCATGCCAGATGCCTGCGTGTATGGCATTGTGTCTTGTTGTTATTTGTGATTGCATACTCCAAGCATTCCTGGCTGTATTCATGGAATGCCTGTATAACTTGTTCTGCGGTGTGTCCCATATTCTGCACTTGCACAGGGCCTTTCGTGGATTCCACATCAGTTTGGAGGGGTGCAACCTATGCTTTACACATGTTTTTCACTGTGGTTTTCTGGCCAGGGACTGTGGTCAGGATGTTTATATCCAGTGTGATTACTCTATGGTTTGGTCTTACCAGTGAGGGATACACTTCTCATCTTGCCATCCAGTACACATGTGGCTGATTATCACATCCAGTATGCTTACCCCTCTTGTGGGAGTGGTATGTTGTTCCTGGGCATTTTGTTTTATGGATTCTGGGAACTTTTCTCCTACTGTGTTGGTGCTACTATAATGCTCCCAGTGTATGTCTGGGTATTTTCAGTCAAGCAATATAATGTGGTTTGGGGGGCTTGATATATTCATGTATTCCAACATAGGCCAAGTGCAGTTCCTGGTATTAGGACAGTAGTCTGCAGCAGGCTATATACTGGGAGGCGGTTTTAGCCATTGGTATTTGATCATGGCTAATCCATGCTGCTTCTTGTTGTGGTACCAACATGGGGGTGTGGTTATCCTTGACATTTATTGCTAGTCACCCTCCTTTTGTAGCTTGTTCCGTGTTTTGCGGCTGTACAGCACAGTATGCGGTGTAACCTGGTAGTGTTAGGGTGCTGATGTGAGCCTTGACCCAATTTTCTATTACAGGACTGATATCAACATTCTCCATACTGTGTGCGTTTACACTGCACACATCTTGCTGTTTAGACTTCTGGAATTGGGTAGCATTACATCTAGGTTCCTATCCCTTGTGGTACCTATGAAGGTGGGTTTGTGTTTTGAGACTTACCTATTCAGGGCATGCTGTGGGTACTGACAGCCTTTGCCAGTATCCATGGGGCCTGGACTGATAGGTGCACGCCACCCCTAGCAGGTGGTGCATCATGTCATGCTCCGCATGTCTTCCCAGGCTGAAACACATTGGCTCCCCTTTGACTAACTGCATTACTTCAGCCAGTTATTGCAATTGATCATCCCATCGTCATTTTGTGGCTTCATGCTTGGTGAGGGTGGATGTTAGTCAGGGTTCTCAGGTGTGCATATAGTACATGGTGTTACATTACTTAACACATAGCATTCATGCCTCAGGTGGTGCTGCAGGGCTGCCTTTGTTGGATGTGCATATTACACTCCCTGTACATGTTTGTGAGCAGGTCATGTCATTTTAGGCATCCCTGTTATTATTTGAGTGAGTCAGAGGGGATATCATTCCCAGGGTTCCTACTGAGCCAGTGCATGTGCTATGCGTTGTCTCTTTGCCAAGGCCAGGGCATACTGGGCACGCATCCTTCTGCCTACTGGCGCAGGCTCAGGTTGTTCCTCCTCCGAGTCACGCTCTGCCTGTGATGGCCTTGGCAATGGTGGGGGGCTGTTTGGCCCAGCCCTATGCTGGTCCTGCTGCAGCTGTTTTTGCAAGATCATATTATGTAGCATAGCACATACCATGACAATTTGGGTACATGTAGTTGGTGTGTACTGCAAGGCTCCACCAGATGTGTCCAGACACCGGAACCATGACTTGAGCAGCCCAAACACACGCTCTATTACATTACATGTTTGTGCATGTGCCTCAATATGGCGTTCCTGTTCAGGTGTGTATGCGTTTCTGATGGGTGTCATCAGCCACGGCTCCAGTGCATAACCTGTATCCCCCACTAGGTGTCCGTGTGGGATGTCCCCATTGGCAAATGTCTGGTACAGCTGCATCAAATGCCAGATGTGGGAATCATGGTAGCTCCCAGGGCAGCCAGCACACACATTCATTATTATGCCCTGGGCATCACACACGACCTGGCAGTTGATGGAGGGGAAGTCCTTGCTGTTAATGTAGGCCCTACCCCGCTCACCAGCTGGTGCTTTGATGCGTATATGCGTGCAGTCTATTGCACCCACTACCTCAGGGTATTCCGCTATTTGCTGGAAGAGACGCATATTGCTGGCCAATACCTCACGGGCATTGGGGAAATATACATGATCACCGACATGTGCTGACATGGCATCCAGGAACTGGTGCAGTACCCTGGAGGCTGATGCCTGTGATATCCCCATCGTATCACCAGTTGGTCTTTGGAAGGTACCTGTTGCTAGTATTCTTAGGCCAACACATACCTTGGTTTCCACTGGGATGGGTTCCCCTCTGTTGGTTCGGTGTGTGAGGCGTGGCCTGCACAGCTCAACTATTTGCTGCAGGAGCTCTCTGTCCACTCTATAGCACTCTACTATCTCCAGCTCATGTAACACGTGGTAGGTGACCCTGGGCCTGTACACTCTTCTCCGTCTCCTCACTGTGGGTTGTCTGGCACCATCTGCATTGTCTCCACCCTCAGCAAGTCGCCTATGTCTCATTATGACAGCTATGGCAGCCCCTAACATTTCTGCTCTGAGTTCAGCTTTTTCAGTTTTCACTTCTAATAGCTTACTCCTGTCTTGCAGTGTTTCTTGAGAGAAACATCCTGCACTGCTGTTTGCAGAGTTTTAAGTGCTGGGCTGGGCTACTATTCTGCCTGTGTAATTGCCTGCTTCTAATTGTTTTCACCTGCTAGCTCCAGCAGTATTCCCTGCTAGCTTCCTACTAATTTTGTTGCTTCCTTTTTCCTTTCTGTTTCCTCAGGGGGGAGCAGCGTGCATACCAACAGAATCACGCTCACAGTGGCTTACACGTGCACACACATGCTTACACGGTTCAGGATCTGCCTATTCGGGTTAAAACGCGCGCACACCAGCGCAAACAGTGTTACAAGTCTGCCAACAGGCTCCTACATGCTCAGTCTGCCCTACACGCGCGCACACCAGCGCAAACAGTGTTAAACATCTACCAACACGCTCCCACATGCTCAGTCTGCCTTACACACACGCACACTGTCCTACTAGAGCTTCATGGCACTCACACGTGCGCATGCACTCCCAGCAAGAAACTTTGGTGTAAGTAACAGTGTACACCTTCCATTTCTTGACTTTCCCATGCTTATCTTGTGGCACTCCTCTTTCCCTGATCTGTGTCTGTCATCTGTCATGTTACACTGACCTCCAGTGAACTGCATTTCTTTCTACCATTCCCCCCTGTGATGTCACCTATCTCCTACTCTATTCCTCCCCCTTATGTATCTCTTACACTACTCAGACTGTGCTCATTTGCTATGTGACTGTGGGATTCAGTATCCTAACCCTCATTTACATGAGATTGCCTACTAATGCTTAGTTACATGTCTTAGACTCAGCTTCCCTCCTTAGCAACCACTACACAGTGGCCATGTTGTTTTTGGTCTGCTGGTCCCTGCATTGTCATTCCATGTATTGCATAAAACCCACATTTGTGGGTTTATAACCTTCATTTTTATGTTTTATACAGTGCAGCCCGTTTGCACGGGGCTGCGCTGCGTTTAAACATCGGCAATGTTATATTTTTATAATTTTTGCATTGGGTTACCTTGCCAATGGCCACATATTTGGCCATTGGCATGCTGCCTGACACATATGTACCCTTTATTTGGAGCTGACATGGCTCCATTGTGATTTTTGCAGAAACGTACTCAGTTGTCAACTGAGTACATTTCTGCAGCTAAAATGTCTCTTACACGGGCTGGTTTCTGCTTCGTGGATCGCTAATATACCTCATTTGCATACCTTTTGACTGCAAGTGAGGTATTTAGCATATCCACGCCCAGTCCGTGTAAGAGACGTTTTAGCTGGTCTCTTACACGGAGTTTCGGGCTGTTCCTGGATCGCGAGGCTGCATGGAGTGTTACACGTCTCTTATACTCCGTGCAAGCCTTCGTGAATCCTGCCCTGTGTCTTTAAATAGAGGCTTCAATTTCTTATCAATAAAGGTGGCTAATAGGTACATCTTCAACCCATGTGCCACATTAGTGGATCTGTACTTTAAATCATCTGTACCCTTATGAATTTTTGGAATTCCAAAGAAGGAAAAATAACTGGATTTTTAATTGTACGAAATGTATAAATAGCCAGATCAATTCTACCTTCCAATAGCAATTCTTCCTAAAATAAATCAGTTTTATGATGAGCTATATTAATTTCATTATATGAAGTTGTGACATATGTACTGGTATCATAAAGTATTTCCATCATGCGTGTGGAGTATTGAAAAGAATCAACAATAACAGTCCCACCTCCCTTATCATGTCTCATCCTTATAGATCTATCATGCCTTGTATCAAAAATATCCTGTTTGTGAATGCTAAAATTTTGAATTTTAGGGTACCTATGTTCACTAGCAAGTTTATAATAGTCATTAGTACATTTTCTTTCAAATGCCTATAATATGGGGTGGGTAAAGGGATTAAAAATAATTTTAATTTTTTTTAACACTACATACATTTTATATCTTCCTTTCCGATATTATTAAAGAAATGAGCCAAACTTGATTTCTTTATAAAAAGTTTAAGCTCAATAAGTGAATCAGCCACATTAAAAGGAGGTGATGGGACAAATTTAAAACCTTTAGAAAATAAATGAAAATGATCACAAGTAATAGAAATATCTCTAAAGTTGTAAATATTTTATCCATTATAGGACACTGTAGCAACATCATAATGGTATAAAATTTGTATTTTTCCCTTCCTTTTCCCTTACCCTTCATTCTCTGGTTTTCTGAATTGTGAATCCTCTGTTTCTGAATGTGCAATAATGGGCCTGTGCCCTGGGCATAAATAGTTAGAGCATCTAACATTTCTGATCTCTGAAGATCTAGAAAATCCTGCTCATCTTGTATATCAAATATGGGTACGGTATCAATTTGTCTATCAGTATAAAAAAATTCTGGTATTTACTGATTAAACCCCTTATCATCTTACCTAGCAACTTCCTTAATAGAGTACACTATATTCATGTTATACTGAAAAAGATCTTGTTTCATTTATTAAGTTTCTTATCTAGGTTAAACTTACATTTGCAGACAATACTTATAAAATATTAATATATGCTTGCTTATATTGATAAAACAATAAATCATTTAATATCAAATTATTAATCTGTTCAGATTCATTCAATAAATTATCAATCACATCTGAATTAAGTTTAATAATCAGTTGGATAAGCTCAAGCCCAAATCAATCAAACAATTCTGTAAAATCCTTAACCATACGATTCTGTGCATGTAAACCATTTGGAAATTTAAAAACTCTTAAGTCCTTTAGTGACAGTTTTAGGTTTCACAGATTCAGTAAGTTATGCATTATATAAATAACTGAAAACCAAGGCTGAGAGACAAAACAGTGGAATAATCCAAACAGAAATAGTGTATTCAAAATTTATTTATCCGCTTTCGTCCGTAGACTTCATCAGAATAAAATCCAACATGTTCATACTCATTAAATACTCGCAAACACAAGTAAAATCAATTAAACAATTAACATTAAAAAACGCCCTCTTGCACTGATCAATTAATTGAACTATTAGAAAAATGAAGTAAAACCATGTCTACATCTTTTTTAACTTGTAATGTACGATGCTTTAAAAAACACTTTATATTGACGGACTCGTTGAATCCTGGGTGGCAATCTGATCGCAATCTGATTTGCCATACTGTCTCACGTTGCAACAAATAATTTTTAAAATCGCCATCTCTCATGTCCCTATGGCAAACTTCCAAAATAGAAAATAAAAATTTTTTAAAAATACAACATGCCAAAGAATGTTTATAGAGAGCATTAGTATCGTCTCTCGTTTTAATACTGTATAAATGCTCTCTAATGCGAACCTTTAATTGTCGTGAGGTCATACCCACATAGTATGCTGGACATGTGGAGCATAATGCTATGTAGATGACCCCCTGAGTACTACAATTAACTGATCCAGGAACTTCAATAGTTCTATCAAAGGAAGCTACAGAAATGTATGGACCTGTGGAAATGTAACGACACATGTTACAAGCGTGACAGCAGTGCATACCCTTCCTATTGGATGTCAAAGTACATACCGTCTTATTCAATGCACCTGTGTCGTCATGCTCTAAAGCTTTTTTAATATTAAAATAATTCTTTTCAACAAAAAAAGGTTTGTTACCCAATATTTTACAAATATCCGAGTTGCCTTGAATAACTCGCCAGTTCTGTTCTAATAGGCCGATATCGCCCACTATCAGAACTCATATTAAAACTACAAACAGGTTTCTCATAATTCTGATTAATTTTCCTGTTTGTCAAACCATCATAACTACTTGATGTTGTTAAACTTAATATAGAAGGATAACTATCTTTTCGTTTTTGAAAAATTTCATCAGCTGAAGCACTAATCAATTTCTTTTCATATCCTCTGTTCAAAAATAATGAAGAAATAAAATCAAATTCTTCTAGTAAATCTACTTCTTTTGACGTCATTCGACATGCCCTGATGAATTGACCTCTAGGGATGTTTTTCGTGACATGTCTGGCATGTCCACTTCGAAAATGTAAATAAGCATTATTAAATGTTTTCTTCCTATAAATGCGACTATGAAATCTACCTTCTTCCATGTCCCATATAAGAGAAATGTCTAAAAAATTAACACACAAACCTACTTGTCCGATGGTAAACTTTAAATAATTAGAAAAAGAATTGATATCTGACAAAAAATTATTGGCAGTGCAATGATCACCTTCTATGACAAAAAACAAATCATCCACATAACGTGAATAAAAAGAAATGTTAAAGTTCTTCCTCAACACTGGCATGAATTCTAACTCCCAACAAGCCATCACTAAATTGGCATATGCTGGCGCTGCAGATGACCCCATTGCTACTCCTCTTTTTTGTCTGTAAAATTTGTCTCCAAACAAAAAATAGTTGTTATATAAAACTATATCTAATAGCATACAAATAGTAGAAATAGCAGAATTGCTATATTCAGGTTTGTTTTTTACCAGATAACTTCTTATGGCATCAATCCCATCTTCATGGGGTATACAAGTATACAATGAAATGACATCCACAGTTAATAGGAAATGTCTGTTTGGATCAAACAACTTGCTTAAAGCATAACTGTTAAATTTAAACAAGAAATGCCAAGAATCACGGGTAAAGGATTCATGCTTTTCAATGATGGAACCTAAAATGGCATCTAAAACTAAAGAGATGCCTTCAGTGACTGAGTGTGGAGACGACACTATTGGTCTAAACGGTGGATTAACTACTGATTTATGTGTTTTGGGTATTCCAAACATTACCCCTATTCGTGGTTTATCAACAAGACAAAAATTGTACATTTCAAAACTGATGTCGCCAGACATTAAAGCTTCATATAACTGTGAATGTATAAAACGCTGACTACGATGTATATCTGAGAGTACTACTTCATCATATTCATCAGTGTTGTTCAAAAGTTCAAACATCTTATCTTTATAACAGTTTTGTGTCATGATTACTATGTTGCCCCCCTTGTCACTCTTCATGAACCTGAATTGGTTTGTTAAAGCAGTTAAGTTCTTTAAAGCTTTTCTCTCAATTTCTGTCATGTTTGAATGACAATTGGGACTACGTTGCAACATTTTACCAATATCCTGTATGCACAATTCTTCAAACACCTTTATGGTGTGATGCAAAGTCGGAGAATAACTAGAAGGTTTGTTAAAAACATTCTGCCTATCAACTGGCGTAAAATGCATTAAATAATGCAAATTTAATTTTCTCGTGTATTTTTTAAGGTCAATTACTGTATTAACATAGTTAGCTCTTAAGCTGGGAACAAAATTGAAACCCAGCTTTAAAACATTCAAATCCTGTTGGGAAAAAACATGATCAGTTAAATTTATAATGCTAAAATTATTACAGTCATCAACTATGTCTCGTCCCCGGAGGACTGAGAATTCAAAAATGTCCTGCTTCGGGTCAGAACAGTTTTTAAATCCGATTGTTTCTTCTTGCCGAAAAAAGCCGTAGAAGAAGGATTCACAGTCCGTGCACTCAAGGTGCCGCTAGAATTAGACCCAGCCTTGGCACCAGCAGCCTTACCATCAGCAACTATTGATGGAAAGTTAGTGTCATTCAATACTAACAAATCTGTATCATTATCAGTCGTCACAGAAACTTTGTCATGTTGCACAGAATTAATTCCTGATGAACAATCACCAATAGAGACTGTCTCTTTACTTAAAGGCACGTTATTAGTGCCTACTGTTTCTTTATAAGTAACGCTGGCAACAGTAGATTTCAACAATGGTTCTTTATTGAAAGCACTTTTGTTGTACCCTTTATAATTATTTACTTTACCAAATTTACTGGGAACTGCAAAATGGTTATATGCTGTCTTGTTCTTATAGGAAGCAATGTCACGCTCCAACTTCCCATGCTTTCTGTTAACATTATCAACAGTGTGTTGTTCAATGTCATGCAGAATATCAGTAATTAACTCATTAAAGTGATCTTCAGAAAGAGTACGTTTGAAAAAGGACTCAATATCAGTTATTTCTCTTTTGAGACATTCCATTTTTTCATTATTGTTGTCAATTAATAACCTCAAGAAGCACAAACCCGCTTCATTGAAAAAACTGACAAGTGTATCAAACATTGGCTCACCTGTATTTACACCATTGGGACATTTGAAAAAACGGAGCCCTTTGGGTACGATGTTTAGGTCAATACACCGAGAAAAATAACAATTCTCCAAGTCTATCGATTTGTAACGTTTGAGCAGTTTGGTTAACTGCTCACGTTTGTGATAGAAACCCTCATTGTTAAACTTTGTAGCAGGGCTTCCCAAGGACGAGAAAGGATTTCCGACACGGCCGAAGACTTGCTCAAGCGAACCTCGACCAATAGTGCGCTGCTGTCTTTCTGTGAAAACTTTCTTCACAGATGAAATGTTTTCACATTCAATGACAGTATCCATCTCATGAAATGACTCGTCCAAGTTAGTGCCTTTAACATCCGTTTTAATTTCGTTTGCTTTCATTACTAAGAATTTTAAAGAGTTATTGATTTCTTTCAAAGTTGCCGCCAACAAACAGTTTAAAGTGACAGTCTCCTCAGTAGGTGTAGGGTGTATCGTTAGATTCAACAAGGCTTCGTCGTCAACATCCGCCATGGTAATAGCACGTAAAAAACCAAGAACAAAAGGTGCTGGTAAACAAACAAATAAATAACTGAAAACCAAGGCTGAGAGACAAAACAGTGGAATAATCCAAACAGAAATAGCGTATTCAAAATTTATTTATCCGCTTTCGTCCGTAGACTTCATCAGAATAAAATCCAACATGTTCATACTCATTAAATACTCGCAAACACAAGTAAAATCAATTAAACAATTAACATTAAAAAACGCCCTCTTGCACTGATCAATTAATTGAACTATTAGAAAAATGAAGTAAAACCATGTCTACATCTTTTTTAACTTGTAATGTACGATGCTTTAAAAAACACTTTATATTGACGGACTCGTTGAGTTATGCATTATATAACTGAAGGTTTTTAACCTTCTGTAACTTTTTTCAAACATAAAAATGAAATCCTTAAGTGAATTAACTGAATGTTCCTTTAAAAAGTTTGCATGTCAGTCTTGGAGTCAATCAATTAATGAAAAGGTAAAATTCAAATTAAACGACTGATTTAACCAAGCATCTAAATAAAAATTGTCCATCCTAGTATTTGGTCAGTACCTTGTGAATAATTCTGGGCAGCATTAGTGGACCAGAGTTCCGCTGTGGCGACCCCTAAGTGGGAAAAGCCAAAAGACAACACTCTTTGACTATACCTGCAATACCATTTTCATTCTGTGCCAAGGCTGATAATGCAGTCATCTTAATTAAAAAAAAGTGTTGTTATTTCACATATTTTGCATGCCAGTTTTCTTGATCATATGCTACTGTTCCAATTTAAAGCTTTTTGGCCCAAAGTAATGTTATAATTAAAACATGGCTGCCGAATAAGTCCTAACTAGTCATGGAAAAAAGCCAAGTCCCTGTAATTATAGGGAATCCCTTACTAGTGTACTCATGCTCTCAAAGTACTGGGTTGATGTTTGAGTAGTTCTAATAACCATATAAGTTAATTCTTGACATAATCCACATCAGACACCAGTTTATTAATATCCATTTCTAAGTTGGAGCTCTACTCCGCATTTGAGTGACTGTGTTTCATGTTCCTCCACCAATGCCCAAATAACTGTTAACCCCCCAAAAAAACAGAAAAGTATGCTGTTTTTTAGTTTTCATATTACATATCTGGCTGTAGATGGTTCAGTAAATATTATTTATCCAATCATTTGAAATTCACCTAAAGGCATTAAACATATTCTTTTTTGTATCTACTGAAAACATGACTTTACATATTATGGTGCACTAGCAAATGCTAATCCCATCTTTCCTTTTCATTAGACAAATCCCCTAAATTCCAGTCTTACCATTTCTCGATTATAATATGTTATGCAACTAAGAAAACATATTGTAGCCTCCAATAATATCTAACAGAGTAATATTATTTTCTTCTTGATGTAGGGAAAAAACAAAGTTCACCCCTTAATACCCAGTAAAAAAAAAATTATTTTCATCTTGACGCAGATGCTATGCAGTTGTAAAAGATTATATGACTTCTAGTTCAAAAGACAATCCCCCGGATTCTCAAAAGCTTGCAAGGAGTGCAAGATTGGTGCAGGAGCTCAAGCAGGCAATATGTCTGCTGTGCGATCCAGGAACAGCCTGCAGGGGAGTGCACAAGCACTCCTGCACTAATCTTCCATGGACTAAACCCTGGTATGCAAATCACCCCATTTGCAGGTGAAATTCATGCAAATGAGGTGATTTTACAATCCAGGAAGCTTGCAACAGTCCGTGCAAGACTAGTGCTACCTGCAGAAATGTACTCGGTTAGTAACCGAGTACATTTCTGCAAAATCCAAAATGGAGCTATGACAGCTTCAAATAAAGGCTGCATATTATGAAGTAAGTATGCCAATGGCCACATATAAGGCCATTGGCACTGCAAACAAAACAACAAATAAAAAAATCAACTTTTATTTTTTTAGTCGATCTTGGCTGTTTAAGCATAGGGCAGTGGCACGCAAATGGGATTGGGGGAAAATAATAAAATAAACCCAAAATAAGCATTCTAACTAAAACCAGTATTCTGCCATGCAAGTCAATG
Organism: Protopterus annectens; assembly: GCF_019279795.1. NCBI lineage: Eukaryota > Metazoa > Chordata > Ceratodontiformes > Protopteridae > Protopterus > Protopterus annectens. The sequence continues at coordinate 496,975,833 of NC_056732.1, forward strand.
GCAGGCAGAAGACAACATGGCCAGTGAGTAGTGGTTGCTAAAGGGGGGGGGGCGCTCAGTGTGAGACATGTAACTATGTATTAGCAGGCAATCCTATGCAGTTGAGGGGAATGATAGTGAATCCCACTTTTCACCAGCATGTGAGTCAGGTCCCAACAGTGTAAAAGCAGGACTAGCTTGGTGCAAGCCTTGGAGTTAGGTGACATTATGGGGGTGTGTGTCAAGCATACTGTAAGCAGATTGGAACCCTATGGCTCTGGTTTGCTCCTAGTTTAGCACAGCTAAGCTAGGGGATGTGTCTAAACCTGCCTAGCACTCTTTACGAAGCCTAAGTGGGTGTGCGCACCACACACCAGGTTTTACAGGAAGAAAAAAGAAGTTAAACCAGGAAATAGCAGCAGTGTGCACATTTGAGCACTGTGTTTGCGTGGCGTACACAAGGGCTTAAACAGGAAGGCAATGGGAAGGGAAAACAGCAGTAGGAAGGTAAATAAGGAGAACTAGCTTAGCTGGCAGGTGAAATGTATCAGAATCAGCCAATTACACAGGCAGCAGACCGGCCTAGCCCAGAACACTACTATAAACTAAGCAAACACCTTCCCCTCTGGTTTTTCCCACACTCTACACCACCAGCGTAAACAAGCGGGGAACTTTTACCACTCACAGCAGCAAAATGATAGGGGCTGCAATAGCTATCATACAACTTGTGGAAGAAATTGAGGGTGGTGAGGATGTGAATGCTGTTAAACAACCCACAGTGAGGAGATGGAGAAGTGTGTACAGACCCAGGGTAACCTACCAGGGGCTACATGAGCTGGAGATAGTGCAGCGCTGTAGGGTGGATAGGGACCTCATACAGCAAATTGTTGAGCTGTGCCAGCCATGCCTGACACACAGAACTAACAGTGGAGAACACGTCCCAGTGGATACCAAGGTATGTGCAGGCCTAAGAATACTAGCTACAGGTACCTTCCGAAGGCCTACTGGGTATATGATGGGGATTTCACAGGCATTAGCATCCAGGGTACTCCATCAGTTCCTGGATCCCATGTCAGCACATGTCGGTGAGCACATATATTTCCCCAACACCCATGAGGCGTTGGTCAGCAATATGCAACTGTTCCACCAAATAGCAGAATACCCTTAGGTAGTGGGTGCTATAGACTGCATGCACATACTCATCAAAGCACCACCTGGTGAGCGGGGTAGGGTCTACATGAACCGCAAGGGCTCCCTCTCCATCAAATGCCAGGTCATGTGTGATGCCCAGGGCATAATAATGAATGTGTGTGCTGGCTGCCCTGGAAGCTATCAAGATTCCCACATCTGGCATCTGATGCAGCTGTACCAGAGATTTGCCAATGGGGACATCCCTCATGGTCACTTAGTGGGGGATGCTGGATATGCACTGGAGCCATAGCTAATGACACCCATCAGATATGCACACACACCCGAACAAGACCTCCATATTGAGGCACACGCACAGACAAGAATTATAGTAGAGCATGTGTTTGTGATGCTCAAGTCACAGTTCCGGTGCCTGGACACATCTGGTGGAGCCCTGCAGTACTCACCAGCTACATGTACCCAAATCATCCTTGTATGTGCCATGCTACACAATATGATCCTGTGGAAACAGCTGCAGCAGGAACAGCAAGGGGCAGGGCCACACAGCCCCCCACCATTGCTAAGGCCTGTGCAGGCACAGAGTGACTTGAAGGAGGAACAACCTGAGCCTGCCCCTGTAGGTAGAAGGAGGCATGCCCAGTATGCCCTGGTCTTGGCAAAGAGGCAGTGCATAGCACATACACTGACACAGGAGGGACCCAGGGAATAACACCTCTCTCTGACTCTCACATACAGTAAAAATGATGCCAAACATTACACTACCTGTGTCTAACCATGTGTAGGGATAAGTGTACTATGTGCATCCAACATAGGCAACCCTGCAGCACCACCCTCAATACTTGGACACCCACAAGGTAAGTGACTGAAACAGTCCAGTCAGAGAGGGTCACATACCCAACAACAGTCACAGCCAGCAGGACAGGTGTAGACAAATACAAACAATGGCTGTGCTATGGCCTCTGAATGAAGCCTATGGGTAACCTCCCCCCAGGCCTACACAGACAGACTACAGGAGGTCAGGCAGTGGGATGTCAGTTCTGAAGGGTAGGAAGTCAGAAACTAATATTTAGGTAATTAAAAGCTAAGATCTGTAGTACACTGGTATGCCTCTAGCCAGCACAATAGTTAAGACTACAGACTGAAATGGAGTACCCAACATACCAGTACAGTCCTAGCAAATGTGTACAAGTATCAGGTGTGCCCCCCATCTTACATAGAAATATAGTAACAGTCAGGTGTGCCCCCCCAATCTTGTGCAGAAATGTAGAAATAGTCAGGTGTCCCCCCCCATCTGATGTAGAAATATAGTAACAGTCAGGTGTGCCCCCCCAATCCTGGGTAGAAATGTAGAAATAGTCAGGTGTGCCCTCCCCCATCCTACGTAGAAATATAGTAACAGTCAGGTGTGTCTCCCCAAGCCTGTGTTGAAATGTAGAACTAGTTAGGTGTGCCCTCCCCCTTCCTACATAGAAATATAGTAACAGTCAGGTGTGCCCCCAATCCTGTGTAGAAATGTAGAAATAGTCAGGTGTGCCCTTCCCCCATCCTACATAGAACTATAGTAACAGTCAGGTGTACCCCCCAATCCTGTGTAGAAATTTAGAAATAGTCAGTCGTACCCCCCCATCCAACGTAGAAATATAGTAACAGTCAGGTGTGCCCCCCCTAAACCTGTGTAGAAATGTATTAACAGTCAGGTGTGCCCTGCCCGCTATGCAGAAATGTAGTAACAGTCAATGTCAAATGATCGATAGATACCCTGCAGAGACAGCATGCTACCTGTCGGTGTACAACACAAAGGTCAGCACTACAGTAAAAACTACCTGGACTTGATCCACACATGCAATACAGACGCCCATACTGGGCATGCTCACACACAAACACATGAAGGCCATGTCTGCAAACAACAGTGGACCAGACATATCTGGGAGTCGCAGTTGTTAGTGCAGACACTCGTCAGTATGCACCATTCATGCCTTGCACACACAGTGGATAGGAATACAGCCATATATGTAAGGACAACACATTATAATAAGCGAAAGGTAGATGGACATAGATGTGTGCAAGAGGGTGACTGTGACAAGGAGCCATCCAGGCCTGTCCCACCCAGCACACATCCAATGGGCCCCAAACATATGAGGTGCAGATATCACTCACTGCAGATACTAGCCACCAGTATCTGTCAGCATTACAGACTATGTGGTGCACGTGCCAGCTATGCAACATGACTGTATAAGGAAGTAGTCATCTAGCAGCTGTATACATGTACCTGTGAAATATGTCCCTGTGTGTGCCCGCATGTGACGTGTTAGCCCCTAGATGAATGGGTTATGGCCCATGCACACATGCTGCCCTCCCCATAGACCTTCTATGACAATCCTGCTGAAGTCATCCAATGTGAAAAAATACCTTTGGGACAGTTGTAGCCCAGTAATCTCCCTGGCACATCCCATAGCTGTAATAACCTAGTTAGGTAGGAGTTCTAATCCCAGACTTGGCAAATGTGTGAGTGTGTTTGTGTGCATGTCTGTTTGACTGTGTTGAGATCAATGCTTTTTAGGGTAGTCACACTCCCAACAATGCAAATGCTCAACCTTGGCAAGGCTGCTGATGTCATCCACCTAGAAATACACCTCTGGGAACAGTACAGCCCAATAATCTCTGTAGCGCATCCTGTAACTGTGTATTGCTGTAGTGTGACAAAGTAGTTAGGTAGGTGTTCTAATCTCAGACATGGCAAGTGTGTGTCTGTCTGTGTAGAGAGCAATGCTTTTTAGGAAACTCACACAGCCTACAAGTCATCTACTCAACTTTGGCAAGGCTGCTGATGTCATCCGTCTAGAAATACACCACTGGGAAGTCTGAAGCGCGTCTTGTAACTGTGTACTGCTGTAGCTTGATAAAGTAGTTAGGTCAGTGTTCTAATCCCAGACATGGCAAGTGCATGTGTACGTGTCTGTCTGACTCTGTCTGTGTAGTGAGCAATGCTTTTTAGGGTACTCACACTCCATACAATTCATATGCTCAACTTTGGCAAGGCTGCTGATATCACCCACCTAGAAATTCACCTAAAGGAAGGCTGTAGCCCAGTAATCTCCGTAGTGCATGCCATAACTGCGTACTACTGTAGTGTGGTTTAGAACTGTGGTAGGGTTCCATTCCCACTAATGGTGGTTCTGGATGTTTTGTGTGTTTCATTGTCTGTGTACGGAGCAATACATTATAGGCTAGTCACACTCAGTACATTTCAAATGTCCTACATTGGCAATCCTGTTGATGTCATTCATTGTGAAATACAACTTTGGGGAAGGAGTTTTCCAGTAATCCCGTGGTGCGTTCTATAACAGCTCCATGCTGTAGTGTAATATAAAACTCTGTTAGGAGTTCTATACTCACACATGTTGGTTGTGGATGTTTTGTGTGTGTGCCCTGTGTAGAGAGCAATGCATTTTAGGCAAGTCACACTCACTACAATTCGAATATCATACTTTGGCAATCCTGCTGATGTCATCCAATGTGATATACACCTTTGGGGAAAGAGTACTTCAGTAATTTCTGTGGTGCATAAGTAGTGCTGTCATGTAATAAACTAGTTAGGTAGGGGTTCTACTCCCAGACATGACAGGCGTGTGTGTGTGTGTGTGTGTGTGTGTGTGTGTGTGTGTGTGTGTGTGTGTGTGTGTGTGTGTGTGTGTGTGCACATGTGCACGTGTGTGTGAGTGTGTGTGTGTGTGTGTGTGTGTGTGTGTGTGTGTGTGTGTGTGTGTGTGTGTGTGTGTGTGTGTGTAACTCGTATCCTATGTGGCTGTGAGTGTGTAACACCTGTGGCCAATGTGGAGTGGGTTTTGCATATTTCTTATATGGTGGCCCTGTACATCACAATGCCTACTGTACAGGGATAACAGATGTGAAATAGCTGAGAGGTTGGGATGCAAAGCTATACCCATGCATGTGACATCAAGGCCAGGCAATCACAGTTATCAAACCCAGTATTACCCAGAGCACACTCTCAACCCATGTCTCATACACACACACACACACACACATGCCTAGGCAACAGCCAATATGTGGGTAGTACACTGCATATTGGCCACTGATAGTAACTATGGAGTGATAGTAGTGGGCTACAGAGGGCTTGGCAACCTGTCCATCTGTCCAATATACATGTACTTGCAGACAGTGGACCTCCCCAATGGACACCTGCAACACCTGTGGTGCCATCACATGTGACCCACAAAGGACATACCATGACTGACAACATGCCCTGTATGGACAGATGCCACTGACACCAGGGAATGCTGTTAGCATGCTATCAATGTAGGTGCAGGGTAAACCTGCTGCCCATTACCAGTTCCTACCACAGGTGGGCAAGACTGGCACATCTGATAATAATCTCATGGGCCAAACACCCCCAGGTACAGTTCCACATGTCACTGTACATGCATGTGGGAGGTGTGCACATCCCAGACACCATCCATGTCATGGACTAAGGAACACATACATGGCAAGAGATGCACAGTATTGGCCAAACACAATAGTCACCAGGTGACTGGATGAGGGATACAATACCCACCTGTGTGGGCAAATGCAGAAACTACAGCCCTGAGCCCCAATGCAGACCACTGTCATGTGGCCTGATGCCAAGGTATACCCATTGCCTAGCCTTGTACAGCCATCTGGCACAGTCGACCACGACACACTCATGCAGACATGCAACCACGCATGTCAGTACTGGTACACTGTGTGTGTGTTTGTGTGTGTGTTGCATGGTGCGTATGTTCACATCCACACTCACTACAACCCCATTTGGCAAACTGAAGCATGGTGTCTGATGTCAGACACCTCCCCATACCCTTTACCCATACAACATCCATATGACCTGTGTGGTGCATGTGATACCTGCACAGTGATGTGTTGTGGCAATCCCACTACTGATGAGTTGTAATCCTGGCCCTGCCAAGTGTGTCAATGTGTGTGTGTGTCCCTGTGAGAGTGTGGCTGTGTTGACACTGGCACCTGTTTCTGTGGACAGGCACGTGTACATCACTTACCATATAGCTACTGTCTCTCTGTTGCAGATGTCCCTCACCATCACATATATGTTCTGAGGGCTCCACAACAGGTAACCCATGTGGTGCATCCAATAACTGCATAGAACGGTGATAGCACTTCATAGTCATCAGGGGTTTGATACTTTGTGCTGGTAGGTGTGTGATACAAACATGTTTAGGTTTTACTCTCTCACCCCTCCCTGACTTGTCTTTGCCTCTGTCTGCCTCTCCCACTCCCTCTCTGGTGGATGTGGAGACCTACACCTGCTTTGCTTAGGCAGAAGCATGTGTATTTTAAGTGATGCTCATGATCAGCTGATTGCCTCTGCACTACTTGCAGCCCTCCCCTAGCTAATTGCATGTGGAACAGCTATGGTAACATTCCCATAGCCGATTGCATGGAAACACATTCCAATATCTAGGAACATCAGGTTGGTGTTGACCCCTTTCATTCACTGTGAGCAGGAACTAGATCTGTTGTTTGGCAAACAGCATCTCAGATGGATTGGGGATTTACCTCTAACAACATACACTGTGGAAACACGGCAACACACAGGCAGGGGGATGTGCCTGACCTGACTACAGACTGTAAATGCTGTTATACTGCATTTGGAGTAATGCTGGTTTAACAGTGTGTGTGTATGTGTGTGTGCATGTGTGGCTATGGCTGCCCTACGTGTCTCAATACCTACCATGTCAGTTCTATGTTTATGAGAAATCCCAATCTGCATGGTCATCTACAGACTGGGCAGTGTGTTGTGCCTTTGGTTTCATGTATTACCGACGGAGCATCTATTTGTGGACTGCAGAAGGTAGTGTGAGGATTGCAGTCTGTAGATGGTGAAAGCTGTGACAGTTGCTGACTTCATATCCCTCATAGGACATATGTTACAGCAGAAAATGTATGAGGTTATCACAGCAACATGTCAATACTGGCCCAGTGTATGTGCTTCCAGTCACAACTCTGTCAACCTTTGTACATATGTCATGCATGAAGAGGTGCATATGTGCTGTACACCATAATTAGTGTCATCTATCTGATAAGAAGCCAGTGAGATATCAGACTGCTACACGTTATGTACAGTCGTGGTTATATTTGATGACATAACCTGGACATACTGTGGTTGTTTGTACAGTAGTGAGGTCTGTGTACTTATGGTGAATGTCGACAGTGTGTGTATTGTTGATATGTACCTTGCTGGTCTGTGTACAGACTGTGATAGTTGTCATCATCCTATGTCCCATTTTATCTGATGTTACATGCTGCTCCACTGTATGTACCATATTGGCTTACATGTTTGTAAGGCCATACACACACATGTCCCATACCACAGTCAGCCATCAGACCAAATTGTGTAGCAGCCCAGTATATGTAGGGTTAGTGTGTGAGTAGCACATATGAGGATGGTGTTGAACAGATAGTCCATATACTGTAATATGATGCTAGCTTGCTATATGTGGCTGTGTTCTCATTGGCTGTGGTTATGGAATTTCACACAGGTGTATCTTACACTGTGCTATGACATGCCTGTACAGCCTGCTATATATGCAGGTACATGTGCATTCCCCCATAGGAGATGTAGGCCAGTGTTGAGCCAGTCTGCCTGTAGCCTGCACAGTGCATTGTTACATGCCTAGCAGCTTAGTGTACTTACCCAGTGAGATGTCATGTGCAGATACTTGCCAGATGTACTGCTGCTGGGCCTCCCTTGACAGTCACGTATGTCAGGCAGAGCAGTGGGATGCTGTACAGATGTATGTCATTATCTAGTGGGTAGTATGTGGCCATGGAACCCCTGTACAAGCGGTTATTACATGTCAGGCCAGACAGGGGTGTGTGAATGCGTAACCTATGGTGGCTTATGTATAACAGTTGTTATGTGTTATACCCATCTACATGGCTGTTAACATCCATATTGTCAGGCATGGTACACATGTTCTGCACTAAGGGGTCGTGTGTTTACCTCTAGACTGTACAGAATGTCCACACATATTGGCCAATATCTCTACTGCAGTCGACAGGGGCAGTACGTGCTAGCAGCGGTACTTTACTATAATGTCCTTAGGATGTCTGTCAGTAGTCAATGGCACACATCTGGAAAGCAGATGTGACCTCCCACACGCACCATGTCTGTGAAGAAAATCCCATTTACAGTAGCAATAGTATATACAGAACTGTAATAGTACACAGATAAAGGTTTTCCATTCCTGCAAACCTGTGTGTGGTGTTTTTTCCTATGACCTGTCTGTGGGTATATGTTGCAGGCAATGATTGTCATTTGTATGGGTGGCCCATACAGTGTCCAGTTGTTCAGGTGTGAACTGTAGGCATAGTGGCTGTTCCATATTTTGTGCACCTTCTACATATGTATCTTACTGTATATATCTTTGCGTGTGTATGTGTAGTCACATGTATATCTATATATATATGTAATTATATATATCTGTATATCTGTATCTGCATATATGTGTATGTGTATATATATCCTGGGGATGTTGATAGCTTCCCCATTTTACAATTCCTATGGGAGCCAGACTGTACTGAATGATATGTTACCAATACCAGCCTGACATCATACAGGTGGGATGTAGTACTGCTAACATCTTGTGCCCATGTCATATCATATCCTGGTTATGGGATCTGCAACACTTGGTAGTGCATTGCAGGGCGGACGTGTTTGGCTGGCGTGGGTATGCCTATTCGTATGAGACATATATTGTTTGGGGCCTCTCAACCCCATTAAAGGTGCATGTGGACATATTTGGTTTTGTTAATCTACCATTGCTATCTATAGATGTATGGCCACATATACCTATATATATATATATATATATATATATATATATATATATATATATATATATATATATATATATATATATATCAGCTTACATATGTATGACTATGTCTGTATATACCTAAATAGCTATATATCTGCGTACATATATCTACCTTGCTGTGTATATGTAGACATATAGGTGTAGACATATATATGTGTCGATGTAGGCATTTGCATGTATATATGTTCATATATATTTATATATATATATATATATATATATATATATATATATATATGCATACATATATAGATATGTTGTATCTGTTTAGATATTAATAAATTTACACACACACATATACATCTTGATGTTGGTATACATTCTCTGTACTGTTGTATGACTGGGCTGGATGATATGTTTCTGAAAACATTCAATTTATTTATATCTGTTATAGTTTAGTGGTAATGCACCTTGTGTAAGGTGTGCAGGGTCCAGGGTTTGATCCTTGCAGAGGTTGTTCATTTTGTTGCTAGGCAGAACATGGGCCATTGGATACAGTGTTATTAAGGCACTTTAAAGCAGTTGTAAGTGGGTTTGTGCAGTGCTAAGCACTGCTTACTTCCGGTTACAGTTTTTTACACTCATTTAGCTTCTAAACTGCTTAACATGTGTAGGCACTGCTTACCCCAGCACAAACCCACATACAACTGCCCAAAAGTGCCTTAATCACTCTGAATCCAACGGCCCTTGTTCTGCCCAGCAACAAAATATACTGCCTCTACATGGCTTGAACCCAGAGGCCTACACACCATAGACAATGTGATTGACCACTAAGCCATAACAGATATACATAGCCCTGTTTTTACACAAACATATCATCCAGCACAATCATTCAACAGTACAGGAAATGTACTTTTGCACCTAGTTGTATGCATGTATATATACACCGCTCTGTCTCCATGCTTACATCTGTACATATATGTCTACATATATGTCAACATATATATATATATATATATATATATATATATATATATATATATATATATATATATATATATATAAAAACATAACAAAGACATATATGAACACAGGCACCATTAATGGGGGTGAGGGGGCTCAAGAAACATAAGTCTTACACATATTGATATCCCCCCCACTCAGCAAAACAGGTCTGCCCTGCAACGCAGTGCCAACTGTTGCAAATGCCATAACCAGGACCTGAGACAACATGGCCACAAGATGTTAGCAGTAAGCCATCCCACCTGTATTATGTCAGGCTGGTAATGATAACATATCATGCAGTACAGTCTGGCTACCATAGTGAATGTACAATGTGTAAGCAATAAACCGTCCTAAGATACATACACACACACACACACACACACACACACACACACACACGCATATGCAGATACTTATATATGCATATGTATAAAGATATATATATATATGTAAATATATATGTGTATATATATATATATATATATATATATATATATATATATATATATATATATATATATATATGGATCCCTATCACATGGTCGACAGGCCATATGATCGACTTTCATTTGGTCGACAGTTCATTTGATCGACAAAGTTTTATGTGGGGGGGCTTTGCCCCCCACACCCCCCAATGTGGGAGGCTGTGCCCCCACACCCCCCCTAACTATATATATCAACTCCAGGGTCGCACAACATTGGGGAGGGGCAAATCTGCCTGTCGACCAAATGAATTGTCGACCAAATGAGTGTCGATCAAATGGCTTGTCGACCATCTCAGGTAGACCCATATATATATATATATATATATATATATATATATATATATATATGTAACTACTCATATGCACACAGGGGTATGCCCAGGAAGATACATAGTCGGAGGGTGTACACCATACTGAACAGCCAGTATCCCTACAGTTGCAACCTCATCCGATGGACAGTGTATGAGTCACCCATACCAAAGACAATTGTTGCCTGAAACATATACCCACAGAGAAGTCAAAGGATGTAACACAACACACAGGTTTGTATACATAAGAAAGGTTTATTTGTGTACTATTACAGTTGTATATGCCTTGTCATATAGCTGGTTATGCTTTGAAATGCAAACAGAGTAACCCAACTCACTCTGTGTGTGTGTGTGTGTGTGTGTGTGTGTGTGTGTGTGTGTGTGTGTGTGTGTGTGTGTGTGTGTGTGTGTGTGCGTGTGTGTGTGTGCGTGCGTGTGTGTGTGCGTTTGTGTGTATGGATCCTCAGAGGTGCAGGGAGCCACTACAGCAGAGTTGAAGAGACACATGTGGCTACAGAGCTGCAGGTTGCAGACCCCTGAGTTAGGATGATTGATGACAGCATGTGTATTGCACTTACAAACCTTGGGCTCTGTACAGACTGTGGTAGATGCCATTGTTCTCGGTCCTGTTCTATCTGATGTTACATGCTGCTCCAGTGTATGGTACCCTATTGGCTCACATGTCTCTAGGGCCAGACACACACGTGTCCCTTACCACAGACAGCCATCGAACCACACTGTGCCATGACATGACCAGTGTATGTAGGGTTAGTGTGTGAGTGGCACATATGAGGATGGTGTTTATCAGACAGTTGTTATAGTGTTATATTAAGCTTGTGTATCATATGTGGCTGTGGCTGCATTGACATTGGATGTGGGTATGCATTTTCTCACAGGTGTCTGCTACGCTGTGCTGTGACCTGCATGTCAAGCCCACTATAATCGCAGGTTCATGTGTATTCCCCCATACAATATGTAGACCAGTGTTGTGGCATTCTGCCTGTAGTTTGCCCAGTGCTTTGTGACATGCATAGCAGCCTACTGTAATTACCCAGTGTGCTGTTATGTCCAGTTATTTGCAAGACATACTGCTACCAGGCCAGCATAACTGTTGTGTATTTCTGACAAAGCAGTGGCATGCTGTACAGATGTATGTCACTATCTACTGGGTAGTATGTGGCCATGTGAACTCAGCACCACCAGGTATTATGTGTCTGGACAGACTGGCATGTGTGTGTGCATGCACTGTGTGGGCATATGTACTCCAGTATTGTCATGATATACCCATGTACATGGCTAGTAACATCCACATTGGGAGGCATGGTCCACATGTCTCGCATGAAGGGGATATGTGTACACTTCTGAACTGACCACAGAGTGCCAGACTGTCCACATATATTGGTCATATCCCTGGTGTAGTCCACAGGATCATTACTGTGCTAGCAGTGGCACTGTACTATGATGCCTTTAAGATGTCTGTCTGTAGGCAATGGTGCACGTCTACAGCAGATGTGACCTCCCACACCCAACATGTCTGTTAAGACACCCCTGTGACAGTAACAACAGTCTACATATATACCTGCAATACATCCATGACATCCCCTTGCACTACGGGGTTGGGACTATTGGTGCTGAGGTAGGACTATACTCCATGTTCTGGACATATGGTAAACATATGTGTACACATATAGCCACATATTTATACAGATATATACACATACACATATCCACATACATACATGGACATATACATATCCACATACATATATGGAGATATATATGTACACACACACACACATACACACACGTATATATATATATATATATATATATATATATATATATATATATATATATATATATATATATATATATATATATATATATATATATATATATATATATATATATATGTATAGATATATATATATGTAGAGAGAGAGAGATACATATAAACACTCACACATATACATATACACAGCAATGACCAACAAGTGGCTAAGCATCTGATGTCATTCAAAGGGGATCCAGTATCTGACTGCCTGGGATGACATGATTAACAAACCTCAATGCTTTGCCAGAGATAGTCTGCACCTGTTGCCCCTGGGATTCAGGTTACTGGCTACAGATCTTGACACCCCCATAGTGCCTTATCTAGGCAAGGTTCAAAGGACAAAACCACCACTGTAACAGATACAAGCATGCAAAACTGAAGGTAATGCGACTCAATGCTAGAAGTCTAAACCTAAAAAGGCACTCTCTTGAGGCACACCTACAAATGGGGAACATCGATATCTGTGCAATAACTGGGACCTGGTTCAACGCTCCAGAGAGCACACCTGTAATACCTGGCTACAACTCTTATCACACATTTCTTTACAACAAATAAAGACCACAACACTACAGGTGGAGGAGTGTCCATATTCACCAAGGATATTCACACCTCCAACCTAGTTCCCAACATAATGCATTTGAGAATCTCCAGATGCAACTAACACTAGGTAAGACTGCTATCCAAATTGTAGCTTGCTACAGATCCCCCCTATGCCCCAAGATTCTCACTATACCATTATAAACATACTGGACAATATTAAGATACAGCCAAACACCATAATACTGGGTGATTTCAACTACCCTGTCATTAACTGGGAAAACTACTCAGGTACCAACACTTTTTACCAACGGTGCCTGGAATTCATACATTCCAACCCCCTAGATTGACTAATCCATTGTCCAACCAGGGTCTCCAATATCCTAGACCTGGTCATTACCAACATGGGAGAAAGATACTCCACACCAGTGGTCACCCTCTCATTGGTCAGGTCTGACCATAAGGTAATCACTGTTGACATCCACATCCCACCCCCACCCACCAGTAAGGAAACCTCCATAAAAACCCTCTCCAAAGCCAACGCCATGCTACTCAAGTCAGAAGTGACGAACTTCATGACACCCATGGAGATGGGAGCTGAAAGTGCAACTGGTGGATCCTACACTAAGGCACTGTATGGTCACATCAACTCGTGCATGAATTGTGCCATCCCAAATAGAACCAAGATGCTGTCCTCCAAAAAAGGAAGCCAATCTGGTGCTCCACTGCCATAAACAAATTATACAACAGAAAGACGAAACTGTTGAAGAAAAAGGGATAATCCCAAAATGCAAACTGCTCCCTTACTAGCCTCAGTAAGAAGCTGATATCCCTCAAAATCCACCAAACTTGTTATGTACATATAATTGCCAAAGATTCCAAGGACAACCACAAGGCATTCTCTAGTTATGTCCAGAATCTAAACGGCAATACACAGAAATGCTCTGAGCTACTACAGAATGCAGTAAGTATAGAGTCCAAGGAGTTTGCCAATATCCGGGCCACCGCCAAGTAGGCCCATCTCACTACCAAATGATTGCCAATTCCAGTAATCACGGCTACACAGGTAGAAACCGCAGTCTTCACAGCTAGGAATACAGCATCCATGGGACCAGATGACATCTCGGGCTGTGTACTACATGAACTACAAAATACACTTGCACCTCACCTAAGTGTCATGTTTAATCAAAGCCCCACCTCAGGCTTCGATCCCACTGAGTGGCACACAGCTACAGTTATCACACTCCGCAAGGGGGGATTCACTTTGGATCCCATGAAATACCGTCCCATCAGTCTCATGAGCTTGATCTGCAAGGGCATGGAATGCATTATCATGGAACTTATAAACTAAGACATTGGCAACCAGAAAACACTGGACCCCAGCCAGAGTGGGCTCATGAAGGGCCAGTCTTGTCTCTTGAACCTGATTGACTGCCTAAAAATAGAACCATTGCTGTAAACTAAGTCACCGTGAAGTCTATTGTTATTACAAGAATAAAGTTGTCCCATGCGGGTCGGCCCAAAAATTAAGGTGTTATCCTTTGCAGTAATCTCATGTCTGCAAAGGTAAGCATGGCTGTGTTCATATGTGCATGCACTACAGCGTGTGAAGACCGAAGATATTTGGGTCAGTACAACGTACAAGATGTGTCCCGAGGGGAGAAGGAGTGGAGGGTGGGCAAAGTGTGGTGGTGTGGTTGCTACAGGCCGGTAACCAGAGAAGGGATGGTGGCTGCGTGTGTGCAGCGGGGGTGGAAGGCGGAACTGTGGGTAAAGTAAATATGGGTCGAGGAGAGGCTGGGTTGGATGGGCCTGTACTGGTCGGCCCACCTAGTGGGTGGGAGAGAGGGGAATGAGATATAGAAATGTGAAACATAAAAGAAGAAGAATTTAAATCCCTATTTAAATAAAACACTTAAAATAAAATAAACTTGGCAGTGTATTGCAGGGTGGACATGTTTGGATGTGGGGGGGTATGCCAATTCGTATGTGACGTATATTGTTTGGGGCCTCTCAACCCCATTAACGGTGCATGTGGACATAAATGTTTCTGTTAATCTACCATTGGTATCTACAGATGCCTGGCCATATATACCTATATGGGTATATATATTTGCTTACATATTTATAACTATGTCCATCTGTACCTATGGAGATATATCTCTGTATGCATATATGTAACTTGCTGTGTATATGTGAACATATAGTTGTTGACATATATATGTGTATATGTTGGCAATTGCATGTATATATATGTTCATATATTCGTATATATATATATTTATATCTGGATATTTAAATATATATATATATATATATATATATATATATATATATATATTACATATATAGATATGTTGTATCTGTTTAAATATTAATATATTGACACACACACACACATACATCTAGATGTAGGTATACATTCTCGGTACTGTTGCATGACTGGGCTGGATGTTAAATTGCAGACAACATTGGAGTTATGCATGGCTTAGTGGTTCATTACTTTGTGCATGGTTGTGGGTTTGAGCCTTGTAGAGGCTGTTTATTCTGTGGCTGGGCAGAACATGGGCCATTGAATACAGAGTAATTAAGGCACTTTAAAGCAGTTGTACATGGGTTTGTGCGGAGCTCAGCACTGCTAACTTTCAGTTACAGTTTCTTATACTCCGTTAATCTTAATCTGTGTAGGCAGCGTTTACCCCCATGCAAACGCACATAAACATGCTTAATAATATAGTAATAGTGCTTACATATGGTTACTACTGCTTAGATGTGCTTACACCTGGTTACTAGTGCCTTATTCATTATGACACTGCTGCATCACATGTGCATTTTCTGCTGTACTCTAGTTCATACATATGTGTTATTTAGTGGGTTTTGCAACAAAACTATTGGTTATAACATGCTTTGCCATGTAAAACAGACTGTGCTGCAATGGGACTCGAACCGGGAATGCCTGCTCATTAGGTGAATTCTCTGGCCAATACACACTATTGCTTGCATCCACGAGGCGGCCTGATTAGAACCGCTCCATCCAACACCAGCACGTCTCGACTCATAATTTCATACCTATCACCCCCCCCCCCCCCTCAGTAGCAATCATCCTTTCTGTGGGTGCAGGTCGGGTCTAACCACACCACTACACATTGCCCACTCTCCATTTCTCAGAACCCATGACGTACGTTGTCTCGACCCATGGATCATCAGCCTTTCCCAACCTTGTAGTCCAAGAGCATACATGCCCAGCCATTGCACATCTGTGTAATGGAAGGAACCCAAATACCCATCAATTTTTGGGATGTCACGCAAGGGACGTTCCTGTCTTTGTTTCTAGATTAGACTTAGCAGGTCGACAATGTTTCTCCCACTGGTAGTATCCTGCCTGTTGTTTGGGAAGCAGTGGTCTGTTTACTTTTTTTGTGTGTTTGTTTGTATGTTTCACCTGTTTGGCTTGGGGGGGGATATTGGTACGTGTAACACATATGTTGATTGAGCCCCCTCACCCCCATTGGTGGTGCCTGTGGTCATATATGTCATTCTTATGTGCTGTATCATATCTATAGATATATATCTGTGTGTGTGTGTATGTGTGTGTGTGTGTGTGTGTGTGTGTGTGTGTGTGTGTGTGTGTGTGTGTGTGTGTGTGTGTGTATATATAGCATGCATCCCCGCCACGTTTTTCCCAATATTGTTAAAGGACAAGTGAGTCGGGCCTCAAGAATTGATACAGATGATATGCAATTTGAACAAGAATTAGATAACCTTAAAGGTTATTTTGAACGGAGAGGCTATGGGAAGAACCTGGTTAGGAACGCGATAGATGACAGTAAAGTTTATAGGCAGACCAAATATAAACCTTGGCTAAAAAGACATCAGGACCTGACCTCTATTGAGAGTTTGCAAGGTGGCTCACGAGAGAGAGGTACTAAGATGATGTTCACTTATGGGAGCAACATTGGAGACATCTGTAATATTATTAAAAATAATTGGAACATCCTTACCAGTGACACAAATCTCAAGGGACTTATTGATAACAGCCCACATTTCCAATATAGAAGGAATAGGAATCTGAGTGATCTTTTATGTAAAGAGAAAAATCTTCAAGTGGATAGGCCCTTTAAGAGCATGGCAGGGACACTTCCCTGTGGCATGTGTAAAGCATGCAGTCACATTAACAAGGAGGTTAATTTCTTACATAGAGCAACAGGTAAAAATATTGTTCTTAAAGGTAGGGCTACCTGTAGGACCCCCAACGTGGTTTATTTGGCTGAGTGCACAAAATGTTTAAGCTTCTATGTAGGAATGACCACCAATATGCTTAAGGTAAGGATCCTACAACATCTAGGCAGTATAAGGAACAGGGATGACAGTAATGCTTTATATAGGCATGTAAATGAACATCCAACACACAGTTTCTCCTTTAGAGTTATTGTTAATGTCAGGCTGAATAAACGGGGGGGGGGATGTTAAATTGCAGACAGCCCTGGATGAAAGCAAATGGATTATAGACCTAATGGCACATATACCCCCTGGCCTTAATGATGTTATACCTTTAAAACCCACACTTCTGAAAAGGCGTGTGCTTCATTAAATTTTGAAGAGATTCATTGGTTGATTATCATATAAAAAGAAGGTGTGTGAAATATTTGATGTCTGATGAAGGGTGTAACCCGAAAGCGCTCACTTCTTCTTATACATTTGTACTTGGATTATCCTGTTTTTAGAGTTTTTATTAAAAGGTTTTATTGTGAAGCAGCAGTGTCCTGCTACCTTTCTTTTTGTTTTGCCATTTTTTGGAGTAAGCAGGACTTTAGCACGGCTGAAGAATTCATTTTGTTTTATATATATATATATATATATATATATATATATATATATATATATATATATATATATATATATATACACGTATACACACACACACACACACACACACACACATACATATATATATATATATATATATATATATGTAATACAGAGAGGGAGAGGTATATATCTATTTAGTTTTTATATATATATATATATATATATATATATATATATATATATATATATATATATACACACACACACACACACACACACACACACACACACACACATATATATATATATATATATATATACACACACACACACACACACACACACACACACACACACACACACACACACATCTACTTGTCCTGTAATGCTGAATGGTATTGCTGGATGATATGTTTGTGGGAAGATCAGGGTTATGTAAATCTGCAGTGGCTTAGTGGTAAATCACATTGGCTATGGTGTGCAGGCTCCTGGGTTGAAGTCTTTCAGAGGCTGTTTAATTAGTTGCTGGCCATAACAAGGCCCATTGGATACAGAGTGATTAAAGCAAGTTTATGCAGTTGTCAGCTGGTTTGTGTGATGGTAAGCACTGCTGACTTCCGGTGACATCTGCTTACACATGGATAGCCTCAGTATTGCTTACTCTCATGCAAACAGACTTGTACCTGCTTACTAGTGCTTATTTCTCCTTACTACTGCTATATTTTAGACAGTAATAGTCTACTGGTTCTTGGGGAGGTGGTGAATTTGGCACTTGCATGGGGTTATCATTCATTACACAGCTTACTACTTCAGTTAACAAATATATGTTATTTATTAGGTTATACAACTAAATATATTGATCACAACAGTGATTTGACATGTAAATGGAATGTACTGCAGTGGGTCTCAAACTGGAATTGACTGCTCGTAAGGCAAACGCTCTGCCCATTACAATATTGCCGCACTGCTTCATTTGCACATATCTTGCTTTTTATCCTCCTTTTGCTAGTTAAGTTACATTAACCATAGCTAAGCAATGGGCAAACCCATGCACCTACGGTTAAACCTCGTCTGTTTCATTAACAATACATATCTTTTTTTATTTTTTTTGTATTCACTATTGCTCTTATATATGTGGGGGATGTTGCTGGGGGTATGCATACATCTATGGGTGGTCTTGCACATTGTTTATTACCTTTCTGCAGACCTTCATTGCAGGGGCATGTATATTCTGAGAGCTCTGCTCTCAGTCAGGCCCCCGCACTCGTACATGCTCCATGTAAACCTGGGAGCTCAGCCAGCGCGCCTTCATTACTTTGCATGGTACGCTCCCGTCCTGCGCTTCCACGCAGGACTAAGCTAGTCCTGCACAGAAGTTTAGTGAATCTGGGGGGGTTGTCTTCTGTACTAGAAGTCATGTAATTCTTTACAACTGCATATTATCTGCATCAAGATGAAAATAAGGTTTATTTCCTTTGGGTGAATTTCAAATGACTGCATAAATAATATTGACTGAACCATCATTAGTCGAATATGTAATACGAGTTTAACTTCCCAGTTTTTCAAATGCATATTACTGCATATCATGAAGGAATACTTTCAAGATTTAATGTCATGTGCTACTGAAATTGTAACAACAGACATACCAGCACTAATGTAAACAAACATATAATATCTACATGGTCACATTTTATGACCAGTTTGTATGGAGAATCTCTCTTGCTCATTTTTATTTTATTTTTTTCAGTTTACATGTATTGTGCATGTTTGTCTAGAATCAGCCTTGATGATGTATTTTATATATGGTTACATGATTTTTGAATGGAAGATAAATAAATGTGATTTAAAAAAGGGAGAACATTACCAGTATAATGTGAAGACTCTTTGCCATTAAATGAAATCATTTAAAATTCTGATTACACTATTTCAAAACAAAATAATTATTTGAATCTTTTTTTTTAAATATTATTAGTTTAATTTGAGTTTATAAGTTGCCATTAACTCAATTAATGTTTCCTGTATTTCGGCATAGTATTAACAGTAGAAGCTCTGCCATTCTGCAAGCTTAGTTTATTAATTTATTAGAGTACTATTTATTTTAATTAACATCTCTATATTCATCTAATTATTTCATACAGATGTCCCTCCAACTAGTGTATAATTTAAAATTTATATCACCTTCCATTATCTGGCCTAATAATGCCACAACAATGGGCACTTGGCTCAGCAAGGATTTAATCCTCATTTTATAAGGTTTTGTTTATTTAATATGACTAATTCAAATAGTTACTTTGCTCTTCCACATAAATCAGTTATCTTTATATATACCCAGTTAATCATACTCACATTGGGCAGGATTCACGAAGGCTTACACGGAGTTTAAGAGTAGTGTAAGGCTCCGTGTAAGCCTCCCGATCCAGGAACAGCCCAAACCTCCGTGTAAGAGACAGCTAAAACGTCTCTTACACGGACTGGGCGTGGAAATGCTCAATACCTCATTTGCAGCTCAAAGATATGCAAATGAGGTATTTGAGCGATCCAGGAAGCCCAAAGCAGTCCGTGTAATGGACGTTTTAGCTGCAGAAATGTACTCAGCTGACAACTGAGTACATTTCTGCAAAATTGACAATGGAGCTATGTCAGCTCCAAATAAAGGGTGCATATGTGTTATCTAGCATGCCAATGGCCAAATATGTGGCCATTGGCATTAAAAAGTGTTGCAAAATTATTTAAAATAACTTTTTTTTTTCCCGTGGGATTTTGATGTTTAACTGCAGCGCACACCCTAGCAAACGGGTGCGTTGCCTAAAAGTGAAAACCGAAGCTTATAAGCCCACAATTGTCGGTTTTATGTATTACATGGAATGACAATGCAGGGACTAGCAGACCAAAAACAATATGGCCACTGTGTAGTGGTTGCCAAGGGGGGGAAGCTCAGTCTAAGAGATGTAACTAAGCATTACTAGGCAATCCTATGTAAATGAGGGTTACAATACAGAATCACACTGCCACATAGGTAATGAGCACTTTCTGAGTAGTGTAAGAGTTATAGAAGGGGGAGGAATAGAGTAAGAGGTAGGTGACATCACGGGGGGGAATGATAGAAATAAATGTATCACATTGGAGGGCAGTGTAATGTGAAAGATGACAGACAGACATCAGGGAGAGAAGTGTGTCCCAACAGAACACTAGGAAAGTCAAGAAATAGAGGGTGCACACTATCCCTACACTCAAACTTTCTTGATATACGTGCATGCGCACGTGTGCGTGTGTGTAAGAGAGGTTCAACATGTGGGAGCGTGTTGCAAACTGTTTGCAACGGTTTGCGCGGGCGTGCACATGTGTAAGGCAATGTAAACATCAGGAAGCCTGTTGCCTGATGTATAAGACTGTGTGCGCGTTTTACCATGAATCAGCCCAGTTCAAACCGTGTAAGGATGTGTGCGCGCGTTTAAGTCACTGTGAGCGTGCTTATGCTGGTGTGCACATTACTCCCCTTGAGGAAACAGAGAGGAAAAAGGAAACAACCAGATTACAGGGAAGCTGCCAGAGGATACTGCTGGAGTTAATTGGTGGAAACAATTGGAAGCAGGCAATTACACAGGCAGACTAGAAGCCCAACCCAGCACTTAAAACACTGCAAACAGCAGTGCAGGCTGTTTCTCACAAGATATACTGCAAGAAAGGAGTAAGCTATCAGAATTGAAAACTGAAAAAAACTGAACTCAGAGCAGAAATGCTAGGGGCTGCCATAGCTGTTATAATCAGGCATAGGCAAATTGCTGAGGGTGGTGACAATGCAGATGCTGACAGACAACCCAGAGTGAGGAGAAGGAGGAGAGTATACAGGCCCAGGGTCACCTACCATGGGTTACATGAGCTGGAGATAGTAGAGCGCTACAGAGTGGACAGAGACCTTCTGCAGCAAATTGTTGAGATGTGCAGGCCATGTCTCACACAAAGAACCAACAGAGGGGAACCCATCCCAGTGGAAACCAAGGTATGTCTTGGCCTAAGAATACTAGCAACAGGTACCTTCCAGAGACCAACTGGTGATATGATGGGGATATCACAGGCATCAGCCTCCGGGGTACTGCACCAGTTCCTGGATGCCATGTCAGCACATGTCGGTTATCATGTATATTTCCCCAATGCCCGTGAGGTATTGGCCAGCAATATGCGTCTCTTCCAGCAAATAGCGGGATACCCTGAGGTACTGGATGCAATAGACTGCACGCACATACGTATCAAAGCACCAGCCGGTGAGCGGGGTAGAGCCTATATTAACCACAAGGGATTCCCCTCCATCAACTGCCAGGTCGTGTGTGATGCCCAGGGCTTAATAATGAATGTGTGTGCTGGCTGCCCTGGGAGCTACCACGATTCCCACATCTGGCATCTGATGCAGCTGTACCAATCATTTGCCAGTGGGGACTTCCCACATGGACACCTAGTAGGGGATGCAGGTTATGCACTTGAGCCATGGCTGATGATACCCATCAGAAATGCACACACACCCGAACAGGAATGCCAGAATGAGGCACACGCACAAACACGTAATGTCATAGAGCGTGTGTTTGGGCTGCTCAAGTCACGGTTCCGGTGTCTGGACACATCTGGTGGAGCCTTGCAGTGCACACCAACTACATGTACCCAAATGATCATGATATGTGCTATGCTACATAATATGATCCTGCAGAAACAGCTGCAGCAGGACCAGCATAGGGCTGGGCCAAACATACCCCCACCATTGCCAAGGCCACCACAGGCAGAGGGTGACTCGGAGGAGGAACAACCTGACCTTGCCCCAGTAGGCAGAAGGAGGCATGCCCAGTATGCCCTGGCCTTGGCAAAGAGGCAACGCATAGCACATACAGTGGCTCAGTAGGAACACTGGGACTGATATCCCCTCCGACTCACTCATATAGTAACAGGGATGCCTAACATGACACAACCTGCTTCCAAACATGTACAGGGAGTGTAGTATGTGCATCCAACAGAGGCAGCCCTGCAGCACCACTTGAGGCATGAATGCCATGTGTTAAGTAATGTAACACCATGTACCATATGCACACCTGAGGACCCTGACTAACATCCACCCTCACCAATCATAAACCACAAAAACACAAACCCACCTTCATAGGTACCACAAGGGATAGGAACCTAGATGTAATGCTACCCAATGCCAGAAGTATAAACAGCAAGATGCGTGCAGTGTAAATGCACACAGTATAGAGAATGTAGATATCAGTGCTGTAATGGAAAACTGGGTCAAAGCCCACATCAGCACCCTAACACTACCAGGTCACACCTCATACAGTGATGTACATCTGCAAAAACATGGAACAAGCTACAAAACGAGGGTGACTAGCAATAAATGTCATGGATAACCACACCCCCATGTTGGTACCACAACAAGAAGCAACATGGATTAGCCATGGTCAAATACCAATGGTTAAAACTGCCTACTACTATATAGCTTGCTGCAGACCACTGTCCTAATAGCAGGAACCGCACCAGGCCTATGTTCATAGGTTCATAGGTTCATACTAGGCTATCTGTCCTAGGGCATTTATAAGCCTAGCCCAGAGTTTTGTGGCTTCTGCCACCCCTTTAGTTTGAAGGATAATATGCCCATTATTTTGCTGTGCCTCTGTCAAGCAGTGACACTGAGGTTATCCCTGGGGTATACCTGCAATCTCCCATCCATTGGTCAAGATTTCTCTTGAACAAAGCCAGCAAGGTGCTCTGCCTCACATGTACTGGGATGTTGTTCCACAGCATAGGGAGTCTCTGGGTGATGAATCTGTCCCTCCAGCATGTCCTATTAATAGCCGTGTTGAGGTGTAAGTCTCTTGCCCTTGTAGTTCTGATGGATTTAGAGGTTTTGAGGTGAAGCATGTTCATTAATTCCGGGTTGGACATGGCCTTGTATGTCAGGCACAGGTCACCTCTGAGCAGACGGTAAGCGACTGAATAGAGCTGGAATTCCTTCAGTCGGGCAGCATAAGACATATTTTTGAGACCCTTTATCCTTTTGGTGAGGAATTTTTGGGGCCTTTCCAATTGCTGCAGGTGTCAGGTCAGATACATTCCGAATGGGACATTGTACTCAATCATTGGTCTGATGAGTGATGAATACAGGGGAACGACGACCTCCCTTGATCTAGATGTGAATCCCTGCATGATCAGGTGGGCAATGTAGAAGGTTTTCCTAACTACTTTGGCAACGTGAGTGTCAAACGAAAGGTTACTGTCAACCTGGGTCCCCAGATCCCTGATAACCTCTTCTGTGCTTAGAGGATTGCCACCTATATGGTAACTAGGGGTAACCTTGTTTTTCCCGAAGGGTATGACTATGCATTTTTTAGAGTTTAAGTTTAGGCCATGGCTCTGGCACCAGTTATCCATTTCTATGAGACCCTTCTGAAGGATGTCTGTGTCAGATGGGTTTTCAACTATGGTGCCCAGTTTGCAGTCATCTGCAAACGTTGTCAGCCATAATCCTCCTGTGTTTGCTAGTACTTCTGAAAAGTAGATGCCGAACAAAAGTGGGCCCAGGAATGAGCCCTGTGGGACACCACTTGTGACAGGCTTGGAGTCTGACATGGCGCCAGCAACTCTGACCCTGTGGGTTCTGTCACTTAGCCAGTTTGCAACCCATCTTGTGACGTATGGGTTTACATTTAAGCTGGTGAGTTTTTCAATGATACCCGAGTGGAGTATTGTGTCGAAAGCCTTTGCCAGGTCAAGGTAGGCTGTGTGGACTGCCTTGCCCTCGTCAATGGCCTTGGTGCCTGTTTCGAAAAAGTCAACCAAGTTTAAAAGGCATGATCTGCCCTTGACAAAGCCAAACTGGGTTGGATCCAAAGTCTGCAAGTCCCCTATGTCTTTATTTATGAGTTCCATTATGATCCTCTCCATAGCTTTGCAGACCAGGCTTGTCAAGCTGATGGGACGGTAGTTTCTGGGGTCGGTGGAGGCACCTCCTTTGTGAAGTGGGACCACCATTGTCGTACGCCACTCCTTGGGTACGTATCCTGAGGTGAGGCTAAGATTAAACAGCTGCCCTAACTGCGGGTTTAATTCCTCATTGAGTTCATGGAGCACACAACCAGGGACACCATCTGGTCCCATGGATGCTGTGTTTTTCGCCTTGGATAGAGCAGTTCTCACCTGAGCATTTGAGATGTTTCGGGGGCTACAATCCTCTGGTATAGATATCTCTCCTTTTGGGGGGGAGAAATCTGCACTGAACCTGTCAGCCAGTATGTTGGCAATGTCTGTAGGTTCAGTGATTTTTACATCATTATGAACTAATTCTGAGCATATCTGGGAGTTTCCTCCCAGGTTTCTAACATAGCTAAAAAAGGCCTTATGATTGTCTTTTGAGTCCTTAGCGATTTTTCTCTCAAAATTTGCCTTGGATGATTTTATGAGAGACCTCAGTTTTTTACTTATAATGAGCAGGGGTGTCTTCCCTTCTACGGATTTTGCTCTATCTTGTAGTAGCTTCTTCCTTTTGTTGTAGAGCTTGTTTATGGCTGGGGTCCACCAGACTGGACGCTTGCCTTTGGTACAAAGAGTCTTTGTTTTGTTTGGGATTGCCTGATCCATGCAGTCCTGGAGGTGCTGGTAGAAGGCATTTGTAAGTGATTCAGTGGTTTGGGTAATGGTTTCCGCTGGCTTGGGGGCCTTGAAAGAGACCACACCAGTCTTTAGAAGTATGAAGTCGGCTTTTGAGAAGTTCTTCACTGTGGTCTTTTTTATCTGGGGTGGGGGCGGGATGTGGACTTCCAGTGAGATTAGTTTATGATCTGATCTCACCAATGATGGGTATACTTCTGGTGTTGAACATTGTGACCCCATGTTTGTGATGATGAGATCTAGTATGTTTTCTCCTCTTGTGGGGATGGTGACTAGTTGTTCCATGGCATTTGAGTTTATGAACTCTAGGTACCTTTGGGCTAGAGTGTTGTGGCTTGAGTAGTGATCCAAGTCTATATTTGGATAGTTGAAATCACCCAGTATGATGGTGTTTGGAGATACATTTATCCCCTCCAGTGTTTTCAGGAAAGCTGTGTGAGGTTCCTGAGTTTGAGAGGGTGGCCTGTAACATGCTACAAACTGCAGAGCAGTCTTGCCTACGGTTAATTGCACCTGGATGGTCTCCGCTGCATCATGTGTTGCCACCAACCTTGAAGTGAGGGTGTCCTTGATGAATATGGACACCCACCCTCCTTTCTTGGTGTTGTCCGGATTTTGGGGCCGGAACGCATGATATGAGGTAAAACCTGATAGTGCCGGGGTGCTGTCAGGAGCCTTGAACCAGGTTTCAGTCACAGCACAGACATCAATGTTCTCCATACTGAGAAGGGCTTCGAGTGCGTGCATCTTGAGGGTAAGACTTCTGGCATTGAGCAGCATTACCCTTAGTTTTTTTCCTTTTTTGTGTTCTAGGGTGGTAGGTTTTGAATTTGAGCCTTGCCTAAAAAAGGCACAATGGGGGTGGCAAGAGCCTTAGCCAAAATCCGGAAGCCCAGGGGTGACAGGTGCAAGCCGTCCCTTGCGAATCAGCGTGGCTTGTCCAGCATGTCATCCCAGGCAGACAGACATTGGATCCCCTTTGAATGACACCATAGTTTAAGCCAATTATTACAGCTGATCATCTTGTCTCTGTATTGTGGCATCATTCTTGGTGAAGGTAGGATACTGCTCAAGGTCAGGGTCATACCTGCCTGGGCTACATAATCAGAGAGCTCCTCTATGTCTCTTTTCATGTAGTCCAGGGAGGTACGTCTCAGGTCCTTCACACCAGCATGAACAATGACTGAGCCATACTTGTACTTGCAGTTGAGTGACCTGAGTGCTTGCGTTATGTGGTGGATTCCAGCGCCCGATAGGCAGTTTACTGTGACCTTCTCCTTACTCAATCTGGTGAGCGGGACGTCAGTGTGTCTGACTATGGAGTCACCTATGACTAGTGTGTCTGGCATTGTGTTTGGCCTTAAGGTCTGTGACTGTTTGGCACACTGACTCTGTGGTCTATGTGTTGCATGTGCTATGCCCTGTGGAGGCAGTTGTTTGGGTGTCTGCTTTGGTGGCCTCTGCTGTTTTGGTAGATTTCTGATCAGAGCCTCCGAGTATGTCTTTGTGTGTTTATGTGTATGATTTGAAGTTGTGATAGTGCTATGTGAGACTGGGTTTGTGGTGTGTGTGGTTACCTTCTCCTCCTCTCTGGTCTTGCCAGTCCTATGTTGAGAGAGCTCAGCCTCCAGTTTGGCTATATAGTTGCATCTCTCGCATGTATTTGTGTTTTGTGGGAGAAGGAGAGGTTTGCCTGTGTACATGAGGCAATTGTAACATTGCCTCAATATTCCCAGGTTCACCAGCTGAGCAGGAGAGGACACTAGCAACTGATCCCTCGACATGCTAGAAGGAATAGACAAAAAATGTAGGAATACAGGAAGATATCAAGCCCCCCAAACCACATTATATTGCTTGACTGACAATACCTACACATACACCATAGTTTCATAGTTTCATAGTTTACTACTAGGCTATCTGCCCTAGTGCATTTATAAGCCTAGCCATAGTGATGTGGCTATTGCCACCCCTTATAGTGGTAATAAGTGTACAGAATAGATTCCGAATATTGTGCCTCTGACTTAGTAGTGACACATTATGACCCCTTACTTAATCGAATAACTTGACTGTGCCTCTGTCTAGTAGTGACACAGGGAGGACCCCTGGGGTAAACCTACAATCTCACATCCACTTGTCCAGATTTCTCTTGAAGAGAGTCAGTGAGGGACTCTGTCTAACGTGAACTTGGATTCTTTGCTAGAGTGTGAGAAGCCTCTGAGTTATGACTCTGTCCCTCCAGCATGTCCTATACATGTATGTGCTGAGGTTCAAATCTTTAGCTCTCATTGTTCTGGTGGATTTGGATTGCTTGCAGTGGAGCATGTCCACCAAATCCTGATTGGACATGGTCTTGTATGTCAGGCATAGGTCACCTGTAAGTAGGCGGTATGCTACTGAATAAAGCTGGATTTCCTTTAGTCTGGAAGCATATGACATGTGTTGTAGACCCTTGATCCTCTTGGTAAGGTACTTTTGGGGTCTCTCCAGCTGTTGCAAGTGCTGGGTGAGGTACATACCAAATGGGGCTTTGTATTCAATCATGGGCCTGATAAGGGAGAAGTATAGGGGTACAATGACCTCCTTTGATCTGGATGGAAAACCCTTCATGATAAGGTGGGCAAGATAGAAAGTCTTTCTAACCACTTTGGCAACATGGGTGTCAAACGAAAGGTCACTATCTACATGGGTCCCCAGGTGTCTGATTTGTTTTCTGTACTCAGTGGGTTGCTGTCTATGTATTGATTTGTGGGTACTTTGTTCCTTCCAAAGGGGATGACTACACATCAGTTGCATTCAGTTTCAGGCCATGATTCCGGCACCAGATATCTGTCTTTGTGAGGGCATTCTGTAGGATGTGTGTGCCAGCTGATGTATTCACTATGGTGCCTAGGTTGCAGTCATCTGCAAACTTTGTCAGCCACAACCCTCCTATGTTTGCTTTCACATCTGAAAAGTAAATGCCAAATAAGAGGGGTCCCAGGACAGATCCTTGTGGGACACCACTTGTGACTGGCTTTGAATCTGACAAGGCACCTGCAATGTCGACTTTATGGGTTCTGTTTCTTAGCCATCTTGCAACCTATCCTGTGACATATGGTGTTATATTAAAGCTGTTGAGCTTGTCTATGATGCCTGAGTGGGGTATTGTATCAAAGGCCTTAGCCAAGTGCAGGTAGGCTGTGTGGACTGCTTAGCCCTCATCAATGGCCCTACTGACAGTTTCAAAATAGTCATCTAGGTGCAAAAGGCAGGCTCTGCCCTGTACAAAGCTGAACTGGGTGGGATCAAGGGTCTTTAGGTCACCAATGTCTCTGTTTAAGAGCTCCATAATGACTCTTTCCATAGCTTTGCAGACAAGGCTGGTTAAGCTTGTGTGGTGGTAGTTCCCAGGGTCTGTGGAGGCATCTCCTTTGTGGAGTGGGACCACTGTTGCTGTATGCCAGTGTTCAGGTACATATCCTGTAGCAAGGCTAAGGTTAAATAGCATTTGTATATACGGGTTTAGCTCCTTCTGGAGTTCACATAGCACGCAACTGGGGATACCATCAGGTCCCATTGATGCTGTGCTCTTGTCTTTGCTGAGTGCGGCTCTCACATGGACATCTGAGATGACAGTGAGGTTACATTCAGCTGTGATAACTATCTTCTTTTGGGGGTGAGGGAGGGGGAAAATTGCACTGAACCTGTCTGCCAGAATGTTGCCAATATCCGTCAAGTCACTGAAATATATGTTGTTGTGTACCAACTCTGAGCATATCTGAGGGTTCCCACCCTGGTTTCTGACATAACTGAAGAAGGCATTGTGGTTATCTTAATTGTCTTTGGTGATGTTTGTCTCAAAGTTGACCTTGGACGTCCTTATGAGAGAATGTAGCTTTTTACTAGTGCTGATCACAGCTGCCTTCCCTTTAGGAGATGTAGCTCTGTCTTGCATTAGTATTCTTCAGTTGTTATACAGTTTGTTTATGGCTGGGGTCCACCAGACATGCCAAATTCCCTTGGTGGAGAAGGTCTTGGTTTTATTTGTGATTGCATGGTCCATGCTTTCTTGGAGATGTCCGTAGAAAGTGTCTGTGAAGGAGTCACCATTGTGTGTTGTGGTTTCCACTGGCCCAGTGGGCTTAAAGGATACCATCTCAGTCTGAAGAAGTGTGAAGTCAGCTTTTGAGACGTTTGTCACTATACTCTTTGTATTATACTAGCACCGACACATTTGTAGACAATTTCCCAGAATCCATCAAACAAAATGGACATGCAAAATGTAACACTTCCACAAGAGGGGTAAGCATACTGGATGTGATAATCAGAAATATGTGTACTGGATGTCAAGATGAGAAGTGTATCCCTCACTGGTAAGACCAGACCATAGAGTAATCACACTGTAGTTACACATCCCAACCCCAGTCCCTGGCCAGAATACCACAGTGAAACACATATATAAAGCATAGCTTGCACCCCTACAAACCAATGTGGAATCCATGAAAGGCCCTGTGCAAGTCCAGAATATGGGACACACTGCAGAACATGTCATACAGGCATACCATGAACACAGCCAAGAGTGCTTGGAGTCTGCAATCACAAATAACAACAAGACACAATGCCATACACCCAGGCATCTGGCATGCTGGACTCCAGCAATTACTAAACCATTGAAGAGAATGAGGAAGCTACCACATGATAGATCAAACATAAAAAGTGAAGCAATCAGTGATCACTAGTATGGCAATAAAATGTGTCCACACATACAATCCACTAAGGCCAGGCAAAACAAGTAGAATATGTGAATCCAGTGGCAATGTGACACCTGTCCCAAGTACACACACAACAACAACTCACCCCAATAAATACAAATATATGTGATAGACACAACCAGGTAGCCAAACCGGAGACTGAGCACCCCCAAATCAGTACTGTCAAAACTAGTCAGGAGGACAAGGTAACCACATACACCACAAACCCAGTCCCACATAGACCTACAACGACTGTAAACCAAAAACATAAACACAAAAACATTCCCAGAGGCCCTAATTACAAACACACAACACCAACACAAGCCTCCAAAGCAGACACCCAATAAAACAACCTCCAGACATGGCACATGTAACACATAGTACACAAAGCTGGTGTGCCAAACAGTCACAGGACAGAAGGAGAAACAACATGCCTGATACAGTTGTAATAGGTGACTCCATAGTGAGACATGCTGCTGTTCCAGGGATGGCTTGCACCTGTTACCCATGAGCATCTGGATATTGCCTAAGGCTTTTGCAACCTACAGACATCCATTCGTAGGCAAGGCTGAAAAGACTAACCCACCACCATAGAAAACAAAACTGGAAAGAAACAGAAGGGTAATGCTGATCAATGCCAGATGTGTAAACCTCAATATGCATGCTCCTGAGGCCCTCCCCAGTATGGAGAACATTGATGTCTGTCCAGTGATAGAAACCTGCTGCAAGCCCCGTGACAGCACACCAGCATTACCAGGTAATACCACATATCATGTGTTATGGCCACAAAACCTGGAACATAACATAAAAGGAGGGTGAGTATCCATATTCAGCACAGACACCTATACGTCCAGTTAACTAACAATGCATATGTCATTGCAGTCCACCCATGTGCAACTAACCGTAGGCAAGACTGCTGTACAGTCTGTAGCATGCTACAGACCACACACTCACACACAGGAACCCCACCCCACTGTCCTGAAGACAGTGGACAGTATGAATGTACCACCAAATACAAAACAAGGTACACACAAATTACCACATAGGTGGTAGACCATTATGTGCGGAAGGAGTAATCAGTGACCTAGTGACACAAGTGGACAGTAACCTGTTATGTGACAGTCACATCGCCAATTTGGCTAGGAAGACTGTCTACATTGGACACTGTATCATGAAAGGATTCACATCTACGTCAACAAAGGTCATTGTGCCCCTATACTGTTCCCTTATCAGACCATATTGTAGTACAATGCCTCATTTGGGATGTACATTACCTGGCACCTGCAGCAGTTAGAAAGACCTCAAAGGTACCTCACCAAGAGTCAGAAAGGGTCTCAAATATATCTCATATGCTGCCTGGCTGTAGACACCACAGCTGAATGCAGTCACATACTGCCTACACAGAGGCATTGTATGTCTGTTGTACAAGTCCATGTCCAACACAGAAGTAATGGACATGCTCCACCCCAGAAAACTCAAAGCCATCAGAGCTGTGTGAGTCAGAGATGTCAACCTCAACACATAATCAAATAGGATGTGCTGGAGGGACAGATACCTAACCCTGAGTCTCTCCACACCCTGGAACAGAATACCACTACATGTTAGGCAGAGCCCCTCACTGACACTCTTCAACAGGAAGTTAGCAAAATGGATGGATAATTGTAGATGTACACTGGGGGTCTTTACTGTGTCATGTCCAGACAGAGGCACAGCTAAGTAAATCATAAATGGCCATAATATTCACATAGCAAGGGGTGGCAAAAGCCACACACACTGTGGCTAAGCTTACAAATGCCCTAGGGTGGATAGCCTAGTATGAACCTATGAACCTATTATGATACAAATTGTACAGGACATTAAGGATAACCCCAAGGCTGCTGCAACTGATGGTAGGGAGCATGTTGTGAATTCCCAGATATGCTCTGGATCACACAAATATTACAAACAACATACCAAACACACACACGTATTGCCAACATACATCCTGACAGGTGCAGTGCAAATCCCCCCGCCCACCATAATGCAAAATATCTTTCCCAGCAGACTGCTGCCTCCCTGACATTATGTCAGCCTTACCACAGGATATGTGCCCAAAGAGGAGTGTACAACAACAGTGGTCGTTCTCAAGAAAGGTGTCGCCTGAATGGATACTAAAATCAACCACCACAGAATCCTGAGAAGCTTGGTCTGCACAGCTATGGAAAGGATCAGCATGTACCGCAGACATACAGATATTGGGGATCTATTGACACCCGACCCTACCCAGTGTGGGTTTATTAAGTGCAGACCCTGCCCCTAAACATGTGTGACTCAGTTGAAACAGTAATTGAGGTCACTGATGAGGGCAATGTGGTCCACACAGTGTAGCTGGACCTTGCAAAGCCTTCCATACAATACCCTATGTGTTCAATATAGATATGCTCACCAGCTTATATATACACCCCTATGTCACTAGAGGGGTTGCAAACCAGACCAACGACAGAACTGACATGGTCAGACATGCTGCAGCCATGTCAGACTACAAACCACATATAACAGGTATCCCACAAAGCTTGGTCCTGGGACCTTCCCGTCTGGTATATATGCCCCATAGGTACAGGCCAACATGTAAGGACTGTGCCTGAACATGTTTGCAGAGGACTACAAACCACCCAACATATCAGACACTCCAGCTGACACAAGCATCCCACAAAAGGGCCACATAGAAACAGACAACTGGTGCCATAGCCATGTCAGCATGTTAAATGGAGAAAACTGTATAGTCAACCTCTGTGGATATACAGTAAGTGACCACCAATTACCACATAGGTGTTAACCCATGACATACTTAACATGTAATGACAGACCTGGGTAGACAAGGTGATAGATATCCTGCATTGGACAAACATGTGGCTGTAGTGTTAACAGAAACAATCCATATATCAACCTAATCATGAAGGTTATGACATCTAGATAAGGGGAGGTCATTATGGTTCTGCAGTCATCCTTCATCAGCGTTACAATTGACTACAACAGCCCCTGTGGGGTGTACCTCAGCAGACACCTCCATCAACTGTAAAGTCCACAACAGTACCCCGCCAGGAGTATCAAAGAGCTTGAACAGATGTAATGTGTTGCCTGATTAAACAGAGTGCAACTCCACACACTGCCATGCTGGCCACCCAGACGCAAGCTGTGCCTGATGTAGAAAGCCATGTCCAAGCTGGAATCAATGAACATGCTGCACCTTGTACAATCTGAATGGCAGTGAGCTATGCACATGAGGGACCTGAACCCCAGCACTGACATACATAGGACAAGCTGTACTGCATTATCCATAACACAGAAGCCACCACATGCATGAGTAAACTACCAGTACAGGTTATCCATAGAGTCACTCGTTGATTCTCCTCAACAGGAATCTTAATGAGTGAATGAGAGATGGTAGGTTTACCCTGGGTATCACTGTTATGTCATGGGTAGACACAGGCACAGTATGCTAAACATGACATATGTCATGGCAAACTACACTTACGTGTCGAAGGACAAACACACTCTCTGACTAGCATTAGAAATGGCCTAGGGCACATCAGTAGTGTTTGCCAATGTACGCCTATGTTGTGGAATACACTACTGATGTTGGATGAGGCTGTTTTAAGTAGTTAATATCTGAACATAATGCAACATGGTCAGATAGGTTCATAGGTTCATAGGTTTATACTAGGCTATCTGCCCTAAGGCATTTATAAGCCTAGCCGAGAGTTTTGTGGCTTACGCCACCCCTTATATGGAAACAATACTATGCCCATTAGTTTGTTGTGCCTCTGTCCAGCAGTGACACAGAGATGATTCCCGGGGTAAACCTACGATCTTCCATCCACAGGTCAAGATTCCTCTTGAACAGAGCCAGCAAGGTGCTCTGCCTCACATGGACCGGGATTCTATTCCACAAATTAGGGAGTCTCTGAGTGATAAAGCTATCCCTCCAGCATGTCCTACTTATATCCCTGCTAAGGTTTAAGTCACTTGCCCTAGTGGTTCTGGTGGATTTGGAGTTTTTGAGGTGGAGCATGTCCATTAATTCCTGATTGGACATGGCCTTGTATGTCAGGCACATGTCACCTCTGAGCAGACGGTATGCGACTGAATAGAGCTGGAGTTTCTTCAATCTGGCAGCATATGACAGATGTTGGAGTCCCTTTATCCTTTTGGTGAGGGACTTTTGGGGTCTCTCCAATTGCTGCAGATATCGGGTGAGATACATCCCGAATGGGGCATTGTACTCAATCATTGGTCTGATAAGTGAAGAGTACAGGGGAACAATGACCTCACTAGATCTGGATGTGAATCCCTTCATGATCAGGTGGGCAATGTAAAAGGTCTTTCTAACCACTTTAGCAATGTGAGTTTCAAAAGAAAGGCCACTGTCAACCTGGGTCCCCAGGTCCCTGATAACCTCTTCTGTGCTTAGAGGATTGCCACCTATATGGTAGCTTGGGGTTACCTTGCTTTTCCCAAAGGGTATGACTATACATGTTTGGCATTTAACTTCAGGCCATGGCTCTGGCACCAGCTATCAGTTTCCGTGAGTCCCTTCTGAAGGATATCCGTGTCTGATGCACTTTCCACTATGGTGCCCAGTTTGCAGTCATCTGCAAACTGTGTCAGCCAAAGTCCTCCCATGTTGGCCTGTACTTCTGAGACGTAGATGCTGAACAATAGGGGGCCAAGGACCGAGCCCTGTGGGACACCACTTGTGACCGGCTTGGAGTCTGACATAGCGCCAGCAACTCTAACCCTGTGGGTCCTGTCCTTAAGCCAGTTTGCAACCCATCTTGTGACATATGGGTTTACATTTAAGTTGGTAGGTTTTTCTACAATACCTGAGTGGGGTATTGTGTCGAAAGCCTTTGCAAGGTCAAGGTAGGCTGCATGGACTGCCTTTCCCTCATCAATGGCCTTAGTGACTGTTTTGAAGAAGTCGACCAAGTTCAAAAGGCATGATCTGCCCTTGACAAAGCCAAACTGGGACGGGTCCAATGTCTGCATGTCCCCTATATCTTTGTTTATGAGCTCCATTATGATCCTCTGCATAGCTTTGCAGACTAGACTTGTTAAGCTTATGGGGCAGTAATTACCAGGGTCCGTAGAGGCACCGCCTTTGTGCAGATGTGCACAACTGGACCCTAACCAGGCTGTTGTGCTCACTATGGAAATGTAAAGCAGTGATAGGACTAAAGCCCAGGATACTGTCCACCACAGTGAAAGTACTGAACCACCACACTATACAGTGCTACAGTGTTAGGTCAGTATGAACAGATGTTGACAATTGTATGCAAAGTATCCCATGCAAAACCTGCAGGCACAGTATAATCCCTGTTGTGTTCACACAAAAAGCATTTGGACAGTAACTACACAACATGACACAGAACACACAACCATAAACAGGGGATATTTGTTGAAGTTCACACTCATCCACAAATGTGATGGACTGCAGAGTTCAACATATGGAAAGCTCACACTGGGCATGCTCACACACTTTGATAAATGAGACATCATTCACACAACATGCCATGGGAAGGCTGAACTGGGCATGCTCACACACTTAGTCCAAATATCAGTTTAGCATTTTGCCACATATATCTGGTATATGTACGTGTTATTCCAGTAACCAACAACATTATAGCAATCTGACCAGTGCTCACACTTAAATGACTACAGTGACATACATGATATAGTGGATGTCCCCCATATGCAAACATCGTCCACAGATACACAAGTTGTTCATACAAACAGGTAATGTTATGGCAATAAAGACCTGCAAACACTGCTATCAGCACCAAATAATGTGCATCTGACAGTTAAACATATGGGTGTAGAGGTCAACACTAGGCTGTTTGCCCTAGGGAATGACAGCTTATCCAGAGTGTGTGTGTGTGTGTGGGTGATTGTGGTTGGTCTGTGTGCAAGTCTGTGTGAGGGTAATGTTCCTCTTAGCAACTGGGAAAACACACCACAGGATGCTCATTCCCCTTTCTAAACACTGATGATGTCAGCACCCTACAAGTATATCAGGAGAAAGGAAATCTCCCAATAATCTGAATAGCGTGCTCTGCTAATGCATTTGTCTCTAGTGTCATAACATAGTTAGGTAGGTGTTTGAATCCAGTAAGTGTGTATAAAAGAAACATCCCTTTTGGCAACTGTGTAAACACACCACAGGATGCCCATTCCCCTTTCTAAACACTGATGATGTCAGCACCCTATAAGTATATCAGGAGAAATAAAATCTCCCAGTAATGCGAATAGCGTGCTCCGCTAATGCATCCGTCTCTAGTGTCATAACATAGTCAGGTAGGGGTTTGAATCCAGCAAGTGTGTGTGAAGGGGGGTAAATAAGTGTGTATGAAAACAACATCCCTTTTGGCAACTGTGAAAATACACCACAGGATGCCCATTCCCCTTTCTAAACACTGATGATGTCAGCACCCTATAAGTATATCAGGAGAAAAGAAATCTCCCAGTAATGCGAATAGCGTGTTCTGCTAATGCATCTGTCTTTAGTGTCATAACATAGCTAGGTAGGGGTTTGAATTCAGCAAGTGTGTGTGATGGGGGGATAATAACTGTGTATAAAAAGAACATCCCTTTTGGCAACTGTGAAAACACACTACAGGATGCCCCTTCCCCTTTCTAAACACTGATGATGTCAGCACCCTATAAGTATATCAGGAGAAACGAAATCTCCCAGTAATGTGAATAGTGTGATCCGCTAATGTGTCTGTCTCTAGTGTCATAATATAGTTAGGTAGGGGTTTGAATCCCGCAAGTGT
Organism: Protopterus annectens; assembly: GCF_019279795.1. Lineage (NCBI taxonomy): Eukaryota > Metazoa > Chordata > Ceratodontiformes > Protopteridae > Protopterus > Protopterus annectens. Next base: position 497,012,960 of record NC_056732.1, read on the forward strand.
GTGTAAAGGGGGGCTAATAAGTATGTATGAAAGGAACATCCCTTTTGGCAACTGTGAAAACACAACACAGGATGCCCATTCCCCTTTCTAAACACCGATGATGTCAGCACCCTATAAGTATATCAGGAGAAAAGAATTCTTCCAGTAATCCGAATAGCGCACTCCACTAATGTGTCCATCTCTAGCGTCATAACCTAATTAAATAGGGGTTTGAATCCAGCAAGTGTGTGTGAAGGGGGGGTTAGTGTGTATGTAAGTGTATATAAAAGAAACATCCCTTTTGGCAACTGGGAAAACACACTACAGGATGCACATACCCCTTTCTAAACAATATCACAATTATTTATGGCTTTTGATTCCAGACATGTCACGTGTGTTTTGCTCACACAGAATGCCCATGTGTGCGGGTTGTTTCTCACAATAATGCATGACATCAATTAAACCAGTTATGGCAATGCACACATGATGTATGTGTGCCAAATACACATATGTACCTGTGACCTTCAATAGTTACCATGTGTGATGCCTGCCACATGTGAATACATGGTATTTGCACTGGGTAACATTATGACTGTGGTCTTCTGTGCAGGTGCTGCATGTGGGATGTGTATATACAGTGTGAGATGTAGATGCTATCAACCTAGTAGTGAGGATACACACCTGGTCTGGGGCATATCGTCTACATGTTGTTGATGAAGAGGTGCTGCATGTTTCCACCTGTTGTGGGAGTGGTAAGAAGTTGTTCCATAGCAAAGCAGTGACCGCATGCTAAGAACCTTTCAGCTAGGGTGTTGTAGCTACAGTAATTCATTAGCATTCAGTAATATGTCAGCATTCCTGGTGAGGGTATGATGCCAACCAAGGTCAGGGTTCTACCAGCCTGTGCCACTTGCTCAGTGAGCCCTTCCATGTTCCCTATCATGTATTCCAGGGAGGGACATCACACATCAGCTGTAGTGGCATGGACAATGACTGAGTCATATGTGTCCATGCATCTGACTGACCTGTATGCTTGTGTTATGTGGTGGACCATAGTGCCCCATGAGCATATCACTGTGACCTTCACCTTGTCCAGCCTGGTGAGCATGACCTCACTGTACTGGACAATAAAAGTACCTAACACAACTGCAGCAGTAGTGTTGTATAGCTGTAAAGACTGTGCTTGTTTGGCACACAGGATTTGTGTGCTATGTGTTATGCGTGCTGTGTTCAGGCCTAACGTATGCCTGTGTGCCAGCTGCAGAGGTGTCTGCCACTCAGGCAGGATGCCATTCTTAGGCTCCACGAATGCCCCTGTGTGTTCCCGTGCTTGTATTGATGTCAGTGTAGGTCTACATCAGACTGGTATTGCAGTCACTGTAGTATTTCATGCCACCTGACAGGTTATGCCAGTACTGGGTTCAGAGTGCTTAGTCCACAGTTTGGCTATGTGTTTCCATCTCATACATGTGTTGTACATTCATGGGTAGGGGATAGGGTTGACTGTGTACATGTGGCAGCTGTGACATTACTACATGACTCACATATTCCACAACTGTACCATAGAGGTGACTGACAACTGACCTTTGCACATGCTACCATAGTATTGAGATTGCATTGGTGATTAACAGCACATAGGGCCAATGGTGAACAAGATACATAGGTTCATAGGTTCATACTAGGCTATCTGCCCTAGGGCATTTATAAACCTAGCCAGAATGTGTGTGGCTTTCACCATGCATTGTAAAGCTATCGTGCTATGCCTTTTTCCAAGGTTAGTATACTGTGCCTCTGTCTAACAGTGACACATAAGTGATACCCAGGGTAAACCTACAATGTCCCATCCAGTCATTAATATTCCTCTTGAAGACAGTCACTGAGTGACTCTGCCTAACCTCTATTGGGATAATATTCCAGAGTGAAGGGAGCCTCTGAGTTATGAATGTGTCCCTCCAGCATGTCCTATGTATATCACTCCTGAGGTTCAAGTCTTTCCAGCGTGTAGCTTGATGGGATCTGGATATTCTGAGGTGCAGCATGACCATTAAGTCAGGGTTTGACATGGCTTTATATGTCAGGCACAGATTGCCTATGAAGAGACAGTATGCCACTGAGTAGAGCTGCTGTTTCTTTAACCAGTCAGTATGTGGCATCTGTTTGAGCCCTTTGGTCCTCTTGTTGAGGTACTTTTGTGGTCTTTCCAGATGCTGCAGGTGTCTGGTAAGGTGCATGCCGACAGGGGCATTGTAGTCAATTATGGGCATGATGAGGGATGAGTAAAGAGGCACAATGTCCACCCCTGATCTACATGTGAATCCCTTCATGATGAGGTGGCCTATATAAAATGTGTTCCTAACCACTTTGGCCATGTGGTTGTCAAATAAGAGAATGCTATCAACTTGTGTACCCCAAGGTCCATAATTCCTTCATCTGCACTTAATGGATTAACACATATGTAGTACTTTGTGGTCACTTTGTTTTTGCCAAAGGGGATGACTATACACTTTTTGGCATTCAGCTTGAGGCCATGGCTGTGGCACAAGTCGTCTGTTTCTAAGAGGCCCTTTTGGAGGATGCGTGTGTTGGCTGGAGAGTTGATTATGGCGTCCAGTGTGCATTCATCTGCGACTTGCTCAGCCACAGTCCTTCCATGTTGGCCTGTACCTCTGCTAAATATATACTGAACAAGACAGATCCCAGGGCTGAGCCTTGTGGGACACCACTTGTAACTGGTTTTGAGACTGACATGGCTCCAGCAATTCTTACCATGTGTGTTCTGCCCTTGAGCCACTGTGCAATATCTGTAGTGACATAGGGATTGATATGTACACTGGTGATCTTCCCTAGAATGCACAAGTGGGGTATTGTATCAAAGGCTTATGCAAGGTCCAGGTAAGCTGTGTAGACCACCTTCCTCTTGACAATGGCCTTGGTGACTGTTTCAAAGAAATCAAACAGGTTTGAGAGGCAGGATCTGCCATTAACAAAGCCAAACTGTGTATGATGAAGTGTATGTAGGTCCCCAATATCTATATTTATGAGGTTCATGATGATCCTCGCCATAGCTTTGCAGACCAAGCTATCCAGACTTATGGGGCGATAGTGTCCAGGAGCCGTTTAGGCACCACCTAAATGTAGAGGGACCACTGTTGCTGTACGCCACTCTTTGGCCACATATCGTGTAGTAAGGCTGGGATTGAACAGTAGTGTTATGTCTGGGTGTAGCTCTTCTTGGAGTTCATGTAGGACACAGCCTGGGACACTGTCTTGCCCCATTGATGCAGTGTTTAGTGCTTGGGAGAGGGCAGCTCTTACCTGAGCATCTGAGATGTCAGGGGGGGGCAGCACTCTGCTGGGAGAAATATTTGCCCTTGTGGTGTGGAGGGGGGAGAAGGTAGCAGTGAACCTGTCCACTAGGATGTTGGCATTGTCTGTGTGTTTGGTATTTCTTGTGACATCTTGGTCTACCTCTGAGCATATCTGGGAATTACCACCCAGGTTCCTAACATAACTACAGAAAGCCTTGTGATTATCCTCAGTGTCTTGTGGAATCTTCTCTCAAAGATGGCCTTAGACAATCTTATGAGTGCCTGTAGTTGTCTTCTAATACTCATCAGTGATGCCTTCACATTTTGGGAGTTTGTTGTATCATTTAGTAGCTTCATCCTTCTATTGTATAGTTTGTTTATGGCTGGTGTCCACCACACAGGACATCTGCCTTTGGAGGATTGGGTCTTGCTTTTATTTGGGATTGCATGATCCATGCATTCCTGAAGGTATCCATAGAATGCCTTCATACAGGTATCTGCAGTCTGGTCCATATTTTCAACAGGCCTGGGGGCTTTGAAGGTTTTGACATCATTTATGAGGAGTGTGAACATGCTTTACCTGAGTTGTTGGCTGTATTCATCTGTGCAGGGGGTGGCCTTGGGATGTGAATATCCAGTGAGATTAGTTTATGGTCTGATCTTTCCAGTGAGGGATACACTTCTGGTCTGGAGCATAGAGTCCCCATGTTGGTGATGATCAGGTTCAGTATGTTTACCCCTCTTGTGTGAGTGGTAACAAGTTGTTCCATAGCATATTGGTATATAAATGCTAGTAATCTGTGGGATAGGGTGTTGGAGCTACAGTCATGCTCCCAGTCTATGTTTGGGTAGTTTAACCCACCCAATACAATGGTGTATGGACAGACCTACATATTTCCAATTGCTTTCAGGAAGGCCAAGTGTGGGTCTTGTGTTTATGAGGGTGGTCTGTAAAAGTCTATAACCTGGAAGGCAGTTTCACCCATTGTTACTTGCATATGGATAGTCTCTGATGTTTGGTGCTTTGCCACCAACCTGGAGGTGTGGGTATCTTGGATGAATATCACTACACCCCCTCCTTTTGTGGTTTTCTGCAAGTTTTGTGCCTGAAAAGCATGGTATGAGGTATAACTTGGTAGTGCTGGAGTGCTGTTGGTAGCCCTGAATCCGGTATCTGTTGCTGCACAGATAGCGATGTTCTCCATGCTGAGGAATGTTTCGAGTGTGTGCATCATCAGGATTACAGTCCTGCAGTGGCATATATGACTGCTCACGTGGACAGATGCCAGGTAAGTCATATGCAAAGTGTCACAGGCAACGTACATGTGCACAGGAAAAACAGTGACATTCTGTCAAGTGAGACATGAACATACATATAGTAAGCTATGCAGATGTCACTAGGAGTCCACAGAAGCTGTGTAACTCTGCATGGCAGGTCGGATCAGTAGTCCAGGGTAACTGCAAGGAAACATGCATGCAAACATAGCTACTGTAAGCAGGGCTGCATGTAGTCCATTGTACAACAAACAAGCTGTACCACTTTCAGTAGGTAACACTGCAAATGCTCACCAGCTGACATATGAATACCTATGTCACCAAAGGTGATACTTACCAGACCACGGACAGAAATGACATGGCCAGACACGCTGCATCCCACATGAACACATATCTGCAGCAACACAGACCTCACAAAGTCAGCGTTCTTAACAGGCACAGCCCATAAGGCCAAACACAATGTGTGACACACCTATAATAGGTGATGCCATAGTCAGACGCACTGACGTCCCGCCCTCCAGACTGAGCAAGGTGAGGGTCACATTTAGCTACCTGTCGGGTGATAGAATGTGCCATATAACACAAGCACTCAGGTCACTCCACAGCAAGTACACGTATGCGGCAGTCATTGTCCATGCTGGTGTGAACAACCTGAGACGTACCTCCCTGGACCACATGGAAAGAGACACAGAGGGGCTCTTACATCACCCTCTCAAACTCAGGAATCCCACACAGCCTTCATGACGACACAGGAGAGTATAGATTTCTCTGCAAGCACCATCATACTGGGTGACTTCAACTACCCAAACATAGACTGTGAACATTATGCAAGCCACAATACCCAAGCTCTAGGGTTCCCATAGTTCAGAAACTCTTTAGCTATGGAACAAGTAGTCAACATTCCCACAAGAGGGGGAAATATACTAGACCTGATCATCACAAACATGAGTACAAAATGCTCACCACTTGAAGTATATCCCTCATTGTTGCAATTGAACCATATACTAATCACACTGGGGTACTGGATCCCCCAGATATGCAAACCTCAAACACATCAATGTGTGTGTGGGAAATGCCCCTATTAACAACTGTGATAGTACACTACAGGATGCAGATTCCCCTTTTGAAACACTGATGATGTCAGCACTCTATAACTATATTACCTGAATTAAAGCTCCCCAGTAATTCGTATAGCGCGCTTTGCTAATGTGTCTTTCCCTAGTGCTATAACATAGTTAGGTAGGGGTTTGAATCCTGCAAAGGGAATGTATGTGAGTTAGTGTGAGTGGGGTTTGTGTGCGTGCATAATGCTGTGAGGGAAACGTGCCTCTTGGCAACTGGGAGAACACCCTACAGGAAGCACATCCCTCTTTCTAAACACAGATGATATCAGCACCCTCTAAGAACAGCATTAGAAAGGAATTCTCCCACTAATGCAAATAGCGTACTCTGCTAATGTGTCTGTCTCTAGTGTCATAACACAGTTAGGTAGGGGTTTGAATCTTGCAAATGGAAAGTATGTTATAGTGTGAGTGGGGTTAGTGTGTGTGCACAATGCTGGGGGTGGGATGTGGCTTTTGCCAAATGGGGGTTAGTGTGTGTGCACAATGCTGGGGGTGGGATGTGGCTTTTGCCAAATGGGGCTATGCACTGCAGGGTGCACATTTCCCTTAACAAACAGTGATGTTGACAGCACCCTATACAAACAACATGACAACAGACAACTGCCAGTACTCAGTATAGTGCTGCATGCTACTGTAACACGCACATGTACCAGAACACACCTAGATAGTGTTTTGAAACCTGAATGTGGCAAGTGTGTGGATGTGGGATGTTTCTGTGTGTGCATTTCCATATGGAAAACATGTTTGATGTGGCAATCAGGGTACCACAGTACCTGATGCACATTACACTTTTAAACTAATGAGTTTGCCTGCACCCTGTGAGTACAGGTAGAGAAGAGCAAATCGGTAGTAATCCAAATAGTGCACTTTTCAGATGTGTACCTGTCATGTGTCGACATCTACTCATGTAGGGTAATGAATAATGGAAATGGCAGGTGAGCGTGTGCATGTGTGGGGGTAGCAGGGTGTGTGTAAATGCATGTGTGACAGAACAGATACATATAGCTGAATCTACAATACAGCACATGATGCACATTCCCATAGTCAATGGTAGCATGTGATGGTGTGCAGCTGGTACTACTTTAGTAAGTAGTATGGGTGCAGATAACAATTCAGGACATTCATACAGTTACTGCAGCAGGAATGCTGGGATATACACACAATCATAGTGGAACAGTGAACAGTTACCAACATGTTACTACTTATACACATCTATGTAGTCACCCTGTGCATCAGCAACGTGTTTACCTTTTCCTGCACTGATGTTGTAGTATGCAGGAGGTGGCACAGTGTCATCATATGCACAGGGTGTGGGTTAGGCATGCCCAAGCCAGCCACTGGTAACACCAATTGACATGAGTGTGTATGTGTTTTTGTGAGGGGTAGCAGTACAGGGTGGACCAGTGTTGGTGCAGTGTGTGTGTGTATGTGTTTGCCCTAGGTGTTAAATTTCTGCATGTGTGTAAGCACGCACACAGTCCCACATAATGACTGCCATGTACTGGGTTTCGTGGACAGCCACAGACTGCACCTGTCAGGTCATCCAGATCAGTGTCTGTGGGCACGGACACGGTACATGTGCCTGGCAGGGGTGCTACGGACCGTATCCGGTACTAACCCAGACTGGGTACAGTCATCAGAAGCAGGTGTGTGTTGACTGGACACAGTTCCCTGTTGGGACTGTCCAGAGCCACGTGCACGTGGTCTCCTGGGGCATCCTGATGACATCACTGACCCAGCATTGCTGGGGCTGCTGCTGGCACTTGAGGTGCGTGAGTGGGCCTGTTGTCGTCCACGGCCACTGCCAGCTGGTGCTGTTGCTGGCATACGGCCACGTCGACGTCGCAAACGCACACCATCGCCCTGGCCCATGGACATCTGGTTGTGGAGCAGCTGTTGTATGTCCCCACAATGTCTGTCAACGACATCTGTGTAATTACGAATAGCATTCGCAATGTCACACATGCCGTCTGTCATGGCTGTGCGACATGCTCTCAGCTCCCTCAAACCCTGTCTGGTGTACCTTTCCATACGTGCCTGTGCCTGCATAACAGTCCGAAACATAGTGGAGGTTGACATACCTCCTTGGGCACGTTGGCCAGAGGCAGTACGGCCACAGATGCCCCCACGAGAACCCATGGGCGACTGTCTGCGTGGTACCATTGGAGGACCCTGCTCATGGCTGCTTTGTGGGGATGCATGTACCACAGGTACCACATTACCCTGATCTATGCCTAATGCATACTGTCCATCACCTAGGGACAATGGTGACAAAGGATGTAACGGCAGGATGACTGTGCACATTGAAGGGGTTGACAGCTGTGTACTGTCAATTGGCTGACCAATGGCGGACCCAGACACACCTTCCTGCGTTTCATAAAAGGAGCTAGCAGGTTAGGCTGGTGCACGGCAAGTGAACATGGTAGATCCAAAAAAAGAAAAAAGCCAGCACCCAGGAGGATCTGTAAAGAATAGGTTTATTTCAAACTGAAACTAGACCGGTTTCAGCGACAAGGCTTTCTTCAGTAGTACATTCAAGAAAGCCTTGTCGCTGAAACCGGTCTAGTTTCAGTTTGAAATAAACCTATTCTTTACAGATCCTCCTGGGTGCTGGCTTTTTTCTTTTTTGGATACACCTTCCTGCACCATTATACACATTTCATCATCATCAGTACCTGGGGCACAAGATTCAGGTTCCCTGCTGCAGGTCACCAGAGCAGCACCAGAACCTACGGGAGGAAAACAGGGAACACAGATTACAGTTTCAACACATATTTTATGGCAATGCACTTCAGTACTAATGCACACAGTCAGAAATGGACACATGCACTCAAGGACACACACACACATGCACACATGGGCACAGGCACACTTGCACACATGCACACCCCACAGTACACACACACATCAGTACTGAGGTACACTACTCTTACTAGTATTAACCTGGGTATTGCAGGTATTATTAAACACACTCACCAGCATGTATACTACAGAGTTACACTACTCTTACTAGTATTATAAAATGTTTTTCAGGTAATGATAAACACACTCACCAGCATGTATGGCCTGCCAAGTTGCTAGATGGGAGGGACCTGGAAATATGAAGAAAGTAATGTCAGTGGGCACAAGTGTGCCATTTGTTTTGCATATGATACAGTACAGTAGTACACCAGTTCCCTTATACACATCAGCTGCTCATAATGTCAGTATCACACATGCACAATTACATATCATGATGACAGATACATACCACGTGCACACCTTATGCATGCATGAAGTAACAGTGTACAGAACAGTCATATGTACATATGGCATCTTACCTGCATGCTCGGTGTCTTGCTGCTGTGTGGATCCAACCTCCATCATGATGCACGTCTGATGCTGTTGTTGTTCTGGGGCTGGATTCACGACACTTAGCAGTAGCCCCTCCTGTCTGGTGAGGGGGGGATGTGTGGCCACCCCCCCACCTGTGGCAACCTGTTGCCTGCGGATATCTGCAGCACGCTGGTGGACATTTCTAATCAAATCACTGCAGTGATGTCTCACCTGCTCATATGTCCTATCATGCATGCCAACATCATTTATCCTGCTGACAAGGTTTTGCCACAGTGCAGACCTCTCCTGCTGATTCTGGGTGGTGCGTGAAAACAGGATGTCATAGTCACGCACCAGGGTCTGGTGGATCACTTCGTCCTCTGCAGCAGAGTAGGCAGGGTTCCTTTTTGGAGCCATATCTCCCTGGAAAAGTACACAAACAGGTTATCAGCAGCGTATGTCAGCAATATATGGTACACATTCTATACAGGAAGTATTAAATTGTACTTATTACTGCTTGGTTGTAACTTGATTAAAGTGTAGCTATCATTCTAAGTCTTTTGGATTAAGCACTTGGCCTTCAGACCAGTTGTTTTACATTAGGGAGGTTTGTGGCAAGCACTGTGGTGGCAGGACACGTAGCTTTCATCCTTCTAAGTTGGGAACTGATGATTGAGAGCCCAGTGTCCAAGTGTATTAGTTCTGGTATAAGCAGTTGGCCTTCAGGACAGTTATTTAACATTAACAAGGTTTGTGGTCTGCACTCTTGTGTGAGAATAGGCTTTACTCTGCCATTCATAGCTGGGAACTTCTGGTTTCAGGTTTATAGTGCCTGCATATTTGAACTGTATCTTACTGACATTGGTACACCTTGTTTGCTGTAGCATACACTACATCCAAGCCTCCTGAATCTAGCTTTGTTTATATGCTTGTTATTTGTTAGCTTGTTATTTCACTGGTACACTAATCCCACATAATACATAGCTTCTCAGCACTTTTATGAATCACTACTGATATCTGCATTGCTTACTGTACTTATTTCCTTGTTACACTTGACAGCAAGTGACTGCTTGTCTTTTTTGCATTTACTTAATTGTAACACATTGCAGTTAAGTTACCTGGCACTTGCTCACTGAAGCTATTATATCGGTCAGCAGTAGAAATTAATATCAGTACACCCTCACTCCCCACTGGACCTTGTTTTCAATTATTACGGAATTCACAATAGTATTCTAGCATGTCCAAAGGTCAGTTGTCAATCTCCTCTCCAGTCCAGCTGGTGAGTGTGGTAATCCAGAGGCAATGTTATAACAGCTGCATGTACACAGACAACCCCCTCCTCCTAACAACAAATTCAAACACATGTGAGTGATGCAACCATATACCAAACTGGAGGCTAGGCTCTCTCTACTCAATACTGCCATAAACAGTCAGGTGGAGAAGGAAACCACACTCACTACAATTCCAGTCTCACATAGACCTACCACGACAGCAAAACAAACACATAATCACACAAAAACATACTCAGAGGCTCAGAATAAAGATCTGCCTAAGCAGCAGAGACCTCCAAAGCAGACACCCAAGCAACCGCTACCCCAAAACCAAACACGTGCAACACATATCTCACAAAGTCAATGTGCTGAACACTCACAGCCCTTAACAGTAAACAACACACCTCATACACTTGTAATAGGTGCCTCTATCATCAGGCACACTGATGTCACGTTCACCAGGCTGAACGAGGGGAGGGTCACAGTGTGCAACCTGTCGGGCACTACAACCCGCCACATAACACTAGCACTCAAGTAACTCCAAGGCAAGTACAAATATGACTCACTCATTGTCCATGCCGGTGTGAATGACCTGACACATACCTCCCTGGACTACATGACAAGAGACAGAAAAGAGCTCTCTGAGCATGTAGCCCAAGACAGTATGACCCTGACCTTGAGTAGCATCTTACCCTCACCAAGAATGATGCCACAATATCAAGGCAAGATGATCACTTTCAACAATTGACTGAAGTACTGGTGTCATTCAAAGGTGATCCAATGCCTGTCAGCTTGGGATGATATGCTGTACAAGCCACGATGCTTTGCTAGGGACAGCTTGCACCTGTCACCCCTGGGCTTTTGGATTTTGGCAAAGGCTCTTGCTACACCCATAGTGCCTTTATTAGGCGAGGCTCATAAGGCAAATCCACATCCATATGTATCACAAAGGATGAGGAACTAACAGTAATGCTACTCAACACCAGAAGTCTAAACCTCAAGATACACGCACTCAAAACTCTACTTAGCATTATGGACATCAATATCTGTGCAGTAACAGACCAGCAGACCAGCACTACCAAGTTATACCTGTTATCATTCTTGTCGGCCCCAACACTTGGACCAAACAACAAAAGGAGGGGGAGTATCAATATTCATCAAAGATACCCACACATCCACATTGGTGGCAAAGTACCACATAGGCGTTAAGCCATTAAGTACAGAAGAAGTAATTGGGGACCTGGGGAATAAACTTGATAGCAAGCTGTCATTTGACAACCACGTGGCCAAAGTGGATTGAAAGACATGTTATATAGCCCAGCTAATCATGCAGGGATTCACATGTACAGCAGGGGAGGTCATCGTGCCTCTTTACTCATCCATCATCAGGCCTATAATTGAGTACAATGCCCCTTTTGGGATGTACCTAACCAGACACCTACAGCAACTGGAAAATCCCCAACAGTACCTCATCAAGAGGATCAAAGGGCTCAAACAGATGCCATATGCTGCCCAGTTAAAGAAAATCCAGCTGGACTCAGTGGCATACTGCCTGTTCAGAGGCAATCTGTGCCTGCCATATACAGCCATGTCCAACCCAGAAGTAATGGACATGCTGCACCTCAGGAAATCAAACTCCCATACAGCCACATGCTCAGGGGACCTGAACCTTAGCACTGACATAGATAGGACATGCTGGAGGGACAGATTCATAACCCAGAGGCTCCCTTCACTCTGTAATGAACTCACAGTACAGGTTAGGCAGAGTCCCTCATTGACTCTCTTCCATAGGAATCTGGATGAGTGGATGGAGATCATAGTTGTACCCCGGGTATCACTTCTATGTCACTGTTGGGCACAGTATACTAACCTTGGAAAAGGGCATAGCAACATAAATTTAATTGGGTGGCAAAAGACAAACACATTCTACTAGGCTTATCAATGCCCTAGGGCAAATAGCCTAGTATGAACCTATGAACCTATGTGTACTGCTATACTACTTCTGCCATATGTTGCATGTGTGTGTGTTGTGGTGGATGCGCAGGTAATGGCCAGATATTTCCGCACAGGCAACACTTCTGAAACACTCTGGGTGTTTATCCCTACATACTGTATGTGTGTTGCCATCCAACCCTGTGATGTGGACACACATTACTCAGCCTGGATATACATATCCCAACAACACCACAAGCACAGTACACTACCTTGCTATGTATGTATGTAATTACACAGTTATTCACTAGTTAGGACTGTGACGCTATCCATGCAGCCCACTGGGCCAGTGAAAGCCACAACACACACTGCTGGCCCCTTTGCAAAAGCTTACCACAGACATCCCACATAGTGCATGTAATGTGCACACACATATCTAACCCAGACCGTATGCACACCACTTATTTATCCTGTCCAGTGGACTACAGATACAGGCACATTGTATAACAATAGCAGGAGGCTACTGCAGCACAGGGCAGATTCACATGAAGGCAAGGCATCTGTGGTCAGCAGTGGTAAGATGCTTCACATTCACCAAATGCACAGATATTGGCAACATTGTTGCAGACAGCATAGGTGCAGGTATCCCCCCCCCCCCATTCTCCTACAAAAGTGGAATTAGTTATCACAGATGAATGTAACCTCCCTATCATCTTACATGTCCAGGTGAGGGCCACCATCAACATTACAGAACACACAGCATCACTGTTACAAAATGGTATCCCTGGATGTGTGATACGTTCACCCCTAGAGGACATAGCACCACATTACAGACTGATATTAAACCCTGGCCATACTACAGGATATGTACCTGAACAGTGCCATACATACACAGTGGTCCCACACCAATGAGGAGGAACCTCTACTGACCCTGGGAACTACTGCATCATATGCATAACTGGCCTTGTGTTCTAAGCTATGGAAGTTTTTAGTATGGACGACATGTACAGCAATATTACATATGTATATATATCAGGGCTATGTACACACAACATGTCTCATGGACATACCTATAGACAGTGAACTATGATACATTTGGAGGTTTCACAGTAAACACAGTATTAACCTGCTACTTTGCATTACCTGTGTTTGTGTCAGCTGTTGCTGTGTCAGTGGTGCTACTTGCTGTTTGCTGCTGCTGCTGCTGCTGCTGGTTTTGTTGCTGGCTCTTTCTTTTTCTTTTTTTTTTTTCTCTCTCTGTCTCTCTCTCTCTTTCTCCGTCGGTTTTGTGCAATGAATGTATTGCATGTGTGGAGTGTTAGTACTAGATGCTTTTGTAGGTATCTGCATAGGTCCATGTGATGGCCTCTGCACCAATTGTAAGGCAGCATTTGCTAATTGCATGCAGCCAGTTGTGTACTGATTGCATGTCTCACTGTGATTTCAGGACAGTGCTATAAAAGGGTATGTGAGATAGGCGTTGCCCTTTCAGATTGTAAGGGTGTGGACCATGCTGGTATGCTCTCAACAGTGTTCTGTGAGTGTGAAGGTTAGTAAGTCTCTCATGCTTCATGTTGTGTTGTAAATTCAGGTTGCTGCATTTCTCTCACCTGTTCCCTGTAGTGAGTGTGTATGCATACTGACACCTACAACTATATTTCATATGTATTAATATATATATATATATATATATAAATATATATATATATATATATATATATATATATATATATATATATATGTGTGTGTACATATACATACTTTCATACATGTACATTAGCTGACATTATTGGGTACAAGCTAACAATTAGCAGGGCTGTTTCTGTTAACACTAAACTAGTATGGGAATCCAGTAATTCGGGCATTAAAAATCCACCTGACATGCTTTGGGTAGTACACATCCTATATTGCCTTTATATTGATCCCTACTATTACATGTTATATTTATTTTAGCACTATGCTCTTGTAGGAAAGTCATGGCTTAGTGGTAGGTCATACAGACTAATATTACCAGGATCCTGGGTTTGAGACTGACAGTGGGGCTTTTTACCAGTCAATCAAAGTGCTGAAGCCACCTTTAAGCACTTAAAAGGGTTAGTAAGTCTCACAGGAGTCAGGCTGTGTTGCAGATTCTGGTTGCTGCATTTATCTTCACTGTTTCCTGTAGTGAGTGTGTATGAATACTGACACCTACCACTATATTTCATATGTATTAATATATATATATATATATATATATATATATATATATATATATATATATATATGTATATGTATGTGTACATATACATACTTTCATATATGTACATTACCTTACATTAGTATGCACAAGCTACCAATTAGCGGGGCTGTTTCTGTTAACACTAAACTAGTATGGGAATCCAGTAATTCAGGCATTAAAATTCTACCTGACATGCTTTGGGTAGTACACATCCTATATTGCCTTTATATTGATTCCTACTATTACATGTTATATTTATTTTAGCACTGCATTCTTGTATGAGAGTCATGGCTTAGTGGTAGGTCATACAGACTAGTGTTACCGAGGTCCTGGGTTCAAGACTGACAGTGGCAATTTATTTTTCTTTCAAACTGAGTACAGGACCTGTCAATCAAAAGTGCCAAAGGCACTTTTAAGCAATTAAAACCAGGTCTGCGCTCGTTTGCGTGGAGCTCACGCATGCGCACTGGCGTTTAGCTCTGCGCACACAAGCGTACACCCACGCTATTTTCTTTGAGGGGTGACAGGAAAGTGGTGAAAAGGGGGTCACAAAGAGGGTAAAATAGTAGGGAAACAAGCTTGGAATTTGCAGGAAGGATGTAGGTGAGGCCCATAGCTGCCCATGTCTTTCTCAGCAGCAGCTGTGCATTTGTATGCAATTTGGTGTGACATTTGGAACCTTCCACCCCTGAGAGAGGTGTCAGGACAACATTAATACCTGTTGTACAGCCAATTGTAATTAACAGTTTCAATGTCCAGCAGACATGTGTGCAACATGGACAGCTATGTAATGGGGCGTAATTTTTTTGTGGGTACAGAGTGCCCTTGGTTTTTTTTTATCAGGTGAGAGTGGTATGTCAGATGAGGTAGTCGGTATAGCTGGGGAGGTAGGTTGGGTAGGTTAACAGACAAGACAGACAAGATGCATACAGGGGCAGTGTATGACACATGTGGGGGAGTTACACAATTGACGGGGACGGAGGTTGGGATATCCAGGGCACATGATCCCACAGATGGCAACAGTGGAACTGATATCCCCACCCATAGGCAGTTGCCACTGTTCCTTCACAGCCCAGGACGGGGCTGTGCTGGGGGCTGTGCAGGCGGGACAACGGGCATGCCCGTTAGCTGTGCCACCTGGGCCTCAAGCTGGCATAGGGGCCCAAGAACAGAGTCTTGGATCTCCCTTCGCACCACAGACCGGACACCTTGGAGGGTGAGTGGACGGGCTCCTCCGGCCATGCTTGCAGAGGGGGGACAGGCCCCATCCCCTGCAGCGCTTCCACCCGAAGGTGGCACAGGGCCACCGGAGGAGGGTCCAGCCTGGGCACTAGTGCCAGGTGCAATCGCCAGCTGAGGTGAGAGAGGTGGGTCCGCTGGGACCTGCCTTCCCAAGCGTTCTAGGTTTGTGAGTATGTTATGTTAGTTTGAGGTAGTAGCATATTATTCCATTCAAATTAGTTGTAACAGCATGCATTGGTATTCCCATTAAACAAACACCCAGATATTAACACCATTGAACAACGGGCATATTAATATCACATGCATTATTTGAACGGAAATACACAATCAAACAACATGCAGGGTTAATTAATGGCAACAGGCCATCAGGTTTGCAGGTATGAACAGGGCACATGCAACAACAGACATGCATATATTTTTGAAACAGGACAAATGTCCATGGTTAATGAAATGTTCACATACCAATATTTAGCGAGTTTTTTAATTTGCAATTATAGGGTGGGGTGGGGAAAGAAAATGATGACACATTCATACATTATACATTAATATACATTTGTAATAGAAACACAATTAACTTGTGGGTGATAGTTTCAAAATGATTCTTTATTGACTGTCATGCTAGACCTGTTACAGATACATCACTATCCTAGTTATTGTGACTTTGATCAGATACATCCTCCTGCTACACTTTGATGACAGGGCAGGGGGCAACTATGGATGTTTAGTATGTCAGGCAATCATTCATTCTATCTGAAAATTGTTGACTGTCATCACCATATACAGATTTTGGCTTAAACATTTAAGATTCAAACACACTGCAATCAGTTTGGGATGTTACTTTTTAATTCCCACATGCATGTAGTTCTGTAGAACCACACTGAGGCTTATATATTCAGGGGTTATTACTACTTTATTTATTGATACATGATCCTTTCAGTCACTCTCACACATCCTGCTATTTCACAGCTCAGGTTGGTACTTCTAGGCTTTTTTCACATATTAGACCTGTGGTGATTCAAACACTTTCCAGCAGCCTCACTTCTGTCATGATTCAGCATTTCAACAGGGGATATACCTCACATGTGATTAACTCAGCTTCTGAGGCTGTACTCTTGAGACTACTGCAGGTTATACTACATTTAATTAATGGTGGGACATCTGTATTACAGAACTATTTATTTCTATCAATTATATTTCCAGTTTCACTTGCATACTGATGAACTTGTTGCAGCCATACCTGCAGACTTTCACTTGTTGCTTGCACATTCTATTACTTTTAATCAATACACTGCAGTGTTCTGCTACGTGCTATACTATAATATTTATTTACAAGTACTAGGTGGGGTTACTAACCTGCATGGTGGTGCAGCCGCACCAGCCTGCAGTCATGCGCCCTTCGATTCATAAGAGCGGACACCTGCAGCTGTAATACAAAACAAGTAATATTGGAATACACATCTCCATGGTATCAGCTAGTTGAATTCCTTACATACATAAGTAAAATGTAACTTACTCAGTAGTGGGGCGTTGGGCATATCCCGGGCCTCCTGGATCCATTGGGTCAACTGGTCTTCTTTACGTCGCTTCAGGTCCGCATGGTGGTGACGGACCTGCTCACCAGTACGTGGAATCCCAGTAGCACTAATGAGATCATGAGCCAACTGGTCCCATGCCTCCGCCCTGTATGCTCCCCATGAGACCTGGCCCTGCATGAGTTTGGCCTCATGATGGTGAACTAGGAGCCAGACCATGTATCTGGAATCCTCAATGCCCCACCGCTGTGCTCGAAAGCAACGTCCCTCCCCTACTCTACTCATTCTGCCTGCAGGTCTATTCTACAATCGTTTCTGCTGTGTATTCCCGCCTATGGGGCTTATATATGCCGATTTTCCCGCACATTTCTATGATTGGCCATTTTGGAATTGTATCTACTTCACAGAAACTGCTTTATCATGCTCCATTTTGGATTATATCCTATATATATACATATATATATATATATATATATATATATATATATATATATATATATATATATATATATGCTATTTCTGCATTTCTAAGTACTATCCTGGGTTCGAATCCGACCACTGATTTTTAATTTTCATGACTGTCTAGAAATGAGTTGAGGACCTGTCAATCAAACATGCCAAAAGCACTTTTAAGCACTTAAAACCAGGCCTGCGCTCGTTTGCACGGAGCTAACGCATGCGCACTGGCGGTTAGCTTGTGGGCACGATGCGCACATCCGCGCAAACGGTGTGCGCTGGGATAAACCTTAATTGGCTAGTAACACGCATGTTAAGCTAAGCACAGCTAGTTGCACACAGTTTGAGCCTGTTAAACCAGTGCTTAGCTACGGACAAGCAATTTGCAGCCTTTGAAACACTACTCAGCTACGGGCACTCTGTCTCACAGCAGCTTAGCTATCACTACATTTCTAAATAATTTTATTATTATATTACTTGAAAATATATGCTCCATTTCATTCCAATTTACAAAAGGAAATACTTTTACATTTGTACAATACTGTCAGGGGCCTTTTTAGTGCTTATTTACAAAAAAAAAAAAAAAGGTTGTTGCGTGGGCTCGAACCTTGCCTGCCTGCTCTTACGCCGACAACGCTACCGCTATGCTATTACTTCTTGGTTTACTTTGCATATTTAGTTCTTATATCCTTTTCCACTGATTGCTAACTGCAGTTGCGCTAGTAGCACACCCGCGCACACGAGCGCACACATTAGCAAACATTTACGGGGTTTAAAAAAAATAAAACAGTTTTTATTTTCATTTTATAACATCTGTTCACTTTTTACATTGCTGGTCTGTGGGAACATGTGTTATGTAGTGTGTTTATTCACATTGCCATGGCCTCTCTCGTGGCTGTTTACTTTCAGCCATTCTAGACTTCCGGGGGCATGTCCGCTTGCAGGGCTTAGCTAAAGGACACGCCCCCTACTGTCTTACACGGACCGTGTAAGAATTACAGTGTGATTCAGCATGCCTCATGCACCTCATGCATATGCATGACATGCTGACATCACACCGTTTAACTGCAGCCTCCGTGTAAGAGTTATAACTCTTACACGGAGGCTTCCTGAATCCTGCCCGTGATCTAAACCTTAAATTATACCTTAAATTATACATTGGTTGGAGTTACATTTGTGTGACATAATTAGATGAACAGAGAGATGTTAATTAAAATAAATGTTAATTGAAATAAATGGGAAGCTACTCAATAAACTAAGCTTGCAGAATGGCAGAGCATCTAATATCCTACTGTTAATTTAATGTAATTCTTTAATGAAATACAGCAAACTAAAGGGCAAATTACAGGGCAGGTGTTAGCATTTTGGGGGACCCCAGCAAGTGTTAGGTTGGGGGACTCCATAGACACTTCCTGTCTATCACCCTGTCACTGCCACCTTTCCTAAGCAACCTTTTAGTTCATGTTGCAGAGTGTCACTGAACTGTAACTTTAATGTTCCTTCATTATGATAGGACCATGTGCCACACCATTTTGGCCTATCTCACAGAGGGACATCCACAGTGACTGCCATTTAGTTGCAACAATGATGCATTACAACAACTCTGTGTACAGAACTGAACCATGCCTCTCAACTGTTCAGATTTTTGTCTCATATTTTTGATTCCTGATAACATTTGAAGTTTTCTGGTAAATAATTAAGGAATAAAGTTAGTAAATAATGACATATATTTGACTGTCAGACTTTATATCCTTCAGAAAATGGATGCTAACACAAATCCTGTTAATTTAGCAACTTTGTAAGTTAATGAGCAATATTTAAAATATATCACTATTTTTGTGCCATTGTCCCCCCAAAATTTTACGCTTAGTCCAGATTTCGTGTAGTAAGAGGTTGAAAGGTATGGACTGGACTATTGTTTCACATCCCCCCATATGCACAGACATCCTGCAGTGGCCCCATCAATTTTCCCAAAATCCCAGGCTCCCCACACCATGCACATTATTTTTTTTTCTTCTTTTCTCACATTTTGCCTAATTCTTCAGCATTTTAAGAAGCCATGACTTTCTATTTGCTCTGATAAACATTTTAAAGTTTGCTTTTTTTTTCTTTTTACACAACCTTTTTATTTGATGATGACATGAAGAGCAATTATGATTAAGTAAGGAAACTCAGTGTTGTTGTTCAACTTTAGTCTTCCTTGCATCCTTTCAACACACCTTAAATGACCAAGACAGCACATCAATAATCATTTAGGAAATAATTAAGCCAGGGATCCCTGAAGCTACAGGGTTATAAAAGCTCTGTGATGCATTTTAGAGCATTTCTCAGTCCTTTAATCCAGTGGTGACCTGGACAAAAATAGTGAAAAAAAAAAGAATTTCATCATTATTTGTTTTTCAAGGACGACAAAAGTTGAGCCCAAGGCTTAATTTTCAAAGCTGATAAAACAGAAGCTCACAAATAAGCAAACAAGATGATTGTAAGAATGTATACATCCAATCAGGGAACACTGCTTGCTTTGTTGCTACTAGACAGTACACTCTCCCTACACAGGCTGTAGTAACCTTCTTTGTACACCTTCAAAGTCTGTGAGAAAAGTAAAAGAAACAGTGACCACACTATCCTCAGCCCCAGCACAAGCTGAAATGATCTCCTGTGCACATGCACAGCTGTAAGGTTTGATTAGGATAAAAATTAAACAACTAATGACCACACCATCCCCAGCCCACCACGTAACCTACAGCAACCTTCTGTATGTTCCTCTGACCAGGGCTGTTTTTTTAATTAGTGGAGTTGATAGTAGATGCCATCATTAATTCCATGTCAAAATTTGTTTATATAGTTTGGGGTCTGGGGACCACCAGACTCCTAGAAGCACTAAATGTCTGAATGTTCTCTGATGAATTTTATGTCCTACTTTTGGAAATATAGGTAATATTGGTAAGCCAAAGAAAATATGGCCTACTTGATATTCTTAAATACACTGCAAACACGTCCCCCTAATACACACGTGTGTAATTGCAATGCTGACAATGTTTCTGCCAGAAGGTGAAATAAATTATTGCCAGCTTCTTACTCTTATACACACACACACACACACACACACACACACACACACACACACACACACACACACACACACACAAGTCATGGTGATACTAGTTTTACAGTGACCTCAGCAAATAGGAATACATTGTACAACACACTGTACTACTGCCACGCCAGATCAGTGACTGTTTTTCAGCAATCATCAAACAACAGCAGGGGTATGTCACTTTTATTTACTTTATTGAGAGGTAATGTATACCTGTCACTGTCCGTTATTTCACAGAACTTTTGTGTCATATGCAAATCACAGTTAATAAATCCAGACATCAGAGTTTCATATTTCTTATTGTCCAGAAAATACATATTGATGTAAAATGTGTTATTCTATTAATGTTTTAAGTGAATTGAACTAATATTTAAAAAGTGTTATTGATTTTGAGTCTTATTCTGCTATTATCTTTGGCTTTTCTCAGAGTGCATGAGCTAAGACATGGAGAGAAAAAAAGATTATTAACTTTCTGATCAGTTATAGCATCTGGAGTTCTGTCAGTATTTCTAAATCTCACTGCAAGAGAAAACAATAAATGAAAATCCAAGGTAAATGGGTCACTCCTGAGATGCTGATCTCTAGTGTTTACATTTTTCATGCTCATTCACTGATTATCAGCCTTCTCTTAACAGGGTCATATCAGAACCCTGTTTCAGGTAAAGCACATGATCAGAAAGTTAATAATCTTTTTTTCTCCCCTTATTTTCCTCTAACAAGTATCAGCTTTTGCAGGGCTCCCACACCGTCAAGGTTGATTAAAGGGCCCCCTGCAGCCACTGGTCCTGCAGGTGCCTAAATCAAGTTATAATTTTAGTTTTAAAGGAGAGAATGCAGGATTAAACCACATCGAGTGCACTATGTCATTGGTAAAACATTTAATGACATTGCAAAGCTTACTACTTGACAAAACAGTGTTACTATAAACAGAGATATCTTTGAATTTTAAAAGAGATATAAATAAGAGTTATTGTTACCCACCTGGTGCATTATGCACACAATACTGTTGTACTAGCTTTTGTTAGTTTGACAAACGTAACAAAATATCAAAATAAGATAACTAGCTGTGATTGCCCCCCCCCCCCGCCCGCGCCAGATCATGGGGCCCCCAGTAATGGCAGGGTTCACTGGTGCCTAGAGCCAACTATGCAAATTCTAAACTCAAATTAAACTAATAATGTTTTAAACAATAGGTTCAAATAATTACTTGATTTTGAAATAGTGTAATTAGAATTTTAAATGATGTCACTTAATGACAAAGAGTTTCCATATTATAACATGACTAAATTAGAAATTCAATTCAAGTTCTTAATAATGTAAACTCCATATGAAATGTTTAAAACTTCATTCTTAAACTAAGTCAGTACATATCAGTTCCATATGTCACACAAAAAAACAAAAAAAAAACAATAAAAAGTCAATAATCCTTTCTGATCCTAATGAGCTCAGAAGGTGGCTATACGGGAGCCCCCTCAAACATTTGAGCCTCACAGAATGTACTCAGTATGCCACTGTTGGAGAACATACATAGCATCAAATGATCTCTTACTGCATCTGCACCTGTGACATTAAATACATTGCATACATTACATTTACCACATCGAAGTTTCAGTCCAATAGACTGGGACCCTGTATTGTTCATTTATCCATCAGCAGCATTCACCGAGCAACACTAGCACAGTCCAATTTTACAATTAAAACGTGTAAACAGTACCTTTTTGTGCATACTGGTCTATAGATCTAGTACTAAATGTGCCACATCCTAGCCGATACATCTTGGATTAAATGTGCCATGTCAATCTGCTGATGCATTTATGTACTGCTATGGACATTGTTTACCTTATGATTCCCACAATACACTACAGTATTGTTTAGAATGAACACATTACTACAACATACCCTCCATTGCACAAAACATTCTTTTAAATATGGGCCATTAACCTTGATGTCCTACATATTCCTATTGTGACAGCCATTGGCTGTAAGTATTGCCAGCTGTGTGACTTTTTTCTTCTAATCTATGGACATCACTACTTTGTGGGATGCCAGTTGTGCACCTCTATTGTTGTTCTAATCTTACAGTGGGTGGGTGGGGGTTGGGGGAGTTTGAAACATAGTAACTGTTCTTCCTCTACATGAAGGTTGTTTTTGCTTGTCTGCTTATTTTCTCCCACTAAGTTACCTTACTGATCATTTAGTTGCAAACGAAAGACATACAAATATAAATGCATGCATACATACATGCATAATATACTGTATGTGAACATCAGCCATACCTACTACAGCTTAAATCATCATACTGGCCTAAAGGAGTAATTTAAATCCCCCAGGCTAGGGCAACCATAGGAGAAGAATTGGAGCAAGTCTGAATGGAGAGATGAGGGGTCTGCATGGAAAGATGATGGGGGTCCAAATGGAGAGATGATGAAATCAGCATGAAAAAGGAGAGTAGTATTGTTGGAACTGAATTCATCCTCAAGTGTTGGTGAGTATCTTCATGTGGTGGACCCTATTTTCACAAAATCTCCCCAGGGCTACACTGATATTTAGACTATATTTTGTATAGTATATATCATGGAGAGAGGTAGGCTAAAAATTGAAAAGATAGTTGGGTGCACAAGTCCCAGGATAAAAAAAGTGTCCAATCCTGGTAGATGCACTGGTGCCAAGACTAGAAAAAATAGCAGTGTAGAATCCTCATGGCATGGAAACATGGAAACCTTCCTACAATGGGGTTAGGCCAAGCTCAGGTGGAGTGGACCCCCCCCCCCCCCGTAGAAGAAAGTAGTAGTCCACAAAAAAAACTGGCAAGCCAAAAAATGAGATATAAAGATGATAGAATGGACTAGTGAGGATAAAGAAAAGATTATGCATTGTGGCTATCATGCAAGAAGCCCAGAATTTCCAGTTTGAAGATATGTGGAAAGATTAAGAGAGAAGCTAGAGGGAAGAAAAATGCTTGCACAAAAAAAACTGTCAAAAGCTTCAAATGCAAATATATATTCATTAATATAACAGCTCTGTGAAAACATTGCATAGACAAACTTTAGATGCTTGGAAAAAAGAAGCAACAGAGGAAGTGCAAAAAATATAAAGAACAAAACCCAGAGTTTTTAGAAAGTATAAAAAAGAAACGTGGACACAGAAAAGAAAAAATCTGTTACGGTGCAATAGTTATGCAAAAGAGAAAGCCAAACTATTCAAAAAAAAGGCAGCTCCTAAGATATTTGAAGAGAAATAAAGGCAAATGCACCCAGATATTAAGAACACAAAGGAGGAACACAGAACAGAGGATTAGTAAGGTAAAAGTTAAACAAATAGAAACTGAAATTGTATGGAATACCAGCAAAATGACAGATTTACCTTAGAAAGTCCAGTACAGGTAATGTCACAGTATGACATCTGCCACCTGGGTTTCCGGGGGCTGGCTAAGGCTCTTGCCACCCCTATAGTGCCTTTTTTAGGTGCTGTTTCAAAGACCAACTTACCACTGCAACAGCTATAAATAAATGCAATCTGAGGGTCATGCTGCTCAACGCTAGAAGTCTAAGTCTCAAGATGCACTCGCTTGAAGCACTCCTCAAAAATGGAAAACATCGACATTTGTACTGTAATGGAGACCTGTTTTAAAGCAGCAGAAACTCCTTCCACACCTTTTGGCCCTGATATATGGACCGAAGCTCCAAAGGAGGTTGTGTCTCCATATTCATAATGGACATGCACACCTCCAGACAAGTAGCCCAGCATAACACATCTGAGATACTTCAGGTACAACTAACATTGGGTAAGATGGCAATCCACGTCATAGTCTGCTATAGGTCCTCAACCATTTCCCTAGACTCTCACTCCATGTTCCTAAGCACCTTGGAATGTATCAGGGTTCAACCCAACACTATCATACTAGGAGACTTCAACTACCCCTCCATCAAGTGGGAAAACTACTCAAGCACTAACACACTGGCCCAACATTTCCTAGAATTCATCAGTTCCAATGCCCTGGACCAGCTCATTCTGATCCCCACTAGAGGAGGCAACATTCTTGACCTGGTTATTACTAACATGGGTGACCGTTGCTCTACACCAATCGACAATCCCTCCTTGGTCAGATCCAACCATAAACTAATCACCATGGAAATCCACATCTCACCCACACCCCTCGCAAAGGTAACCACCTTGAAAAACCTCTCCAAAGCTGACTTTGGGCTCCTAAAAACAGAGGAGGCTAACTTCACCACACCCATGCCAATGGAAAATAGCTGCATGACTACCAAATCATACACCAATGCACTGTACAAATATGTACATAAATGCATGGAACTAGCCATACCCAACAGAACCAAGATGCTCTCCTCCAAAAAAAGGAAGCAAATCTGGTGATCCCCTGCCATTAATAAACTCTACAACAGAAGAAAGAAACTGTTACAGAAAAAGGTGACGTCCCAAGACTGGAAAAAACTCCCTTATTAGCTTCATCAAAAAGTTGATATCCCTCATCAAATCCTCCAAAGCCAGCTATGAAGGCAGTATTGCAGCAGACACTATAAACAATTGCAAAGCCTTCTATAGTTATATCAAGAACCTCCATGGCAATACTCAGATTTGCTCTGAGTTACTGCACAATGGTATCTCCTATACTGAGCCAACAGATATTGCCAACTTACTGGCTGACAGATTCAGTGCCAACTTTACCCCTTTCACCCTCCCTAAAGGGCCAATCACAATACCAGAAGAATGCCAGGCACCCAGCATTACTGCAGCAAAAGTAGAAGCTGCATTGTTTGGGGTCAAGAATACAGCTTCCATAGGACCCAATAATATCCCCGGCTGTGTTCTATATGAACTACAAAGCTAACTGGCACCACATCTGTGTGCCTGTTCAGTCACAGCCTCACCTCAGGCTTTATCCCTACTGCATGGCTCACTGCTACAGTCATCCCACTCCATAAAGGGGGAGCGACTACAGATCCTGGGAATTATCACTCCATTAGCCTGATGAGTCTGATATGTAATGCTATGGAGCGCATCATCATGGACCTGATTAACAAAGATATAGGAAATCTCCAAACTCTAGACCCCATGCAATTTGGCTTTGTGAAAGGGAGATCATGCCTGCTCAACCTGGTTGACTTTGAGTCAGTCACCAGGGCTGTGGATGAATGTAAGGCAGTGCTTACAGCCACCTCGATCTGGCCAAGGCCTTTGATACCATTCCTCACTCGGAATTATTGATAAACTCACCAAACTAGGCATCAACCCCTATATCACTAGGAGGGTTGCAAATTGGCTCACAGATAGAACACACAGTGTGAAAGTAGCAGACTCCAAGTTAGACTGATGACCAGTCACAAATGGAGTCCCACAGGGATCGGTCCTGGGTATTCTCCTGTTTGGTATCTACATCTCAGAAGTCCATTCCAACAGAAAGCTGACCAAGTTCGCAGATGACTGAAAGCTGGGAGCCATTATTAACTCCCCAATTGATGCAGACATCCTACAGAAAGGCCTCACTGAGACCAATGACTGGTGTTAAAACCATGGGCATAAGTTTAACGCAAAAAAATGTATCATCATCCCCTTGGGTAAAAACTCAGTTTCAACTAATTACCACATCGATGGGAGCCCACTGAACACTGAAGGCGTTATAAGAGATCTGGGAATGCAGGTAGACAGCAACCTCTCCTTTGACCACCACATTGTCACTGTGGTCAGAAAGTCCTTCTATGTGGCACATCTTATTACCAAGAGTTTTGCATCCAGAAAGAAAGAGGTCATATTCTCGCTGTACTCTTCCCTCATTAGACCAATCATTGAGTATAATGCCCATTTGGCATGTATCTCACCAGACACCTACAACAGCTGGAGAGGCCAAAGAAGTACTTCACGAAAAGAATCCTAGGCATTAAACACATGTTCTACATGGACAGACTCAAAAGACTCCAGCTATTCTCTGTCTCATATTGCCTAATTAGAGGCAATCTCTGCTTGATTTACAAATCCATGTCTAACCCAGCTCTGTTATTAATGCTACATCTAAAGAAATCCCAATCCATCCACACCACACGCTCCAGAGACCTCAACTTCATTACCACAATCAAACAGGACATGCTGTTGGGACAGGTTCCTCACCCAGAGACTGCCCATGCTCTGGAATAGACTACCCATACATGTCAAGTAGAGCACCTCACTGTCCCTCTTCAAGAGAAATCTTGATGAGTAGATGAATAATAAAAAGTTCATCTCGGGGATCACTCCAGTGGCTCTACTTGATAGAGGCAATGGGAACTAATGCCAGGTGACATGATGCCAGGGCTCTTCTATGGGCTAGGCCTGCAAAGGCTCCAGAGCTATTAACCTAGTAGACACCTATGAACATATGAACCTATGATGGAACGAGTCCCTAAAATTAAGTAAAAGCGGGTAGAGCAGGAGACAAATGAAAAAAAATATGAATATGGGAAAGAAAAAGAGATTTGATATTGTGTAATATTTATGCAAATGAAAAAGCAAACAAATTAATACAAAAAGCAGCACCAAAGATATTTGAAGAGAAGTATAGGTAAAGGCACCCATATATGGAAAATTTCATAATGTAAAAAATAAGAAAACAAAGGGGGAAGTAGAAAAGCGGATTAGTAATGGAGAAGTTAAAGAAATAGAAAGTGAAGTTATGGATTACCTGTGAAGTGAAGGACTTAGTGAAGAAAATCCTTCTCAGGTAATGTCACAGCATGATGGAACAAGTCCCCAAACTAAGGATAAACAAGTGGAATGGGAAGTATCTGATGACTTGCCATATGAGAATGCTCTGGAGCCTTCAGTAGGAAACCAGTACAAAAGTAGGGCATGGCATCTAGGTCCAAAGAGGTCATTATCCCACTGTGCTGTGCCCTTATCAGACCAATCAAAGAGTACAATGCTCCCTTTGGTATGTACCTGACCAGGTATATGCAGCAACTAGAGAGACCTCAAAGGTTCCTTACAAAAAGAAAACAAGGTGTAACAAACCTGCCTTATGCAGAGTGCCTTAAAGCCCTTTCCCTCTACTCTCTCTACCCAATCTCCTATAAATTGCTGAGTGGTGATCTATGATTGGCTTACAAGACATCCATGAACCCCACTGTCTTGAATCTGCTACATATTCTTAAGTCAACAAGTACCAGAAATACAAGGTCTAGGGATCTGACTTTTGTCTGTGACTTAAACAAAACATGCTGGAGAAACATATATGTGTCCCAGAGGCTGCCCCTTCTATGGAACAGGCTTCCCATCCATGTGAAGATGAGTTTATCTATTACCTACTTTAAGCACAACTTAGACAAGTGGATGGGGAATAGGAAATTTACACCTGGCCTGGCACCCATGTCCTTTATGGATAGCGGTAACTTATAAATGCCTGGCCCTCAATGTCCTATTTGGATGTAGGACATCATTATTATTCTTTCAGGAAAACTTGGCTAGGCTTAGAAAGGTCCTTTGGGATGTTAGCCTAGTAACAGTCTATGAATCTATGAATCTGTGAGCTGCACAGCAGGGGAAGGAGCAAGAAAAGTGACAAGTCTGAGATAGGCAATGTTGTGGAGAGATGGACAAATAACCTCCCATATGAAGGAGCAGCAGATGAAGCAGGATGCAGCTGAAAAAGACATGTCACAGGAAGATGCTCTGGAACTTTCTGTAGAATGCCTGCAGGAAAATAGAGAGCAAAGAATGTGCTCTCAGTCTCATTTTAGAAGAAAATTATATAAGGAAAGAGTTGCTTGGCTTAGACATGGATAGACATATTAAGATCAATGAAAGAAATAGATTACAGAAAGTAAATAAGACCAAAAGTGTTAGAAGTGTGATAAAACAGATGAACATAGTAATCAAAATTATTAACAGAAACTCGTGATATCCAAGCAGCCATCCATCCTCAACCCCTTTTTCCCATTGCATCAGGGTGTCACTTCAACAGTGACAATCATCTTGAGCTAAGGTTCACACCTCTGGGTGGCTAGCCCTGCTGTGCTAGCTTATCTGTACCAACCACTCACTTGCACCTATGGCCAACTTAGAGTACCCAATCCACCTATTGCATGTCTTTGGAATGTGGGAGGAAACCAGAGCACCCAGAGAAAATCCACATGACGGACATGCAGACTCCGCACAGGAGGCAACTCAGCTGAGAACTGAACTGGAGAACCTCCTACTGTGAGGTGACAATGCTAACCACTGCACCACCGCGACCACCCTATCACCATGGCTGCCCTACTACTTAACAGAAACTCATGTGATATAACAGAAGTAAACAGGATATATCACTGTGAATTTAAATTAGTAACAGATAAAGCCTTACCACAAAAACATAGAGCAATAAGGGAAAATACCATCACGGAGGCATCAAATAAAGAAAACCTTAAAGCAATTAAGACAAGAAGTGCCACTGTTAGAAGAATATTGAATAAGGTAAAACAAAGCATAGTATAAGAACAGACCAGGATCTATAATACACTTTTGCAAATAATAAACTAAAAATATCAGCACAGGCAGAAAAAACTTAGAAGATATGCAGATAATATAAAAGAAAAGTGGAAAAAAAAAGCAATTCATTGATGACCCAAAAAAGTTTTAAAGAGAACTGGGAAACAAGATAAAAGGAATAGAAAGACTGCCCAAAACAGGGAAGAAAGAGAAACGTTTTGGAGAAAAATTTATTAAGACACTATGGAACATAACAAAGATGCTGAATGGACAGAAAAAAATAAAAGGAATAGTAAGGAGTTCAAATGTACAGTATATGAAAAGGAATGAAGTAACAGACAGAGAAATTGAAACAAAATTAAGAAAAGTCCCTACCTCCAGGCCCAGATTCAGTATGTAACTTCTGCCTAAAAGTATTAACATCTTTCACGGAAAGATTTAACCCTGAGTAAGAATTATTTGTATGCACATCCTGAACAGACACCAACATGGTTGACAATTGAAAAAAAAATTATATTCCTCCTCCTCCTTAAGAGTGAGCCACTAAACCGTCCTAAAGCTACAGACCAATAACTTGCCTCCTAATGTATGTACAAACTATATACTGGAACTAATGCAGACAGAGTTTATATTCATCTAGAAGAAAACTCATTCATAACAATAGAAAAAAGGGTAATTAAGAAAGTCATATGAAACAAAAGATCATTTGCAGCTAAATAATGCCATAATATAGAACTGTAAAAATGGGAGCAATCTAAATATGGCATGGATAGATTACAAAAATAGCATTTGAATGTAGGAGCAATGGGATCTCACAAAAAAGAATCTACAGTTGTGTTTAGATATAATACCAGTACATGTAACCCTGTATGAATTGCAGGAGTCAGTTCTGGCACACTGCAGGTGCTGTGAAAAGCACTTTTGGCTAACATCAAAGATTAAAGCAATACTAATTTCATGAATTTTAATTTTACACTGACTTAGGAATGGGGGCCATTTCTGTCATAGTATTAGAAACCCAAAGGATTTGGAGAAATGAAAGCAAGCTCATATCATCATAATGAGCTGAAGGTCTGATTTAAATCCTCCAGGCCAGGGTAATCATGGGAGAAGAGTTGGAGCAACTAAACTTATCTTCAAGCCAGGGAAGTAGACAGCAGTACTAGTGAGCTGTTATCCGTTACAAGATCATAGGATCATAGAAAGTTACAAGGCTAATGGCCCTGGAGCCCTTCCAAGCCTAGCCAAGAGTTTATCCTCAAAAGAAACAACAGTCAGCACCTGTCACCCCTGTCAATGAGAGACACAGATGGAAACCCTGGGGCAAATTTGTGGTTTCCCATCCACTCATCAAGGTTTCACTTGAGATTCAGTGAGATACTCTGTTAGATGTGTATGGGAAGTATGTTCCAGAGACAGGTCAGCATTATGCTTCACTTAGGGTTTTTCCTTGTTGTCATACTCCCTCCTCTGACAGATGACATGCATCCCGCCATAGGGAGGTCTGCATTCTCATTCCAGTGCTATGTGCTTCCACATTTATGAGCTAATTCTTGCTGCAGCACTGGCTAACAGTCTATTGTGTTCGAGTGTACCACAATTTCATCTAGACTCCACTAGGTGTCAGCAGAGGAACAAACATTATCACCTTCTCTACCTCTCTTGCAACCACAATCTAACTTTATCCATTCATGGTCTTCTAGCACTTGGGTCATTAACTGACACCAAATAGACTTGATCACAGCTAGGACTTTCTCCAGCTGTGGCATGGGGTGCCTTCTAGGCTTTCTAAAGTGCCACCAAGTCAGCTAATATTGATTGCTTTTTCTAGAGTCAAGTACTAGTGTTAACTAACCACACTTAGACTAATGCAACAGAAACTTGTTCAATACATGATGCAAACAAGTTTAGGAAGCAAGTCCTTTCTTTCGCAAAGTCCTTTCTTGATCGATAACAGTTCATTCTCATTTGCTATTCTTAGGAAGGAGGTTGTTTATTCTTGGCAACACTTTACACAGCATATGGAGCAGATTTATTGGTTTGAAGTATGTGATGGTCATCACTTTTAAATAAAGAGTCTGCTAAGACCTTCTCCTCAATATTTGGAAAGCTTCAATACTGAACAACACTAGTTTGTAACCACAAAAAACAAAGGAAAAAAAAAGCATTTGCATGGAGGGGGTCCCATACCCCATTAAATCTATTAACTTCAGAGTCACACTACCACAAATAAAGGGGAAAATTCCTGAGCTATGTAATGGATGATCTTCTGAAGTTTAACCATGACATAGCTGAACCAACCGTATCACAAATGAATTTTTCCAAAACTTTAACTCTTGATAAATGCATGCAATGACAAATCTTATAACTATGTGGTATTTTTCTACAAGCAGTGCCACTGTTTCAGTAATCTGCCTGGCAATAGCAAAACTGTTTCTGGCACTGGTCACAGTTTTTTTGTTAATATTCTTTGAAATCCACTTGAACACACTTGCACACAGCAGCATATACTGTTAAGTTAGTTGCCAATAGATTAACATATACTTAATATATTCTGAGACAGGGCTTACTTGCTCACTCTCAAGTAACTCTCTCCAACCCAACTTACTTGCTTTAAAACTCTTGAGAATTTATGCTACCCTTACAATATTCTCTCACAATAGGTGCTGTTAGAAATTACACTGAAATACTCCCTTTTGCTATACACTCCAACATAACTTTTGAGGACATCATAAAAGTTGCAAAAGTCTTTCCTCTTTAGCCCATTTACCTGTAATATTTACCTGTAATATTGAATAGTTCTAAATGTACCCTGCATTGACTAGCTCTTCCACCCAAAAGTAGTTATGGAAAATATTCTTTGGCATTGATGGTTGATGCCTTGACTTAACATTTTATTTCAGAATGGTACTGACATAGTTTTATATACCAGATGCATTGTCAGTTTGGAATGATCTGGTATTATGACTAGGTCAGTGCTGGGTGGCTGGGGCGGCTCGTGGCATTGGACTGCCGGACTGCAGCCCCCTCAGCTAAAAAGTAGTAAAGTGTTTTAAGTGTTTTAAAAAATGTAAAAAAAAAATACCTTTTTTTTGTACTTGAAACAAATTTCAAGTCCGCGACTCGGAAGTACGCTCACACTCATTGCGCACTTTAACCGCCTCGGGCTGCGGCGGTTTTAAACAGCTTTTTTTTTGTTTGTTTTCATTGCAGCCCAGAGGAGTAATGAAGTCATCGTTGTGATGCCCAGAAGTCTATGCAGTTCTAAGATGTAGGTGATCGAGGAATACAAATGCTAAGGCGATTAGATAGATGTATTAACATATATGAAAATTGTTTTGGTTATATAGTTAGAGTGGATGACTTGACATTTGTTACACTGATGTGTTGGGATTATTGATATAATAACCTTCGTAGTGTAAAAGCTTCCACAGCAGAAAAACCAAGAACAAACGTAAGTGCTGAAATGACGCTAAGTGCTCAATAGAAAATCCAGGCAGCCAGATGGATAATTCCACAATTTATTAAGTAATCCACACGAAAAATTAATGCTCTTCAAAACAATAATAATAATAATAATAATAATAATCGCGTTTTCGTCTCACTATGTGGGACTTCATCAGAAATAAGGAAGTTGTGCAAATAACATGTTATTTGCACAACTTCATTATTTCTGATGAAGTCCCACATAGTGAGACGAAAACGCGATTATTATTATTGTTTTGAAGAGCGTTAATTTTTCGTGTGGATTACTTAATAAATTGTGGAATTATCCATCTGGCTGCCTGGATTTTCTATTGAGCACTTAGCGTCATTTCATTATTGATATAATGTTGAAGGATTTATGTCTGTACCAAAAAAGCAAATTACATATGTTTTGAATCTAGTAATTATTTTATAACTGCTAAGTATAATTTGTTTGTAAATAATTTTACATGTCATCTTTAGAATTTAAAATGTCTATATTATTTTCAAGTTTGAAAATAAAAAAATGTTAAAATAGCTTTGTCTCTATATTTTTGGATGCATGTTGTGTGTAACATATTTTGTATTGTGTGATTCTACTGAGATTTTATTTAAATTAAATAAAAGAAACTGTAAATTGGAGTCTCACCCCTTCCTAACTGAAGTAACTGGTTCACTGTCACCCAAGACCCAACTGTTCCTGCTTCACTATTGTGTAGCACTAAGACCTACTACTATTCTATTATCTTTCTAAGTTTATAAGAGCAATATTTAAAACATTGTCCTTATTTTGGGCCTTTGTCCCACTTCTATGTATGGCTTTGTCCAGATTTCTTGCTCTCAGGTAGAGAGGTATGATTGTCAGAGCCATCACCGTCAGCCAGAGACATTTCAAATTGTGACATACTTGTTGCACCCCACTCCCCCATGTAGTGACTCTGAATGTGTCCAAGCAAGGCAAGGAGTAGTTATGCAGTGTAAATGTGCAGTGTGTCCTCCCATCCAAGGTAGACACAAGTACTACAGTGGCTTTTCATCTGTCCTTGATTTTGCAGAATGGTCTGGTTTCTGTCATATTTTTTGTACTGTTGATTTATGCTTATTACTCAGATTTATACTTATTTCTCAGAAAGTGCCTGTTGCTCTGTGTTTAAGTAGCAATGCTTTAATGACCATAAGGTAAGCTTGTCTGAGATCATAAGATGCAAGTAAGCTTTAAAAAGCATACTGTTAAAGAATTGCCAACATTGAAAGCCTTTCTGTTGTTGCCATGCAGAGAATACTTGACTAGATAATGTATAAGCCTTGGGTATTAAAGGACAGGATTCCATTATTTTAAAAAGCTCATTACACTTGTTGGAGACTTCCAGTCATCTCTACAGACTTTACCCGTAAACTAAACAGAATGCCAATCATGTGTGTCCATAACCTGTACAGTAATCCTTTAAGCAATGTATCTTGAGCTTGTTTCTTGTTTGCTTTTCATTTTTTACTTTGATCATGTTTTCCCCATGAAACAAGTAGATAGTTGTCAGGCAGCAGGTCTTTTTTGGATAAGAAACATTTTTACAAGTGGGGGCATCACAGAGATTTCTACTTTCAGCATGTTACTTGGTACTTTAATAAAGCTGAATATAAATTATAATTAGAACTGCAGTGCAAAGAGAAGTGGTTTGAGTTGAGTGCTTCTGGTTTTTCTTATACTTGATTTTGACTGGCATTCCAGTAATGTATTTAAAAAGTAATTTATTTGTCATGCCTCACAACCTTTTGTTTCCATCTAGATATTAAGTAAGCTGTCATGCAGCCAATGCATTGAAATATTTTTATTCTTCTACACTAATTTTTGTCTTGATTGGACTCTCATAATGATGGTTTGCCACCCAGGGCAGCGTATTTAATTAAAGTTAGTTTTTGTGGTTTTTGAGCATAGCTCCTCCCCTTTCTAGTTGGCCACACCCCTTCCACTTGACCCCACCCATTCAGCTGTCTCCTGCAACCCCCCTCTGATTTGAAGTCACCAGCCGCCACTGCTGGATGGGGCAAAGGAATATTGCAAGTTTGCTCTGAATATATTTCAGCAAGAACAATGTCATTATTTCTCACAAGAGACTACTGTGAAAATTACAGTGTATGGGTATGTGATTAAAATAATGAGGCTGGCATGGATCAGGTTGACAAAAGAGAAGCACAGTTGATCATTTAAGGTGCACTTGAATACAGAAAAACTAGCAGCCACAGATATATTAAAAGGTTCTACACTGAAAGCAGAATTGTTTAGTATAGTCATGTCTAATATCTCACTAATGCAATGTGAAAATCAGACCTGTTAATAATGCTTGGATTTCAGTAGTAATGCATAAAGTTAATCACATACTCATTTTGTTGGGGCTTTCCATAAAAATCATACTTGCCAGGAGTGGTGGCTGTTCAAAGGGTAGAGAAAGATAAGGAATCTGGGTTTATAATCAACAAAAGGCTGAACTTATGGAGTGCAAACAAAAACATCAGTGGTGAATTAATTAAAAAGTTAGAGTGCATAGCTTCCAGGAGAAGCTCATTATATGCTGAAGTGATCCTTCCTGTTTATGGCACATGGCAGAGTGCTGTGTCTGCATCTGATAGCACTTGAACACTGAGAGATTATTGTGGCAGGCAACACTGATCAGAGGGCTACCAGACTGCTGAGCAGTATGAATGGACTGAAGTATAAGAAATGATGGATTTGGTTGTACATACTCTGAGACAGAAGAGACGCATTAGATATGATTTCAGTACACAGTATTATAAACGACAAGTGTTAGGAGCTGAGTTTAGTAAGAGGATAGATTGTGAGATGTAAAAATGTTTGTTGGTTGGAAAAGGGATGTTTTGAGGCTAACATTAGGACATTTTTTTTATTACAAGGTGATGGAGGTACATAAACACAATACTAAAGGTAACAGTAGAGGGTTCAGATTGAAATGGCCATAAGGAAGATAGAAGATGAATTGAGTGGCACATATGTGAAGGACATTGCTTGAAGCTACCTAGAGTATTTGCATTTGGAAGGCACATTATACTATAAGTCTTCTTCTGTTTTACTATAATGTGTTTGAATACATGCAAAATTTGTGTTTAACTTCTAATGTCTAGCTCTGGCAATATCCTCGTAACATATGTTTCACTTGTACAGGTTACAATAGGTACTGAAAGTTGAATCCTACTAGCTAAACACTGCTAATAGCTGCAACACATTTCTTTTCCTTGTAATAATCATGATTCATTTTTTCTTATATCGCAGGAACTTCATGCACCACTGACCCTTGTTGCAGATGGACTGTTTTCAAATTTAAGAAAGCATCTGGTGCCCCGCAAGGCTATAGTTACATCTTATTTTACTGGTACAGTTATGAAGGTAAGTGACTCTCTGCATTACCCAGCATATAAATAGTTTCAACATAAGTAGTCTTGTTCCTTTATTGTCCTCTCCTTTACCTTCTTCATAACCATCAATAACAGATTTACAAAAACAAACCATTTGTTAGCAAAATGAAAACAAAAACAGAACACTGCTCACATAAAAGTAAAAATATTTTTTTCTTGTGCCCAGTGAACGTCACCTTTACCAGCATGAATACTTTCATCTGTCAGTGCAGTCTTATGCAGATCTTTGTTTAGATTATGTTATATTTGTTTCAAAGAGTGGGAGTACAAAGGGGGGAATTGGGATTGTCAGTCATAGCTGGTATAGGTCTGCTTGAGGCCCAATAGGTAGCTTTGAGCTGTGGGACATGGGAGAATAAAGAGGGATGTCAATCACCCAGACTC
This sequence comes from Protopterus annectens, assembly GCF_019279795.1. Taxonomy (NCBI): domain Eukaryota; kingdom Metazoa; phylum Chordata; order Ceratodontiformes; family Protopteridae; genus Protopterus; species Protopterus annectens. The sequence continues at coordinate 497,049,447 of NC_056732.1, forward strand.
AAAATTCCATTTCAGTATTTTAAACTTCTTTTCTCAAAGTCTTATTGGCAGAAAATCTGATGAGAGGTGAGTCGGTGTATCATCCTCATAGGAGACATCAGTCATTGTAAAATGGTAATAGGAATGCAAAGCTAAGTGTTTGGGAAAATCAATATATAATCAGGGTGCATTATTATATTCACAGAGATGTCAGTCATAATGATGTAATACCTGAAGCTGAATGCCTTGTTGTTTTAAGGGATTAAGGAATGGATAGCCCGGGGACTCAACATGTTAGTCTGTACATTTGGAAGATTGTAATTGGTTGAAGATGTGGGGAAGAAAGACAATAGTCCATCAATCAAGTGCTGAGACCTATAGGTCATCGACCAAGTGCTGAGATCTATCTACAGTACGATTGACAAAAGGACAAGGCTGGGGAAGGGAAAATATAAACTGTGTGATCCACCTATGCTTTTTCCTTCCTCAAAGGAGAAAATCCTCAGAAACAGTGGGTGAGACAATTCCAGTCTAGGAATAAAATCTTTCCTTGTCCACCTCAAAAGGTACATGAACAGGTAGGATTTGGTGTGTAAGCAACTTACTGTGGACAGACATTACAAAGTTCAAGGTGGTGGGAATCTCAAGTCAATAAATTGAGGGAATCTCAGGACAATAAACTATATTAATTGATTATAATTTGACAATAAATCATTTTCTTAATAAACTTACATTCTAAGGTAATGTTACAGTACTTTACATAAATAATTGTATCATTTGCAATTGTAATATGAGCTATCTTACTCTAGAAATACAGACTGTTTAAATACATGTTGTCACCAATAAGAAAAGCATTTATCAGTTTTCTACAAGTTGAAGAGTTAACTGTTGAACAATATTGCAATTTCTAACACAGATATTGTGAATTAATGGATATGAAAGGCTGAGAGAAATATGTAGTAATTCACTGCATTATCAGTCAATAAATGATAATGTATAAGAAAATGATATGTTCTGTAGGTAAATAAATATAGAGAGGAAATGTATATATGTGTTAATAGGAAACAAATCTGAAGGAATGAAAGGACAGAGAGAAAGTGTGATAAAAAATGGAAAACCTAAAATAGATGTACACTGGGTTTGATAGACAATTCCTTCTGTTTCCCTCTGTCATTGTACTTCCATTGGGGTTGGTGCCTGTAACAACAAAAAAGATGTGAAGAAGTCTACACCAACAAACGAAACATCTTATCCTCATAACAGGGTCAAGTTCACTAACGCCAATTAAAAGGTTTTTTTTTACAATACCAAACTAAGACACTGTATAATATCCAACATTAATATTGCAAAATGCTGAGAATTATCATACAGAAAATTATGTCAGGCAATACAAAATCAATTGCTGGCAAGTGTGGGATGTATGGTGGAACTTACTCCTCACTAACCCTGATTTGATACTAAGGGTGAAACTTGAGAGAATGCACGCTCAGGCCAGGAAGAAATATATCTAGACCTTAACTCCAAAACTTGCTGTGAATTTGGGAATTCATTGCATTATATAATTAAAACAAGCCAGATTTATGATGTTTAATTGTTGTGCATGGCTTGGAAGTCAGGTTATTATTTTAAGGTCATAATTTATTTCATATGACTTGATTTAATTAAAGCTACAGGAAAGTTTATATTTGTTTTTATTAAGGCTCTCAAAGTTGCACAGCCCAGTGAATAGTTTTGTGTTGCCTAGTGTTGATGTGACTTGAAAGTCAGGAATTGAGATTGTCTAGGTTAAGTTTTGTAGCATACACATTGGCTGATTAAAGTGATTTATTAAATGAGAAGACATTGTTGCTTTTGTTGATTGCTAAGAAGATTATTTTGTAAAATTCTTTAAAGCAAGCCTCATATCATCACATGTTTTTATGCTTCAATGTTTCTGTATGGTTTATACTGAATTATACTATGCTAGGATTACATGCTATAAATAATGCACTCAAAGGCTTAGAAAATAAACTAATTAGAATGGTTAGTATGCAAAACTCCTCAATTATCAGTGAGACACAATCACATAACTCATTGCTTCTTTCCTTCAAAACATAAGCAATAGCAAAGAAAAAAAAACTGTTATAAAACATGCTCAGTAACACAAAGTCCCAGTAATTAAAAAAACAGTACTGTCAGTAGCTCAACAGGTAATGCACTTTTCTTTGATGCTAAATGCTCTAGGTTCTATTCTTACTCCAGGTGATTTGATTAATTGTTCAGATCGCTGACCATGTAGTGCAGCATTAGCTGGTACTTCAGTCCTGAGTGGGGTATCCTTTGGATAAGACTTAAAACCAAGGTCCCAGCTGCATGGGTTGATGGTAGATCAGGTGGATGCAAAGGGTTCTGTGTAACGTATGGATCTTTAACTTTTTATAAAAAAAATTTACAACAAAAGAGCACAGTTTTATGTATTTATAAATGTATGAAAGAAATGTGTATAATAGGGTTTCTGTATTACAATAAGAATCAGTTAATAACATCTGTGGTTAAAAAACCTATTCCAGCTTATACATTTGAAATAATCATAAAAGAAAAAAATGAACAATAGCAAATAATTCACCCCACATACTTTTTTATTCATAACTAAAATGTTAGTTTACAGAGAACTTTTGTCAAGCATTCTATCTTATTATATAATATTTCATGGCGTCATGCTAACAGTAAGAGCCAAATAGCAGTGAAAATTACTCTATTTTTTCAACACATACATCCCATGGAATCCCATAGTCTCCAAATCTTAAAATAACCATTGATATATTTTTTATTTCCTAAAATGGGAATTCCTTATAAAACACACCACAAAAATGTTGACCTCTAGTACATTTTAAGAAATCAAGAGCGTTATCTTCAACATTGCATGTTTGCCCATGACAGCTTCTTTCTGCCAAAGTTTTATATCTTATGTTTTGCTTAATGAGTAACTCTAGTAAGGGTAGCTGCCAAATAAAATCAGATCATTCTGGTATTCCCCATACCTGATTCTGCTCATTCTAATTCCCTATCTTTCTTATGCATTTCTGGGTACTTTTCCGTTATCAGGACAACAGTTGTAATGAGCGCTTGAAATCTTACTATGCGCTCGCAATGGTCACTGCTGCTGATGTGAGTACCACACACATTTTTTTCTACTACATTACGATACTGGATAAAACCACAGCCAACACTAAAGACCAACCAGCCTCACTTACTTACAAATTAGGTGTATAGTACCAGCTTTATAGAACCCAAACTGATGACAGAAAAGTATATACAGAGATGTTGCTGAGGTGCAGAACTGATGTAAACTGAGAGCAGAAATCTGCTGTAAAAGCAGTTGTATGCATGATACTAGAAACTGGCAGCATTACAGTAACTTAGTTGGAATTAGGAGGCATATACATAGCCAAAGAACTGAGTGCAAATCCAGAAATAATCGGAGACACCATCTATTAACCTGACAGGATACGAGACTGAATTAACATACATGTTCTGAATGATACAAGTTTATAACTTTCATTTATAGAATGACATTCATCTTAAGTCACCACTTTTATGATGCATTAAGAGACTCAGCTAAAATCTAAGTCAAAATCAGCATTAGTTGAGAGGTGCAGGTAGGAGCAGACCAACTATTTTGAACCGACACCCACACGAGAAACAAACAGCACAACTAGAAAGCAACACTACACTAGGACAGTGAACAGCTACCCTATTTGCTGCAGTCATACGCACCAATTTGAGCAGATTTTCAGCTCTCAAGCTTCCATCTCCAAAATGTGGACCATAGGCTGCTTAAATGGGAGAATCACTAGATGCGTGTACCCTAACAACCACTATCAGCCCAATTGTAAGCACCACACACTTCTGCATTCACTCACAACAGGCTAATACACACTACAAAATGCATAACTGTCATCCTAGCGCATTAGAACTGTTGCCCTGATAACCAAAATGTACCCATTTCTGGTAACATTTCCATTTTCATAATAAAAAAGTTCCATAATACATGCATACCACAGTTTTTTTATCAGACACCAAGCTATATAAACTTATTTCCACTGACGCATCCTAGTCTGGGATTCCCCCATTTCTACACCCCCCTACCCTTACCTTCTTTCCTTTTCCTTAAATATCCAAAAAAAAAAAAAATCACCCAACAAATCTTTGTCCCTATCTTTAATGCTTTTATGACATATAGCAAAATGATATTTAAAAAAAAAAACTCCTTAATGAAATATTTGCACCCCCTCTTTTCATTAGTTCTCTATAAACAATATTTCTTCTGATGGGATTTAATCAAAATCCACAGAAAGTGAAAACAATCCCCAGGATTCAATAAAGTCTGTGTAGGCTTTGTGCAGAGCCTACATGGAGTGTTACCACAGATGTGATGTTGTTCATTGCACGGTATCAAGCAATGCATATTAATGAGGAATGGCATGCCTAATTAAGGTTTTGCGGCTCGCAGCAGTGTTGCTGACCATGAAACCTCTTAGGTGAATGTAGATAGCATTTCCATGTAAGGCTGCTGGCCATGAAAGCTTGCAAGTGAACATGAATAGCAATTCTGTGTAAGTCCAAGCAGCTCCAGTGCATGAATTTGTACAAAATACCACAATGACCACCAGGACTACACATAATAATAGCACTGATTCTGCCCAAAGATTGTATGACATCACAGCATTTGCTTTTCCCTTTCTTTAGTTTTCTTCATTTAAAATTTTTTTTTAACTGTTTGCATGATGCGCCACATAGCGCAAACACTGGAAGCGGAGAACCCGCACACCATGTTTGCAGAACGGCAAGCATCGCACAACATTTCTAAACACTGTTAACACACCCAGTAAATGCATGATAACTGGAACTGATGGCAAAACATCAGGATATAAAATGCAGTTGGCAGGAAAATCTCATTTTACATTGGACTTGATCTCTGGTAGTCATGGCTGGTGTTTCTGGTGAGCGAGCATGCTTCTAAGCACAGAGGTAGGGTGTCCAGGAGTCCAAAGTGTTTGTTGGACTCCTAGTTAAGTTTCATGGGCTCCAGTTACTGCAGAGGGACTATTCAGGCTCAGAACACAAATCTGAAGCATGGGATAGCATTGCCAGGGTTTTGACCAGTGCTACAGATATCCCCTGCACTGGTGATCAATGTCAACATCATTTTGATGACCTTAGGAGGAGGAAGAGAGATGTCCTCGACCATTTGATTGGGGGAATTTAGGTCTGGGGTCACCACCGAGATGTGTAAGTATCAATTACAGTGACTACTTGTAAGATTTAAAAGCTGAATATAGTCGACTGGTATTCATAATAGTATTCTGTTCTGTCCTGTTTTTTTCCACAGCTGCCATGGAAAGAGCTCTGAATGTGAGGACCCATGCTGCGAGGTTGGCAAGGATGCAAGATGCATGTGGTATGTATGCATCAGAGCAGTGCTATTATTGTAGCATTAAAAGTTAAAGACAGCTTATTTAGTATTTAATACAGTTGTATCAAACTGAGCATGCATACTTCAACTGTAAAAGAAAGTATGCATGCCTTAGTCTGTAGCACAAAGCAACACTTCTATATTCTCAAATAACAGTGAGCATGCCTTTCTCAGCTGTAAGAGAAAACTATGCATCCAGTAGTCTGTAGGACAAATTAACAGTACAGTATTAGAGAGTAGTCAGAGGTTGTGGGTTCAAAAACCACACTTCACAAATATACAATACTGTTACGTTTTCATCATTATTGCAATGTAACTTCAGGCCTCGATACCAGTGGCATAAATGGCCTACTGTAAACTGTAATTAGTATAATGTGGACATGCATATGTGCAATATATGCACAAATCAAAGATTGTTTGCTGCAATCTGTACTATAGTATTCATCTGTTATGAACTGGGTAGGCATAAAAGTAATAAATAAATTTGTTAGGAGTTTGTAGTCTTGAAAGTAAATGTAAAAGAATAGAGTCAAATAATTGTATCAATGCTTTGTATGTCGCATATGAAGTTACTGATGTTATCCCTCATTTTTTTTCTCTCATCCCAACCCTTATCTTCTCTTTCATTTTTTTCTAATGTTTTTTTTTTTTCCTTTTACTTTATTTTTGTTTTACCCATAGCACAGCAAGGTAGGACTGTCCCGCAGTATCCTCTTGCCTCCACTCCACTGACTATAGCACCGCTGCCCAGCATGTCTGGGACACAACCTGGCAGCACCCTCTCTGCTGCCCCTGCACTACCTGGGCCCTCAGGTAGTTCTGCCCCACAGGATAACCCATTGGTTCCCTCCGGGAGCAGTGGTGGAGGTGGTGATTTTATCACCCATGAATATCTGCAAGGGGTGGTGCATAGAACTGTGTGCTGCACTGTGGTGCACACCTACAGCAGATGGGTTACCTGCTCTCCTTCCTTGTACAAAATACCAGAAGGAGACACATGCATCAGGCACTGCAGCCATCAGCATGGTGAGGTGGCAGTTTTGACAGTCTAGTGGGTGAGTCGATTCCACCTTTAGTGTCCTTCACCATCCCCGTGTCTTGTCTTGTGTGTCCTGTTGGTCGACTTCTTCACCTACCCAACTTACCTGACCCAGGCATACCTACATCCCTTCCCCAACATTCCTCTCTCACCTGTCCCACAAACAATATTTGTTCCATACATAGCTATTCATTTCACACATATGTCCTCTTGACACACTTGATTTGGTTCAACTGGCTATACAACATGATTATGTTGTGGTCATCCCTCTCTGTGCAGGTGACAGTGCAAATTCAGGTAATATTCTGCACATATAATTCCTTTTGCACTGTTGAACAAATGGATAACTATAGGTCTTTCCTACCACCCTCCTGCACATTCCTGCCTTGCTTTCACTTTGTTTTCTTCCTGCTTGATTCCCATTTCACCAGTTCCAATCTCCCTCTTTTCTTTTCTTTAAAGAACGATTGCACAATGGTGCACATTGCACACTAACATGCATTAACAGTAAATGGCAACAATATATGTAAATGTACTTAAAAGTATCATAGACATTTGTAAAAGTACTACCTACACCTATATTTAAGCCCCATACCATCTGCCTCCAACAACAGCATTAACACCTGCTGCCAAAGAGTCAGTTATGCAGCAGATGTTTGTCATACAATCAATAGTAAATATAGGTTCATAGGTTGGTACTAGGCTATCAGCCCAAGGGCCTATACAAGCCTAGCCATAACAATTCCCTGGCTATTTCTTCCCACACTATTTAATTCTCTGGACCCCTGTCTAGCAGGGTGACTGACGTGATCCTTGGGGTGAATTTCCTTTCTCCCATCCAATTGTCAAGGTTCCTTTTGAAGAGGGCCAAAGAGGTGCTCTGCTTGACATGTACGGGCAGTCTGTTCCAGAGTCTCAAGAGTCTCTGGGTCAGGAACCTATCCCTCCAGCATGTTTTGTTTATTGTGATGACAAGGTTTAGATCCCCGGAGTGTGTGGCTCTAAGGGATTGGGATTTCTTTAATTATAGCATGTCCAACAGCTCTGGGTTTGATATGGCCTTGTATGTTAAGCAGAGATCGCCTTTGAGTAGATGATATGTGACAGAGTATAGTTGGAGTTTTTTAAGGTGGTCAGCATAGGGCATCTGCATTAGGCCTGTGATTCTTTTAGAGAGGTATTTCTATGACCTTTCCTGTTGTTGCAGATGTCTTCAGAGGTACATACCAAATGAGGCGTTGTATTTTATAATGGGTCTAATGAGGGATAAGTACAGTGAGACAATGACCTCCTTTTTTCTGGATGAAAAGTCCTTAGTGATGAGGTGTGCGACATAGAAGGATTTTCTGACTCTTGTGGCAATGTGGTTATTGAAGGTGAGACCACTGTCCACCTGTGTCCCTAAGTCTCTTATCACACTTTTGGTGTTTAGTGTACTGCCACCTATGTGGTAATTCACGGGTACATGTTTTTTCCCAAAGGGGATAACTATACATTTTTTAGCATTGATCTTGAGCCCATGGCTCTGACACCAAGCATCTGTTTCTGTAAGGTCCTTTTGTAGAGTATCCACATCATTTGGGGATTCAATAATGGCTCCCAGTTTGCAGTCATCTGCGAACTTTGTTAGCCAGAGTCCCTTAATGTTGGCCTGTATTTCAGAGAAGTAGATGTCAAACAAGAGCGGTCCCAGGACTGAACCCTGAGGTACTCCACTTGCCACTTATCTGGAGCTGGATTTGGAGTCGGCTACTTTTACAGTGTGGGTTCTGTCAGTAAGCCAGTTGGCAACCCATCGAGTGATGTAGGGATTAATTCCCGGCTTAGTAAGTCTATCTATGATTCCAGAGTGGGGGATGGTTGTCAAAGGCCTTGGTGAGGTCCAGATAGGCTGTGTGGACTGCTTTACCCTCATCCATGGCTCTGGAGACTGATTCAAAGAAGTCAATCAAGTTCAGGAGACAAGATCGGCCCTTCACGAACCCAAACTGAGTGGGGTCCAGTGTTTGAAGGTTGCCAATGTCTTTGTTTATAAGTTCCATGATAATACATTCCATGGCCTTGCAGATCAGGCTTGTCAGACTGATGGGGTGGCAGTTTCTGGGATCCAAGATGGATCCCCCCTTGTGGAGTGGGATAACTATAGCTGTGCACCACTCAGTGGGCATGAAGCCTGAGGTGAGGCTATGATTAAACATGATGCTTAGGTGAGGTGCCAGTTCTTTTTGTAGTTCATGTAGTACACAGCCCAGGATGTCATCTGGTCCCATGGATGCTTTATTCTTAGCTTTGGAGAGTGCATTTTATATCTGTGTGGCCATTATTACCAGAATTTGGCAATCTTCCGGTATTGAGATGGGCCATCTAGGGGGTGAGAGGGTGGTGAAGTTGGCACTGAATTGATCTGCCAAGATATTGGCAATATCCTTGGGATCAGTATATTTAATGCCATTCTGTTGTAGCTCAGAGCAGATCTAAGCATTGCCATTTAGATTCTTGACAAAGTTATAGAATGCCTTGTGGTTGTCTTTGGAATCTTTGGCAATTTTATTTTTGTAACTAGCTTTGAAGGATTTTATGAGGGATCTCAGCTTCTTACTGAGGCTGGTAAGGGAGTTTTTTGCATCCTGGGATTTTGTTCTTTTCTGCAACAGTTTCTTCCTTTTGTTGTAAAGTTTGTTTATGGCAGGGGACCACCAGATTGACTTCCTTTTTTTAGAGGAGAGCATCTTGGTTCTATTTGGGATGGCATGAGTCATGCATGAGTGGATGTGCTCATACAGTGCCTTAGTGTAGGATTCAGCAGTCGAACTTTCAGTTCCCATCTGCATGAGTGTCATGAAGTTTGTCACTTCTGAGTAGCATGAAGTTGGCTTTGGAGAAGTTTTTTATGGAGGTTTCCTTACAGGGAGGTGGGGGTGGGATGTGGATGTTAAGGGTGATTAGCTTATGGTCAGACTTGACCAAGGAGGGGGTGACCATAGGTGTAGAGCATCGCTTTCCCATGTTGGTAATGAGCATGTCTAGGATATTGGAGTCCCTGGTGGGACTATGGATTAGTTGATCCAAGGCATTGGAATTTATGAATTCCAAGAACTGTTGGACAAAGCTGTTGGTACATGAGTAGTTTTCCCAGTTAATGACATGGTAGTTGAAATCACCCAGTATTAGGGTGTTTGGTTGTATCTTAATATTTTCCAGTATGTTTAGAAAGGTGTAGTGAGAATCTTAGGGCATGGTGGGAGATCTGCAGCAAGCTACAATTTAGATTGCAGTCTTACCTAGTGTTAGTTGCAACTGGAGAATTTCAGACGCATTGTGTTGGGCAACTAGCCTGGTGGTGTGAATATCCTTGGTGAATATGGGCACTCCTCCACCTTTAGTGTTTCGGTCCTAGTTTGGTGGCCAAAACGTGTGCTAAGAGTTGTAGCCTGGTATTGCAGGGGTGCTCTCTGGAGCTTTGAACCAGGTCTCAGTTACAGCACAGATATCAATGTTCTCCATTTTTAGGAGTGCTTCAATCGAGTGCATTTTGAGGTTTAGACTTCTAGCATTGAGTAGCATTACTTTCAGAATTTGCATGTTTGTATCTGTCATGCTGGTGGTTTTGTCCTTTGCCTAAAAAAGGCACTATAGGGGTGGCAAGAGCCTTAGCTAGTAACCTGAATCCTAGGGGTGACAGGTGCAGACCATCTCTGGCAAAGCATTGTGGTCTTTTGATCATGTTGTCCCAGGCAGACAGAAACTAGATCCCCTTTGAATGACACCAGAAGCTTAGCCAATTGTTGAAGTCAATCATTTTGTCCTTATATTATGGTATAATTCTGGGCAAAGGCAGGATGCTACTCAGGGCAAGGGTCATACCTGCCTGGGCCACATGATCCAAGAGCTCTTTCATGTCTCTTTTCATGTAGTCCAGGGAGGTATGTCTCAAGTCATTCACTCCAACATGGACAATGACAGATTCATATTTGTACTTGTTGTGGAGTGACTTGAGTGCATTCATTATGTGGCAGATCCTGGCACCTGACAGGCAGCTGATTGTAATTTTCTCCTTGTTCAGCATGGTGAGTGGGACATCAGTGTGCCTGACTATAGAGTCACTTATGACTAAAGTGTTAGGTAAATTGTCTTGCCTTAGGGGCTGTTGCTGGGTGGTACACTGGTATTGTGAGCTATGTAACTCTTTGGGTGTGACTGGTGTTTGTTTGCGTTTCAGCTTCGGAGGTCCTTGTTGCTTGGGCAGGTTACAGTTAAGGGCCTCTGCATATGTGGATTTAATGTTGCTATGTGTGGGTGTTGGTGGTGTGGGTTTAGAAGGGCTATGTGTTGCTTGAGGTGTAGTGTGGGTTTTAACCTTCTCCTCTTGACTGTCTAGCACAGTCTTGGGTGGAGAGAGCTTTGCTTCCAGTTTGGCTATGTAAGTGCATCTCTCACAGGTTGTAGTGTTGAGTAGTAGGAGGAGAGGGTTGTCTGTGTACATGAGGCAATTGCTGCATTGCCCCAGTATGCCCAGATTCATCAGGTGGACAGGAGAAAGCACACAATTTCTGAAAGATGTCCCTATGTTCTTCCCCTTGCTTTGCTCCACATTTCAACACTGTCTTATCGTCACCATTTCTTTACTTTTTAAGTGAATATTTAAATATTCTCCCTATTGTTGGGCCTTTGTCCACCACTTATATATGACTTTGTCCAGATTTATAGCTCTAAGAGTTGAGAGTTAGGTTCACCCTGCTTGTTCCCCATTTCACCACGGTCCTATCTTGCCCATTTATTTTCTTTAAAGCATTTTTGTGTGATGATGTGTGATGCACACCATTGTACAATAATGCTTTAAAGAGATCAAATTGTACTGCAGAACTAGTTAAAATTACTAGATACAACTGTATTAGAATCCAGTACCATATGGATCCAAAAAGGAAGTTATCACTGCATTAACACCTGCTGTCACACAGTCAGTTAAATAGCAGGTATCTGTTATAGACCTAATAGTAACTGTTAGACTTTAGCAGTCTCAAAGTGTATAGGCATGCACACTACACCTATTTGTGTGTAGGTAAGCACTGCACAAACTCCAGCTGCATTTCTAAAGTGTAATAGTTATTATGTAGTCTCTCACATATACCTGATACTTAACTGACTCCAATGCAATAGGTGTTAATGTACTTAATGCAGTAATATGTACCCTTAGGCTAGATGGTACTGAGCTGGAATACAGCTTTATTTAATACAACTGCTTTTCATAACTGTTGCTAAGTGTTGATGTGTGCATTAATGAAAAGAAATGGGGACGATAGTAAAGTGGTGAAATGGGTAACAAGCAGGGGGGAAAACAAAGCATTAGAACATGGTAGTACACATGAGATATTTCTACATAGCTTGGGATTTGAACTTTCACACAAATGCATCTTCAGAAAACAGAATGGATGCCTTATTCCTCTTTGCCACTGAAATGGCTTTCCAGCAAAGGATTGAAGTCATTCTTCAGAGAATGAACTGGAACAGACTATACACCATTATCAAACCATCAGCTGCTATTTATACATTTAATTATCATTAATATATGTGGATGTAGTGCACTCATTGAGCATACAACCTGTTATAAATATACACATGTCTTACATTTCTGTGTTTCTTGGTAATGCATCACTTATCTGACCAGTAGTGTGAGACATGCAGCATGTAAGCCATTCAATATCTTTGGCCTTAAATTGTGTGGGGATATTAACTGGGGGAGTAATATGATATGTAGTTGCCAACAACTGAAGGCTAGGTTGGATGGCACACACAATCATATGTTGTTCTTTTGGAGGTAGCATAGGTGAGTTATTATTATGGCACAAACAAGGGTACATTGCTCTTTTTTTGGGGGGGGATCAGTTACTCTTATGTCACAAACAATCATAGTCTGTTCTTTTGGTGGGGAGCAAAGTTGAGTTACTGCTGTGGCACAAACAAGGATATGATGCTCTTGCTACTCTCCTTGTTCTGCATCTTGCCTGTTTGATCTTGGGAAGGGCTGTGAAGTCAGAAACTTCAATGTGTATTATTACTTTCTAACTTCTGTCCTTAATGATTTACCAGTAAAAAGTATGGTGCTAAACTGAGGGCATGCACTGATCATCAGTACTTTTGAGAGGTATGACTGTGTGAATTTTTGGTGCCTAAGGCCTACTACTTACTAATGGACACTTATAAGTAAAATAAGTTTCAGATGTCACATGTTAAGATACTTTCTGTACAAATGCACCACTATTTACTTAATTTCTGTACCATATTAAGAAATACAAGGCTATGTCATAATATTACTAAAGAATACATTCTAGGTTCAGGACATACATTGCAAATGTAGCAGCTGATACAGTTTTAGTTTAGGGCTGACTATGTCTGATGCAATCAGTACACAGCCAATACCTGGGGAGGTAAAGGTTGTGTGAATTTCCTGGCATCGATTTTACTATACGTATGTGAGTATCAGAAAGGTATTAGGCACCTAGATGGTCAGTGAATGTGCTATGCATTGTCTCTTACTCAGAGCAAGTCAGAGCAAGGACAAATTGAGCATGCCTACATCTGCCTCCAGTCACAGCAGCTAGTGATTCCCCTCTGAGTCCTCCTCTGACTGTGGCTGTAGTGACCTAGGTGTTGGAGGGGGTTGTGTGTCCCTTCCCATTGCTGATCCTGCTACAGCTGTTTCAGCAGGATCAGATTGTGTAGCATAGCACATACTGTGAAGATTTGTATACATGTGCATGGATCATACTGCAGGGCTCTACCAGTGTGCAGATTCTAGAATTTATTCTCAGACACAACAGATTATAGATATATTTACAAAATCTTATTAGAGCAGTTTGGCTTCACAAAAGGGGTGATAAGTTGTCCTAGTGACATCCAGGTAACCCCAGCTACTGGAACCAAATTAGATTATTTCAAAAAAGAACTGCGCAAACTGGATCAAAACAAAGTGCAGGGAGGAGATGGAATTAGTAACAATGACCTGAGAACACTTCAGCAAGAACTTACACTACCATTATATCTATTACTCACTAGGTCATATAAACATGGGGAGATTCCTCAAGATTGGAGACATGCACTTATTAAACCTGTCTTTAAGGGAAAGGGGAGTAGGACAAACCCAGAATCATATAGACCCTTAAGTCTGCTTTCATGTTGTGGAAAAATAAAGGAGAAGGTAATATTGGATAACTTATTGTCAGAACTGGATACGTTAGGACTTGAAACTATATATCAGCATGCATATGTTGAAAATAGATCTATTACCACCTGTAACATGATGTTTTATAACAATATAATAACAGCTATGAATGAAAAATTGTGCTGTGATGTAATTTATATAGATTTAACTTCAGCATTTGGCAGGATCATACACAAACCACTGATCAATAAATTATTAAAACCAGGTATTGATGTACTCTTGATAAGATGGATAGCTGCATAGCTTACAAATAGGACATAGCAAGTATCATACAGCAACTGGACAGGTGAAATCCTTGGTTACAGTCAGGGTCTCCCACAAGGCTCTGGCCTAGGCCCTTACTTGTTTAGATTGTATCTTTCAGGCCTCAATTTTTTATCTAAGGTGTTTTCTACAGTCTATATGCAGATGACCTGAAAATGAGTAAACTGATTACAAGTGTTACAGATAGGGCATGTCTGCAAAATAACTTGACTAAATTGACCATTTGGGCACAGGAGAATAATATGCTGATAAATACATCAAAAAACAGGCATATAAGATTTGGGAGACATAAATCAAAAGGTGAATATTTGATGCAGCACACAGTGATTGAAACTGTACAGTTATTTAAGGACATGGGTATATGGGTAGATTCAGCTATGGGTTTTTCTAATCATATCAACCAATTGGTTAATGACAGTTATAGAACTATAGACTGTATAAAAAGATTTATAAAGTCTAGGAAATCAAAAATAATGAAGTCATTGTTTGTTAGTTACATTAGACCCAAACTTGCGTATGGAATAACAATATGGAAACCCTATAAACACAAGCATGAGTAAACTGTAAACAGTACAGCAGAAATATACCAAGGGCATCCATGGATATGAAAATCTAAGTTATGAAATACTGAAATATCTGAACACGTACAGTGTCTCTTACAGATATCTAAGAGGAGATCTTATTCAGGTATATAGGGCATTTAGGGACAACTACTTCTGGGAATATTTGGGGTTATCAAAATGTACTAGAGAATCATCAGACAACCTATGTAGAAGATTCTATAGGAATGAGAAGTGTACTAATTGGTTCTCTGACAGAGTAGCTGATGCATGGAACAGACTGCCAAATTGCATTAAAGCAAGTACTAGTTTAGATATTTTTAAGAACAGTCTGGACACTTATGTGAACAAGTGTTTTGGCATATTGGCATGCTAGAAGGGCATTAATGCCCATGCTTGAAATATTTGTATGCATGTATGTAGATATATCTAAATCACCGGACCCATGACTTTAACAGCCCAAACACACTCTATATGATGTTTCTGGTTTGAGTGTGTGCCTCATTATGGCATTCTTCTGTGGCTGTAGGTGTCATCAGCCATGGTTCTAGTGCATAGCCAGCATCCCCCATTAAATGTCCCTGTGGATGCCCTCTCCGGCAAACATCTGGTACACCTGTGATGTGTGCCAGATATGGGAGTCATGATAACTGCCAGGGCTGCCAGCACAGACATTCAAGATAATTCCCTGGATATTACACACATATTGGCAGTTGATGCAGTAGCATCCCTTGCTGTTAATGTAGATGCTAACCTGCTCACCAGGTGTTTCCTTAATGTGTACATGAGTGCATTCTATGGCACTCAGTAATTCAAGATAGTGCGCTACACTGCAGAACTGTTGCATATTGCTGGCCCTCTCCTCAGAACTACGGGGAAGACAAATGCACTCTCTGGCATGTATTAGCATAGCATCCAGGAATCGGTGGACGATCCTGAATGCTGATGCCTATGACACACCCATCATGTCCCCAGTTGTTCTTTGAAAGGTACCTGTGGCTGATATTCTAAGGGCTGCACATACCTTATTTTCGACTGGGATGGGTTCCTCTTGGTTGGCTCTGGCTCTGAGTTGAGGTTGGCAGAGCTCACAGAATTCTAATAATATGTGCCTGTCCACCCTGTAGTGCTCTACAATCTCCAGGCCATATAGCATCTGAAAAGATACCTTGGGTCTGAACACTCTTCTCCTTCTTGGCTTAAGCCTGTTGTCAGAAGCACCAGCAGCATTAGCTTCAGCCTCTAGCACATACATATGGAGCAAAGCTGCAGCAGTCCCTAGCATTGTGTCCCTTTAAAATTCCTTGTCTCTACTCTAATTGTATTGAAGTATTCAGAAAAAAACAGAATGGAGGCTACTTGGATGCTTTATAGCTTGTTGAATAGGTCCACCATACTGAAAATGTGAAATAAGCACCTATGAAACATATCTTCTGCTTAACTGAGTGTGTTAATCCATTGCTGCTCATTAGTGTGCGATGCGCACCTCCGCATCATTGAGTGCACCTATGCATAAATAAGGTAAGCACAGGCAATATTGTTATTACTTTCCTCCATTCCCATGATATAATGCAAACATGGAGCACAAAACATTTGCAGACCCTGTATTAGAACCCAAGACCATCAGTTCTCTAGCCCTACACATACATTTGCTGCCAGAGGAATAGTTACATGTCAAGTGTAGAGAAACCTGCCATTCATTCCATTTCCTGGACCAGACAGAGACGACACATTTTAGCAAAAAATAAAGAGGATGAAACAGAACTTGTGTATTGTGCACTACTTGTACACCTCTGTAAGTGTAACCTGACACACCTCCCTGATGCCATAATTCACTGTTGGCATCCATTGAAAGCAAACACTGTGGAAATGCTTACATGAAGTGAACATCCCTACATGGTTACGTTGTTTTGCAATTCAGCAATTCTAATAAGTTTTGACCTCATTTGTATCTTCACCATGCTGACAGCCCTTCACAGACCTATATGTACACCTCTGTAAGTGTAACCTGACACCCCCTGATGTCATCATTCAGTGTTGCCATCCATTGAAAGCAAACACTGTGGAAGTGCCTACATGAAGTTAAAATCCCTACTAGGTTATGTTTTTTTTTTTTGTGTGATTCAGCAATTCTAATGAGTTTTAACATCATTTGCATCTTCACTATGCTGACAGCCCAGAATCTGCATGGTTGGTAATCATGTAGGCAGGGAAACTGAAGGGAGCCCCAAAGTTGTAAACACAAGGGAGGGTATGACTTTGCTATATATCTGCACAGATGAATACAGGTTTTGATAAAATTTGACTGAATTCCATCAACTACATGCTGCATATGCCTACATGACAGTATGAATAATCTGTTTCATGAGGTTTACACTGTTAGCTGTCTACATCAGTTATGGCTGTATTCTTCATTTTGGAGGTGGGGGAGCAAAGCTGCATTTATGTCATAGCACTTAAAAAGGATTGTTGTTATTGTTACTGTTCTTTTGTAGCATCCACCCTGTCTAATAATTTAATAATGTGTCTGCTGTTAACATGTCAGGTCAGTTGTGTACAAATCTATTAACTTTTACTTCCTCTTGCTTCCATGTAGACACCTTTCTGTGACTGTATTCAAAAAGTTTTCAAATACACAGGCAACAAAACCACGGCATCTGCACGATTGCTTTATAGCTTGTTGAATTGCTCCACCGTGTTGGTTTGCTTCATTAACATACAATTCAGCTACTTATGCTGTAATTTGCATGTTATGGAATTTACCATGTTTGCGTGCGAGTGCACGACCATACACAGAGTTAATTGAATCTTAACCTTTTTGCAGTCGTATGCGTACCGTGTTGCAATGCGCACACAGTGAAAAGTGACCATGTAGCTTTTATTGAATCCTCCCAATGTCTTAAAATTCTTTTTCCCTTTCATTCAACAAAATAAAAATATCTGGTGTGTAACTTGCTGATCCCACAAGTATCCCATTTATAAAAAAAAAATCAATGTTTTATTTGCTGAAGTTCAGGTTTTGATTTATGCTGTTTTACAGGATTTGCTTTTACAATAAAGTTTTTAAGACAGTAGAAGGACATTCTATACTAACAAGAGGTAAGGAAATTGAAAAAAAATTTTGTTAAAGTTTGAAAAAGAATATAAGGAAGGTTCAACAAACCCTCTTAAAGATACTAAAGAACATCAAAAGAATTTTAGGGAGGGAGCAGTCCCCAATAATGTGAGTTCCAACTTGAGTCCCCAACATTTAACTATAAATGAGACTACCAATGATATGCATGTAAGCAGTATTTTGCAACAGGAAGTACCAAGGGAAGGACTGGACCTCCTCTCCCAAGAAGGTCCAACAGAGTAAGGAGCAAGTGCCAAGTGCTGAATACCCAGCCCCCAAAGACTCAGACTCAGTAAATGTCCAATCATCAGATGTCAGAAAACACTGAGCATGTGTTTATCCAGCTTAAAAGTTCATACCACTGTAATCTAAAATTAGCTCACATAGTGTTCCACCAGGAAAGAATATCTTCAGTTCCAGCCCCAAAATCAAAAGTAATGCTAGTTCGACCACCCAGTCCACTGAGTTAAAACTAAATTTATTGTGTACAAAAATCTTATATGAAACTATGGTTAAGAGCTTTTGTCCTTTATCATTACAATGGACTTCATCAGAATTATTACCAACATTCATGTATCTTAAATACACATTACAATTATTAATTTACCCTTGTTAAGATTAAATTACATTACATTAAATTAAACTGAATGAAGTCATTTAAAGGTACAGTTCCGTAGCAGAAACTTCCTTTGTAGATACAAAACTTCTATGTTACCAAGAGTAAGTGCCATTGACATTAAACATATTGTTTGTCTTGATACATTTTCTTATTATAAGAAAAACCTATAGTGCAAGAATGAATTTGTTCAGGAAAGTGAAAGTATAGGAATATGAGTGCTCGATAAAAAAATAGTAGGAACCTAAGTTTACAATGCAATTATACAAGTCAATCAAATAAGTAATAGCTGTTAAAAATACATTCCTTTGTTAAAAACCTATGAAATAGTAAAAATATTGTTAGTAAAATATAAATATATAATAAATATAAAGAATATATGCTATATAAAAATGTATATATGTGCGTTAGTAAAACATCCATTGAAAACATACAAAAAATGGTATAAGTACTCATAGTTTATCCACCTTAATTTTCAGGGCTAGGGTAATAGAAATCTGTTCATTAAATCCTGGGCAGTTAGAGGCTTCTAATTTAAGCTGTTAAAGCATTTCCCTGAACTCCAAGTATGTTATTCATGAACCTCCTCTTTCATTATATAGTACAACCTTTTACTCCTAAATCACCCAAGTACAATTTGTGGCAGGTGCATCTATACTAAGAATCTGGAATCCCTGCTCTCTCTCATGCACAGAACAGTCATACTGAGCAGGTTGTCAGCTGACATACTAATTCTCCTACGCAAACCATGCACTCAACATATAAGCCATCATACATGGAGATACTCACCAGAAACCTACCTAAACACTGGAGACCTTCCAAACACAAATATGCTACACCTAGTACAGCACCTATACCAGTCAATACACAAAAACACAAGCATCAGTGTCTCACCAAATAAGCCCCTAAGGCAAAGCACATCTAAACCATATTTTTAGTCATAGGTGACTCCATTTTGAGACATACAGATGTCCCACTCACCAGGCAGGACAAGGAGATGGTTACAGTCAGCTGTCTATTGGGTGCCAGGATCCATCAGATCCCAAATGCACTCGAGTCTCTCAACAACAAGTACAGTTATGACTCTGTCATAGTTCATGTTGGTGTGAATGACTTGAGATGTATCTCAGTGGACAATATGAAAAGAAACACAATTGAGCTCTATGAATATGTGTCCCAGACAGGTATGTCCCTAGCCTTGAATAGCATTCTTCCCTCATCTAGGATGATCTCACAATATAAACAACACAAAATACACAAAAAAGCTCAGCAAAACCACCACAGCTGCATTATTCGATGCAATAAAATCCACTTTTAATACACAAGACAAGCGCTTTCACGTAGACACTCTACGCCTCTTCAGATCTTACAAACTATATCTTTGAACAGTTCATTTAAATATAAACAAAAAATGATTGACTTCAACAATTGGCTTAGTTTCTGGTGTCATTCTAAGGGGGTCCAATTCCTGTCAGCCTGGGATGACATGATTGATAGACCACTCTGCTTTGCCAGAGATGGTCTTTACCTGTCACTTCTAGGCTTTTGGTTACTTTGCTAAGGGGCTTGCCTCCCCCATGGTTCCTTTTCAGGCAAAGTCTCAAGAACAAAATTTCCGACATGCAAATATCACTCACAAATAAATTAAAGGTTATGCTGCTAAATGCTAAGAGTTTAAATCAGAAACTGCACTCTCTGGAATCACTCCTCACCCTGGAAGATGTTGACATCAGTGCGGTCACAGAAACTTGGTTCAGAGCCACAGAGAGTACCCCAGCATTGCAAGGCTACAATGCCTTTCAAACTTTCAGACCACAAAATTAACATGTGAAATCCAAAGGAGGAGGAATGTCTATCTTCAAAAAAGATAAATACACCTCTAGACTGGTTAGACAAGAACACTCCATGGAGTTAATCCAAGTTCAACTAACTGTGGCTAAGACCGCCCTTCTAATCATCATAAACTATAGGCCCCCTTCAATGAACCAAGATACCCACTCTGCTTATTTGGACCTATTTGAGTCAGTCAAATTACAACCACTCTAGTCATGGGTGATTTTTACTATCCCTCCATTGATTGGGAAACTTATATGAGTACCAACATTCTCACACAAAGGTTCCTGGACTTTGTTAACGCTAATGCACTGGAACAAATAGTATGCAATCCCACAAGGGGCTCAATTGTTCTTGACCTGGTCCTCACTAACATGGGTGACTGTTGCATCACCACAAGTATAGGACCCTCACTAGTTAAATCTGATCACAATTCAATCACATTTGAAGTAGCTATGACACCTGAACCCCTCTTAGGTGAAATCAGTCTAAAAGATTTCATCAAAGTTAATGGATCTATATAACTACATCGAACCATCATTTCAATGAGCAGCATTTCATTGAAAGTGCTGTTCATTGAATTCTGATCATGTGGGGGGCCGCACACTGCACACCCTTGTTAGTTATATACACCACCTCTGAGATCATACTACAGTGGGGAATGGGCAAATTTCCCAATCCTCACAGTACCACGATCTCAGTATGAACAGTTCAAAAAATGGCATGTTGGATGTAAGTGCACTAAAAATGCCATTTGATGAACTGATTTTTCTCTGAAATGATATAGACCTAAGTTAATTATACCCTCCTAAGAGATGGCATAAATAATTTCCAAGTTCCTTTTGCCACAGATGGCATTGACAACTACACTAAGGTATACACAAATGCAATGTATGAACACTTACACAAATGTATTTTAACAGCTGTACCTGATAGGATCAAAACAAGATCCTCAATCAAAAACAAAACCTTCCTGGTGGAAATTTAACATTAATAAGTTATACAATAAAAGGAAGAAGTTGCTGCCTAAGAATAAAAAAGAGAGGTCTCAGGACTGGAAGAACACCCTCCTCTGCTAGAACAAACAAATGACAGCTTGTAAAATCCTCTAAGGGCACCTTAAAAAAAGTTAGCAACCATAGCTAAGGATAACCATAAGGCATTCTTCAGCTATATCCATAACCTAAAAGGTAGAAACCAGATGTGTGCTGAACTAGCTGTGGATGACATCAAACACACTTATCCTGCAAAAACAGCTAAACTGTTAGCTGACAGGTTTGGTGAATATTTCACCCCCCTGTCCTCTCCAAATATTCCACAAAGCATTCCATCTGTATCTCCCACACCTTGCATCTCCAAACAGCAAG
Organism: Protopterus annectens; assembly: GCF_019279795.1. Classification (NCBI taxonomy): domain Eukaryota; kingdom Metazoa; phylum Chordata; order Ceratodontiformes; family Protopteridae; genus Protopterus; species Protopterus annectens. Next base: position 497,070,894 of record NC_056732.1, read on the forward strand.
CCATTAATGGTCTCTCCAAGGCCAAAAACACAGCATCTATGGGACTGGATGGCATTCAGATTGCGCTTTAAATGATCTAAAACATGAGTTAGCAACTCCATTAGGTACTGTTTTCAACCACAGCCTGAGTACTGCTTTTGTCCCTGCTGAATGGAAAACATTCATAAAGGGGGTAGACACCAGACCCTTGGAACTACAGACTCTTAAGCTTAACCAGCCTTATATGTAAGGCCACAGAATGAATCATCATGGAGCTTATAAGTAAGGATATAGGTGATCTCTAAACCCTTGAGCAACACACTTTGGTTTTGTCGAAGGCAAGTCATACCTGTTAAACCTGGTGAACTTCTTCAGAAACATCACCAGAGCCATAGATGAAGCCATATCTGTGCATAGCACCTACCTTTACTTAGCAAAGGCCTTCAATACAATCCCACATTTAGGTATCATTGATAAACTCTCCCAGCTGAATATCAACCCTTATGTTGTCAGATGGGTTGCTAACTGGCTCACTGACAGAACACACACAGTCAAAGTTGGGGACCTTACCTAAACCAGCAGACCTATCACCAGTGGGGTTCCACAGGGGTCAATGCTGCCCCCCCCCCCTATTGTTTGGAATATACTTCTCAGAAGTTCAGGCCAAAACAGAGGGGCTGTGGCTGACTAAGTTTGCTGACAACTGCAAATTAGGTGCAATCACTGAATCCACAAACAATGTCAATATACCTCAAGAGGGACTTACACAAACCAATGATTGGTGCCAAAGCCATGGTCTCCAACTAAATGCTAAAATATGCATTATCATCCCCTTTGGTAAAAACAATATCCCTGCAGGCTATCATATAAATAATAATACCATGAATAACAACTCACTAGTGAGAGACTTGGGAATGGAAGTGGACTGTAGCCTAAACTTTGACCACCATGTATCTACTGTGGTATGGAAGGCATTCTATGGTTCACACCTCATTAGCAAAGGCATTATCTCAAGAGCAAAAAAGGTCATAACAACCCTGTACTTGACAATCATCAGGCCAATAACTGAGTACAATATTCCCTTTATTATGTACCGGGCACCTGCAGCAACTTGAGAGACATCAGAGATTTCTAACAAAGAAAATTAAGGGTCTCCAGCACATATACATTGACAGATTAAAGTCACTGTCACTTGTAGTCATTAGCATACAGACTACTTAGAGGAGAATTGTGCCTGGCCTCTAGAGCAATCTCGGATCCAAACCTAATGGAAATGCTGCACATCCATAAGTCAAATGGGACAAGGGTCACCCATTCCACGGACCTGTTGGAGAGACAAATATTTCTCTCACAGGTTGCCACTCCCCCGGAATAGACTACCAGTTCACATCAAACAAAGCCCCTCTATGATCCTGTTTAAGTGTAGCCTGGATGACTGGATGGGAAACCACAAATTCTTGCTGGAGATTTCACCTATGACCCTCCTAGATATGGGCAGTCATTGCTAACTAAGATTTCAAGTTTAGGCAAGATCCTTTATATTGAGTTTCTCTAGTATTTTATTGAGTACACATGGCTAGGCTTATAAAGACCTTTAGATCAATAGCCCAATAACTACCTATGAACCTATGAACCTATGACATACCCTTTTGTGCTTATATAAAGAACTGTTAATGTTTTCTTTCATTAAGTCATAGTTGTTTTTGTAAATACACTTGTGTAGTTGTTTATCTGTTTTACCCATATAAAAATTCTCACAGGTAGAACAGACTGCAATATATACTAGTCCATTAGTTGCAGAGTTCCCTTTCACTAAATTAATAAATGTTTTATTAATACACATCCCTTCAGTCTATAAAATAAAGCAACACTGATTGCATGTTCCACAAGGGTGTGTGCCTCCTGTAGGTTTATTATTATCTGTGTATTAATTTTTCTCCACTAACATCTTCAAGATTTTCCCAGTCTTAAAGGTGAAAATAGGTTTTTCAACTACCAATTCAAACAATTTAGTATCAATTTTAAAAAAATATTCCAGTTATTTCTAATGACAGATTTCACCTTTTAACAGTATTATCATATTTGATTATATAGGAGTTTGTGTAGCCTCCTATATTGTTAGTTTCTTTATTGCATACATTTCTATACTTCGTGTTACCCTCTGAACCCAGTAATGGGTGATACTTCTTACCTCACCTGTTGTACTCCTCTTTTGTTATATTATTTGGTAATTGCTGTGGGTAGCACCTCTCTAGAAACATTTGGATGATCTTGTCCATCTCTGTTTTAAATAGACTAATGTTTGAGCACATTCTTGCAGCCCTTATAAGCTACTCTTTAAATACATTCTTTTTAGTGTGAAAAAGGTGGCAACTATTATACTATAAGTAACTATTTTCCTTTCTGAAAATAGTTAATTCAAAACAGTTCAAGTCAATTTTTTTAATTATAGATATGTCTAAGTAATTAACTTTCTATGTTGCTTGTTAATAAGCACATTTTAAAAATTCTGTAGTGTTGCTGATGTAGTAAAAAATATTTTATTTCTTATTTTTTATTTATTTAACATTTGCTTACCTGGGGAAATCCGACTGGGCTAGTAGCCCATTTTCAGTGGAGGCCCAGGATAAAAAGCTCTGAGTACAAGAATGATTTACAATGCATTATTCTTTGTAACAATACATAAAACAAGATGTTAAAGTAGTGTAAGTTCATCACACATAATTTACAGTAGTAATTAGACTACTACCTGTGGGTAAGTTACACATAGAGAGAAGTGATACCAATAAGATGATTATCATAGAGTATTCTGAGGACAGAGATACATAGAATAGGATTTACAGTGTACAATGTGCTGAATACAACAGGTGGCCCACTGACCCCTGGATGCAAGTGACGACAGCAAAATGACTAACTAATATTATATAAGAGGAAGCATCTATGCCTATGTTTGACAAATTGCCAGTTATATATTCCTGATGGTATAAGAGAGAGAGAAGATTAGAGGGGAATAGGAGTGAAACTGGTAGGGGTAAAGGTGATGAGATGGTTGAAGGGTGGGGGGTAGTAGAGGGGTAGGAAAGTCTTTCACATGGAAGAAGAGAATCTGAGATGGGATTTGAACTGTAGATAAATGAGAGAAGAGGCAGGAAATGAAAGGGGTAAGTACATCAATCAGCCAGGAGAAGTGCATGAACAGAGCCAGTTATTCATTAAGTGTGCCTTGAAAAGTCATTTAAATTTGGTTGGGAGTATTAAGGATGTTTTGGGGATGGAGTTCCAGGCTTTAGAAATAGTGTTGGATATAGAGAATCTTCAAATCTTCAAAGCTGGTGACTTTTAACAGGAGTTTGTCAGTAGATCTTAGTGTTCTATTATTTGCGTAAGGCTGAACAAGATTTTGGAGTGCATTTGTGCAGTTGATTTATGATGGTATGGGCAGTTGCGAGCTGATTTAGGGATAGGAAGTTGGGTAATTCTAACCATTTTAGTTGTGTAGGGCTGCACAGTGGTGGGATCTATATGATATGTTTGTGTCGAATTTGGTGATTTTGTGGTAGCATGCCTCAAGTCTGGACAGATCAGTCTTTTTAAGGTTTGTGAAGATAGGGGAGGTGTACAGCAGTGTAGAAAGAAGGTGGGTCCTGGCAATTGCTAGTCTGGTGGTGGTGGTTAGAAATGGTTTGACTCTGTAGAGTGAGCCTAGCTTGATAAGGGTCTTTTTTTTTTTTTCAAAAACATTTTTATTGTGTTTTCATTATAAACATATGCAAATGTACATATAATAAATACAATAATACAATAACAAAACTATTTATAATATTTTCATTCATCCATTTTAAACAATCATTTTATCCATGAGAAGTCATTTCCAATTTTTGCCAAGCTATATTTTTATGAGTAATGTTATGAGTTCTATAACAAATGGTTTGCAGTTCTTTTTTACAAACAGCTTTTGCTAAATTAATAAAATCTTTTAACATCAAATCTTGTTTACTTTTCCAGTTCAAATAATAACTTTTCTGGCAATTGCAAGAATTGACCAGAGTAACTGAATCTGAGATTTAGGTATTACATTAAGTATAGGAACACTGAATAGGATTAGTGAGTTAGAAATATGACAGTTATCAGACCATAAAGCATTTACAAAATATCTGAAGTCTTTCCAGTATTGAACAACATTTCTTCATTCAATGAACATGTGAACCCAGTTGGCCTCTAGTAGTTCATCACATTTCCAACATTTACTTTCACTGTTTTTGAGTATAAGATTTATTTTATGAAGAAGAGGTACCATACGTAGACTTCAATAACATTTTTTTGGATTCATCAGATATTTGTTCTCCATTAATCTTTACATAGTAATTCCAAAAATCTGAGTCAAACTTTAAAGTGTCTTCTCTTAGTATCTTATAGATAGGTGAGATACTTAATTTTTGATTATCTGTCTTTTCAAGACACCTAATAGAAAGCTGAATAAAACTAGGTATAGATTCACTCTCTAGGTTGATTGATACTCTCATTTTGTTTTCTATAAACTGCCATAATTAGTGTATAAACAACCAACTGTCTTGGCTATTATCAAAACTACATAAAAGAGAGTTTAGTGGTTTAATACTCTTATTTTCAATAAGCTGATGCCAGAATAGTAAGTTATTTTTCTTTAATTTTTGCATCACATTGATGTTGAAAGAATTTAAGCAATCAGGGGAGTATGCTATACAGAATATAAGAAATATACATTGTTTAATGTTGTAATTACAATCAGTTATATTTTAAAGTTATTAAATATTTGATTAATGCCATAAGAAAAATGATCAAACTTCTTATTAAATAAACAAAATTCACGTAAAAGACAATGAACTCTACTTATTCCATATTGTTCCCTAAACTGATTTTTTTATAGTTCTGACATCAGTTATATGAATCTCATGTATTGTTTTCCAGCCAGATATATAGGTAGGTGTGATCCAATGTAATATTACATTAATTATAACTGTTTTGGAATAAAGATCTAAGCTAACGAATGTTATCCCATTACTGTTCCAAGTGATAGTGTGCCATTTATATGCAATCCTAGGTTTTAAGGGGAAGCATAAAAATATAAGTAGCATGGAATCTAATTTTTTAAATACGTTTTTGGGAGGGGGTAGTATCAATGACTGTATATAAGACAACATTTTAGGTAAAATTATCATTTTAATTAAAGAGTGCCTATCCTCCATTGTGAAGAACATTTTATTCCATCTTTTGATTAGTTCACTAATGGTGGTTATTAAATTATTGTAGTTTAGTTTAACAGATTATTTCCATGTACTCTTTATACTGACACCCAAATATTCTAATACATCATTCTCCCAATTTAACAGGGTATTCTCTCTTTGTTTTTTGTTGATTGATTTGTTAATTAGTAATGTTTTGGATTTATTATGATAAATTTAAGCCCTGAAATTCCATCAGACTTGTTTAAGGTATTTATAACATCATGCAAAGAACCATCAATATCACCCAACGTTAACAACATATCATCAGTAAATAATTGTATCTTAGGACAATAGTCTTTATTAATTTGAAAGCCTTTTTGTATTTTGCTTGGCTCTGATATATGTCACAAAAAGTTCCACTGAAATACCAAACAATAATGGTGACAAAGGACAGACTTGTCTAGTTCCCTTGAGAATTTCTAGTGGTGAGGATAGACATGATCTGATTTTCACATAAGCTTGTGTCTCACTATAAACTTTCATTAATAAGTTGACAAAATCTGAGGAGAATTCAAAACCAATCAGAATTATTTGTAGACAAGACCAACTAATAGAATCAAAAGCCTTTTCTATGTCTAGGCTGATAGTAGTTCATTGTTTTTGTATTTGCATGTTATGTCTATTAATGATAGTAATTTAATAATGTTATCTTGCACTTTTCTCTGAATAATGAACCGTGTCTGATCATTATGTACTAGATTAGGTGATATTTTCTTTATCCTATTAGCTAATATTGTCATGAAAAGTTTATAATCAGTGTTTAGTAATGAAATTGGCCTATATGAATCACAAGCTTTGGGGTCCTTACTTTGTTTTAATATGGGGGAGATAATTGAGTATTTCCATGTGGGGTTGTTATACATTTTTGCTTAACCACAGTAAAGGCACTCATAATTTTCATTATCATATATTCAGGAAAAAATCTTATATAGTTCAGGAATTATTCCATCCGGTCTTGGAGTTTATTATCTTTTAATTTTTTTTATTTGCTCTTTCACTTCTGTTAGTGTTATTTATTTAATATGTTATTTTGTTGCATTGACACCTTAGTAGTTATGTTTTCTTGAATAAAAGTATTTACTACATTATCTCTCTTCAAAAGTGGTGTGTTATTATTTATATCTTTATAGTAGTTTTTGAACAGTTCTAATATGCCCATTAAGTTGGATGTACTCTTAACTAAACCATCACTTTTATATTTAATCTCATTACTAAGATTTTGATTGTTTATTTTTTGGATTTCATCGCTATTTTATGTAGATATTTGGGATTTACAGCATAAGATTGTAATTTCAATTTTTCCAGGTTTATGGCTACCTTATGATTCAGAACTTCTAAGTATTTTTGATTTAACTTAGGAATTTCATTATGTGCTACTTTGTTATATGGTTTTGCATCCATTTTTATCTTGTCTATTTTTTTGTAAGTCTAAAAGTTCTTTGTCCCACTCTCTCCTTTTTTAAGGTACTAAGATTTTGTTCTACAAAAGGTGTCCCATAATATAGTATCAGTCACTTCACCATTATCATTTGTTTCCATAAACATGTTTCTTTCTTTCATTATCCATTCCCTAAAGTCATTTAATTTAGTTATGTAAGCAGGAATTCTCTGTAGAAATCTTAAATCATCTGTATGTGTAGTTAATGTAAAGTTTATAGCATTATGGTCCGAAAGTGGACAAGTCATTATAGACACGTCACTTATTTTAGAGTATATATTATTTGATACAAAGACCTTATCGGTGTTTGTTTGTGTACCAAAGCGATATGAATAGTGAGTATAGAATAAGGAATAATGTTCTTTTAGACCATGTATATCTTTAAGGATCATCTGGTTTGTAACGTCTTTTAACTTCTTGGCTTGAGACGTTAGTTTTATTTTACCATTTTTAGAAGTGTCATTGCCTGATAATAGGCAATTAAAATCACCTGTTGCTATAATTTCCCCTTTTGCATTTAAAGCAATCAGATCCAGATATTTGTCAACATATTTAGTACTCAGTCCTGATAGTCAGTATGTATTAATCAAAGTATAATACTTCCTATTGATTTTCAAAATAGCCATGCTTAGTATCCCATCTTTATCTGAAATTGTATCTATAATTGTTTGCATAGTATACGAATTTTTCCATAGAATAAGAGTGCCCCTGCTATTAGTCTTAAAACATGAATCAGCCAGAATGGAATAGCCATTGAATGAGTATTTCTGTAGATCTTTTTTTTTAATAGATATTTCTGTAGATCTTTTTTTAATAGATATGTTTCCTGTAAAAAGATGACCTGGGCTTTATGCATTTTGATATATTTAAGCAAACCAGCTCTTTTGACATTATTGTTCAAATCATTAATATTTAATAATAAACGTTTATAAGCAATTGACTATAATGTGTATGTTATTACTAACTGAAAGACTTTTCTTCCATGTTGACTTTAAAGCTACTGAAAACTTACTTATCATGGATGCATAATGTGCATTAAGCACTACTCACAAAAAAAAAAAAAAACTATTTACAAACACATACATGAAACATAAAGTTTCTGGTTTAGTTAAAAACTTAACTAAACCATCCATCTACCACCTCTCCAATATCAAACAACACAAATTATTAATCTCTGCTTAGAATATAGTATAAAAACAAAAAAGAAAAGCATTATGAAAGCAACAAAAAAAATCTGAATCCATGAAATATACATTAGAATGAGAGTGCCCAATATATGTAAAGCTATATGAATATTTCACATATGGTAATAGCACCTCTGATACATATATATATATATATATATATATATATATATATATATATATATATATATGCCAGAAATACACAACAGATCAAAGTATCTATAAATATTAGAAGCTGAAGGTTAAGAAGATTGTCATTATTCCCAAGACTTATCAAGAAACATCAGCTAATTTAACCATTTTGCAAGTCATCTATCTAACATTTTTCATGTAAGGATCTGTTGAATATATATATATATATATATATATATATATATATATATATATATATATATAAACACTTATTACAAAATATTATATTTTGCAATTATACACATATTACACATATGTATTAACAATATCTATGTAGTCATCTTTCATCAATAAGGTTGGAGAGAGAGAAAATAAAAAAGGGGACCTCACAACCTTCTGTTTAGTTACTAAAAGTTTAGTTATATAACATAAGTCTGACGTTAATATGCATAATGAATTTTCTAATGCAGCTCCTAGTTCACTTGATGTCATTTAGTTGTTAATAGTGTCATCGAATATGCAGAATGTATGCATCTATAAGAGAACATAGGCATTTTCAAAGGAGTTAAACATTTTTATCAGAACTAATTATTTACCATTTAAAGTATCTAATGAAAGATAACATAATTTCAAGAGAAAATAATTCTAAGTACAACCATTTAACAAATTCAAAAGGTTAAATGATGTCATCACTGTTTTCTCAAGCTCCAGCTTCATAAATTTGTTAAAAAGTATATAAATAGGCTCATGCATACAGAAGTTGTCTCTGGTGAAGAAAAAAGCATTTTCGGTGGGAAATCCAGATCTTGAAGATTTTAAAGTTTACACAAAGCAAAAAAAAAAAAAAAAATACTCAAGCTACCTTGTCAGTGCATGTCATGAATCTCCACAATGAGAACAGTCACACAGACCACCAGTTTTTTCACAAAACATCAACATCATGAAAAAATTAACCATTTCCTATACAAACAGCTATTTAGAATTAACAACAGCTGCCTCAAATCAGAAATCATATCATAACATTTCAGTCATTTACCGGTGCTGCGGTAGCATTGTTGCCTCACAGTAAGACGCTGTCTGGTTCGATTCTCAGCTAGAGCATCTTCTGCGTGGAGACATGCATGAATGAGCGTACCTTCATTGAAGGTTGTGTGTCAGGGCTGGCAACTTGGCATGTAAAAATCCACTGCCAATCATTAGCAGACCGGAGTTCCACTGTAGTGACCCATAACCAGGAAAAGCCGAAAGACACAAACAAACCCACCAGTTAACCAGGCCAGAGAGAAAAAAAGGAACCTAGTATATATATATATATATATATATATATATATATATATATATATAATGTTTAAATGTATCTAAACAAAGAGTTTAAAACATCTAGTTAGAAACCCTAATCAGAAACACCTTGTTAACCCACCACTGACCCACTAGAAAAAATACACTTTGGTATTAAGTCAAATTATACTATTACTGAAGAACTAGAAGACATGCATCATTTGTAGTTATTTAAAAGGTAAAAGTATGTAAAGTACTTATAATGGGGAACAGAGAGAAAGGAAACTTTGGTAACAAAAAAGAATAGGAAGAAAGAAGGGAGAGAGAGAGTATGTTATTTAAATACTCAGTACTGTATGTAATTAGAAGAAGTAGATATAGAAAGGAAAAGAGAAAGTTAATAATAAAAATGATTCAAATTACCTTACAGCATAGATACTTTCCAGAATCAAATATATTATGATTCATAAAACAAAGCATTTAAAATTAGAAGGAATTTATTCATTTATCCTGTAGTTTCTTAGTTTTGTTTGCTCCTTCCTTCACAGAACATCCATTTTTTGTTGCCTGTCTCTTCAAACTCTGAGATGACCATTCCATTGTGTCTATGTCAGACAGTATTTTCTTCTTTTGGATAAATTCTACTGCTTCTTGTAGGGAATCAAAGATCTTCACTCCTTCTGGCAAGGTGATTTTTATTATTGCAGGAAAAAGAATTTGAGCTTTAATATTGGCTTTTTTCAAGGACTTAATTAGAGGAACACATTCCTTTTTCTGGATATGACTGTAGAGGTGTAGTGGTGCAGTCATTGTCAAAATGAATAACTTTTTCACCCATCTTGATAGGGGAATTAGTCCAAGCTGATTTCAGCACTAAGTCCTTGTCTTGCAAGGAAGGAAATCTATTACAGACCTGGTGTTAGATGAACTTAGAGATTAAGCTGGATTTGCTGGATTTGGAAGCTGGACCGATGAGCCTCTCAATTCCAAAAGAGAGGGATTCAGGCATGTTTAGTGGTGGTGATTAAAACCACTTATTGAGGAATTGAATAAAGTTAGCACCATCTTCTTTCTCAGGAATTCCATATATTCTTATGTTATTCCTCCTCGATCTACTTTAAAGGTCTTCCAGTTTATCAGTCAGCCTGGTGTTTTGTTTCAGAAGAAATTCATTGTGATGCTCATTTTCTGTCACTCTAGTATCTAAATCAGTTACTTTTTCCTCTAAAGCAAGAATCTGTTCAGATTGTTTTTTTTTTTTTTTACTATTCCATTTAGAAGTTCCAGTTGTTTATTGCTTTCTTGTCTGATAATATCCATTTTGTTTTCAAATTTGTCCATTTTTAGTGACGGTTCTTGGATGTTTGTTATTATAAGCTGTAATTCTTTCTTCACTGCACTCTCCTGGTGTGAGTTCTTCAAGTTGCTCATCTTGAGATCGACAGTAGAAAACTTCTTGACAGGAATACTTAAAAAATTTTCTTTACTATGTATTAATTTTCAGAAAATGATAAAGAGTCTGTGTTAATCTAACGTTTAGTTAGATTTTATTACACTAAAGAGAAATATAACTGCAACTCAAAGTTGCTGGTTTACCTAGCTCAGTGTCATAGTTGCCCAGCTTATTATGTTGGCAAGACCGACTGTAGACTTAGAGAAAGAGTGTACGAACACACTTATTATATTAGTAAAGGTAAACAGGAAAGCCCTCTTGCTAGGCACTGTATGGATTTCCCAGGCCATGCTTTTAAATTCTGAGTAGTAGACTCGATTAAGACTGACCTTCGGGGAGGTCCTTATTCCTTACTTTTGAATGAACTAGAATTGTTGTGGCAACTAAGGTTGAACACACATCACCCACCAGGCCTAAATGAGGCCTGCTTGATAGCCTGTGTATTGAAACTAAACAACCTTATGACATGAAACTTGTGTTAATTTAGGACAACATCTTGGGTTAAAATGTGATTTGGATAATATTTAAAGTATTCATAACTGAATTACTGAACCATCGACAATCAATATAGGTATCATTCAACTACATTAATTATAGAGGGTGAGTGGATTTACTGTCTGTTTTACAATTATGTTAATTTACATATGTATTAGATTACTATCAGTCAACAAATATTGTTGAGTTGAGTGGTGGTTCTAACATCATTGTTATTATAGTGGTTATCGCAAATGTTTTGACTAGTGAGTGAATTAGAGGGTACATATTACCTATATTACCTACATACATTTTATATTATATACATATTTAGATAAATGTATATAACATAGGAAAATTAAATTACTTAAGTGGTATTTAGTTAGCGTAGATCTCTACTTTTAACTGTACCAGTATGGTTAATCCAATTGTTACTTTTACATAGACATATAGTTGCACAATTAAATGTTAACATATTTGATATGACTAAGTAATAGGGACTAGGTTTAGTGTGTTATTATTATATCTTATATATATATATATATATATATATATATATATATATATATATATATATGTGTGTGTGTATATTTTTTCAGTGCACATTTGTCTGTGTTTTAAAATGAAAAGGCATATTTTTTATGTATATATTTTTTATGTAAACATTTTTTACATATGCTTACACATTTTCATATATGTAATTTCCAATCAGAATTGTTTGTTGTATTATATAGTTTATATCTTTTAGAAGGACTAATTAGTTAATTAAGGGTGTGACTATTTAAATGATGAATTTTTGAATGTAATCTGTCTGAAGAAGTTTAGTCTATGTACTAAACGAAAATCACTTAACAGGTAATAATAAATTGAATTTGTTTTTTTTTCCGCCAAGTATCCACCTTTCTTTTTTGTTGTTCTTCACAGTTTGGCTTTGTATAATTTTAGAGTATATTTCCTTTCAGGATATTAAAATCTAAGCAGAGCTATGGATTTCTGCTGCTATCAGACTGGCATCTTGGCCACATCCCCATGAGGGTCTTTTTGATGCTGACTGCTATGTGTTTATCACATTTCTAGCTGCTATCTAAGGTGTCATAAAGAAGTCTGGTATGAGAGACAGGTTCAATTATGGTTTTGTTGCAAGAATAAATGAGAAAGGGTGATAGGTGATCTGTGGACTTTTTATTGGTGAAGAGCATTAGTTTGGCTTCATTTGGGTTTAAGATGAGCTGAAGGCTGGAGAGGTATGATTCTATGGCTGAGAAGGATTTTGTGTTTTTTTCTTGCAGTTGCAGGAGGGAGGGCATACCACAAACTAGAGTAAAATTGTATACATATTAAATTACATTTGCAAGGTGAGTGGCAAAGTTTATTGGCAAAGATAGCGAAGTGAAGTGGCCCCAAAACTGATCTTTGGGGGATACCAATTGTAATGGGTAGATAGGATGAGAGTTTATTTTGCCACTTTCCTGCTTGATGTTGATCTGAAAGGTAATTCTGAAACCAAGAGAGAGCTAAGTGGGACAGGTTTAGTAAAGAGAGTTCATTGAGGAACTTTTGCTGATATACTGTATCAAATGCTTTTGACATATCTAGGGAAATAGAGGAGACATGGTGGCCTTCATTTCTGAGTTTGTTTATAGAGTTTGTTAAGTGGTCAGTGGTGGTGCTATGTTTGGGTCAAAATCATGTTTGCAGTTGGTTAGCAAGTTGTTACTGGCTATAAATAGTTCATGAGTTGTAAGAGTATGCATTTTTTCTAGGATTTTTGATATGGATATTAAAATGCCTATTGGACTATAGTTGGAAAATTCTGTTGAGGTGCCACCTTTGTGTAGAGGAATGACAGGAAATTTTCCAGATTTTGTGGATATATTGCTTTGTGATTGATCAATTGAACAACAGAGAGATTGGGTAGGAGATGGCATCAGCTGCTAACTTGAGATATTCATTAGGTAGGAGGTCTGTGGCTAGGATTGTGGGCTTTAACTTATTTAGACATGTTTGTGGTGCTTGTTTGGATTGGGTTTAGAGAGAGGGAATTGGTGGTGGTTGCTGATATGGAAGAATAAATATGGGAGTATTATTGTTATTATTCATCAGGGATAGTATTGAGTTGGGAAAGAATGAGTTAGACTGGGTGGCTACACTGTCTTGATTGTTTACAGTAGACTGACCAGATTGCATGAGTTGTTTAATAGAGTGCCAGAATTTTGGGAGTTTGTTTTGATGTGCTTGTTGAATTTTGGTATAGTATGTTCACTTACTTCTGTCTCTGAGGAAGTCCACAAAATAAAAAATATCATCTAAATATCAAAAATATGCCTCCTAACATAGTTTATATTTAGAATTAAAAATAAATTGTCTTTCCCAAATGTACATAACTAAATTCACATATAGTGGGGCACAAGCGGCTCCCATGGCAACTCCTCTCTCTTGCCTGAAATACTGTCCTTCAAAAAGGCAAAGTTATTTAACAGTATAAGCTCCATAAAATCAGTTAAAAAATGATGGTTCCTTGGTTTAGTTGAGTGAGTTCTAATAAAGTTGTATTAAACATGTCCAAACTTTTCTTATGTGGAATACTAGTGTACAAGTCATAAACATCTATAGTCAGACAATCTGTGGAAAAAAAAATATTGCTTGCTTTTACTCAAAAAATCCGAGGAATCCCTTAAAAATGTGATATATTCTGTAACACATTTTTAGGATACAGTCGATAAAGACCATTGGTGCCTGTGTTTTGAATACTTGTGCTGCTCTATGATTCTATATGGTGGATCTAACAAGACTTGGTGTACTTTAGGGATTCCAAAAATTAATGGAATAAGTGGGAATTTAGACTCAAGAATTTATAAGTATCCAAGGGAATTAACCCTTGCATCAGACTATCTTCTAAAAATAAATCAGTCTTTTTATATGCAATAGTGATTTCATTCTTAGAGACCATTGCATATTTGTGTTGTATAAAATGTTTAACATTGTACTAATGTAATACCACCCCTCCACTCTTATCGAGTTTTATTACCCTAATAGATTTATTTCCTGTGAGAGGTTTTAATATGGACTGCTCTTCTTTAGTTAAATTGTCATAAAATCTTCTTTTATTTTTGTAAAGTTCATAAAGGTCCCGCTCATAACATTTTTACAAAATGTGCTACAGTAGGGTGGAGTGGAGGATTAAATGTACTTTTCTTTTTTCAAGTAGTAAATATATTACTTGTTTGCAACAGTTTTTCTAGTGGTAAAGTAAGAAGGTTAAACTTACAAGTGTTTAGTCTTAGTTCCACCAACAAATCTGAAAATAGCACAAGTACTATTGGGTACAAACTTAAAAAACCCCACAAAAACACAGACATCTTGGGGAAATTATTTGTTGATAGTGGATATAATAAATATGCAGTTGATACCATCAAAAGAGAAATGGCTAATAGCAGTTTCAACACAAACAACATGAATATGAATACTCCCAGGAATATTGGCTATAGAAAAGCACAATAAAATGGAAAAGGTCCCCTTCATTACAAAATTTACAAAAAACAATTGATTATTAAAAAATATTGTTAGTAAACATTGGTATATACTTAGCATGTCTCAAAAAAAGAAAGAATAGAACAGAAAATGCTCTCTTTATTGATAAAAAGAACAAAGCTTTTGGGAAGGCCCCTTATTCAGTGTTTGATTAATGCATTTAAAAATAATCTCATGTATGTATACAATAAGTCACAAACCACCTGACACAGCCCTCCAATAAAAACACAAAAGAAATAAACAAATTTAACTTAATTGATAAATTGTCCTTAAAAGACAATTACGTAGAAAATACATATAAAATATATATAGACTACATCTATATATCCTTGAAAATGTATATAAAATTCATAAATAAAACTTCATAAGATATACAATTAATATATATAGTAATTTTTGTTTGCTGCAACAAATTTACCTCAAAATCTATATTATGGAAATAAGAGATAATATATTAAAGAGTAGAAATACATACTCATGTCCATATTTTAGTAATTATATATTTATGAATGAGGAAGAAAAAAATTCACATTCTGTACTGAGATATGTCACCACTTATAATTGCATGACTAAATTTGTTGAGGCAATAATTAGAAAAAATTGGCTGATTTTGATGGCTCAACCTGAACTATGTGCAATACTGGGGCATACACCCAGGTTTGCATATAGAAATATGAATAATTTAAAGAGAAGGTTATGCTACAAAGATTTTGAGGTAAATTTGTTGCAGCAAACAACACACAATGTGGGTACAATTCCATGTCATGCTTGTAGCTGCTGTTCTGATATTTGTGTTAACAAGTTTTTTGAACATCCAACAAGTAAATTTAGGTACGAAATCAAACATCAAGCAACTTGTAGAACTATGATGGTTGTATATCTAGCTACCTGTACACAATGTTCAAGATTCTATGTGGGAAAATGTTCGAGGGGTTTAAAAGATCGTATTGTTGAGCAGAAATCAGCCATGAGAAGGAACATTTCTTCTATGCATTGGCCCAACATAAAATGGAAAAAGGAATGCTACATAATTTTAAATTTAAAGTGTTAGAAATAATAAATAAAAAATGTAAGACTTGGTGACATGAACAATAAACTGGAGGTATCTGAATACAAATGGATTATAAGGCTTGAAGCCAACAAAATACCTGGGATAAACAATATTGTAACAATTAAACCCATGTTGGATTTTAAACAAAAACAATACAAGTAATTTTAAAAGTTTTTATTGGAGGGCTGTGTCAGGTGGTTTGTGACTTATTGTATACATATTATTTTTAATTGTATTAATCAAACACTGAAGATGGAGCATTCCCGAAAGCTTTTTTCTTTTTATCAATAAAGAGAGCGTTCTCTGTTCTATTTGTTCTTTTTTTTAGACTGGTGATACAAGGAATAGTAGAAATTCAAACTGTGGTTGAATTTGGATTTTCAATATACTTAGCATGGACAGATCTACAGCTAAGCTAGTAGGTGATATGCCTCAATTCATTTACAAAAATAGTAGTAATTTGAAACAACTATTATGCAATGAGAAACAGAAGCATCCATTGAAAGGTACAAGGAATGGCACCTATCCTTGTAGGAAATGTAAGATGTGCAAGGTCATAACTAAGAGACAAGAATTTACACCCCCCATATACCTTTTGAATTTAAACCCAGGTTCTATTAAGATTGCAATACTACAAATATAATATATTTAGCCACCTGTGATGTATGTTTTTGTTTTTATGTAGGAAAGACTATTCAGCGATTAAAAGATAGAACCTGTAAGCATTTACATGAGATGAAAAATAAGAATGTGAAGAATGCTTTAGCGAAACATATTTTGGAGTCAAAAGGACACACCTTTAGTTTTAGCATGTTAAAAAAAGTTTATAAAAATATAAGGGGTGGGATACTAATAACGTTTTAGAACAGATAGAGTTAAGATGGATTTTAAGATTACAGGCGCATGTCTATCCAGGTTTGAATAGTAGTGTCAGTATTAAGCCGGTTTTAAATGCTCAGAAATTTAAGAGCATTAAAATGCATTAAAACACTTGAATAATTGGATAATTGAATGATTGTTTTTGTTAATTGACTGTTGAATAGTATATAATGATGTAAGTTTTAAACTATTGTATTAGGATCTGAAGAAGCATAGTAATACGTGAAAGCACTTGTCCTTTAGTTTGTTTTTATACGTTTTATTAAAGTGGAGTCAGCTGCCATGGTAGTACTGCTGATTTTTTTCTTTTATCTTATACTTATATTCTGGTTTGGACATTTGGTTTGTGTTGGTGTTTTTTTTTTTCTGCTTGTGTGTTTACTACATCCACACTTACATATGGCGGAAACTGTCTCTCTGGAGTTGGATTACAATCCTACTAATGAACGGCTGCAGCAGAGATGGAAGAGAATAACTAAAAGACAAGAAAATCCCTTTCTCTGCTTAACATTTGAAGGTAATACTGTTACCACTTCTCAACCCAAGTGCAGTGGGTATGAAGACTTCATTTTAGACCTAAGGAATCTAGAAAATAATTTGTATAAACTGAAACATTTTACTTGGCAACACCTACATTTGGAAGCATGCCTACATTTTTGCATTATCCCTAGAGGTATTCGTGTGTTGTGTATGCAGACATACAGAGATGCATACCCTGAATTGTTAGAAATGTGGCAACAACTGAATCTTGACTTTGGTTTCAGTTATATAAAATTATTGCTAGTATATTTTCAACCCTTAGAAGAAGAGCTATTTAGTTCTATGGAACAGGCTCACTCTGATATTCTAGCATGATATAAAGGGGAAATGTATCTGAATATGATGGACAATAAGATCTTTAATGTGTTATTGCATTAAACAAAGTTGCAGCAAACCAAACAGAAGAAGCTACAAAGAGACTATCAAGACTTTAGTATGGGGAATGTATTTGGCCAAAAGTGACTTCAAAAGATAACTTATCTGCCATCAATGTTGTACCCACTGCTCAAGCCTTAGATGCACCTTCCCGTGCATCAGGGAATGAATTGGGAACTGCAAGTGGTACTCCCGTCACATAAGATGTTAGTCTGCCTTCTATGATTGAAAGTTCCATAAAAAATCAAAACTCATTGAGCAACAGTACACCACCACCAGAATCAACAAGCACTCATGTATGAGAAAACAAGGGTTAGACTGAAAGTTCAGGAAACCTTGACTATGGATAATTTTTTACTGCTCCCAGTGACACAATGGAGCCAGCAATAAATGCGCTCCACCAGCAGAGGGAGACAGAAACAGGAAACACTCAACAGAGAGGTCGATGATGAACAGAAAAATGAAACAGATGGGTTAGTGGTGAATTTGTCGTCTCAAATATTAACAAAGGAACAACTTTCTGTACTCAACAAAGGTTTATTGTTTGTACCAGCAGTACCAGCACAAGTTAGTGATATAATAACTGACCTGAGGCTTTTTGCACGTAATGTAACTTTGAGACTGCAATTTGATCAAACAAAAAGCATGGCTCACAATGTTTACAAAAGACCTAATAATGATATACCAAGCACACCACTGCATATTGACTCCTTCATACAAGTGTGTGAGGGGATATATGAGAAAATGTACTAACCACATAGCAAGAATTTCTACAACTTAAACTTCCTGGCGAGACAAGCTTTATTTACTCTCCAAAATATGACTGATGTTATAAGGCCAGCGGACAAAGGTGGTGCTATTGTTTTGATGAATAAGTCAGATTATCTAAAAGCTATGCAAGTGCTTTTGGATGATTGAAGTACTTATAGTAAGTTAAAATGGATGCAATTTCAGAACATAACTACTAATATCAGTGATTGCCTTTATGACTTATTAATGAATAGGCAGATGGATGAATCTATGTATAATTTTTACTTCTCGATTTTTGAATGATATAAAGGAAAATAATGTGATGAATGAAATGGCTATGTGTTTGATGGTTACCCTGGATGTCAAAAATGTGTTCACATGTATACCAAATAATTATGGTATTGAAGCAATAAGGAGTATTTTGACAGAGAAGGATGATTTTACCAAGGACACTATAGCCATGATTTGTCTATTTCTGGATATGATCCTATGTAATAATGTCTTTTTATTTGTGAAACAGCTATATTTGCAAAAATGGGGTGTCGCTATGGGCACCCCATGTGCAAATTCTTACGCCAGTTTGGTGATGCATTTCTGTGAATGTTCACATTTATACAAACATGCACTTAGCAACAATATCAGATTATATATGCGTTTTGTAGATGATGTTTTTATTTTGTGGACGGATGGAATAGAAGCTTTACATGCATTTGTTACTTACTTACTTGGAATCTACAACAGAATTTCTAAGATTTACCATCTCTACCTCATATTCCATTTTTGATTTTTTGGACATCTCCCTTATGAGAGATGCAACAGGAAGAATAATTACATCTCCATATAGAAAATCGTGTTGGCGCAATGGCTTACTATCGAATGATAGCATGCATCCTAGATACATCTTCTGCAATATAGTAAAAAGTCAATTTATGAGGATCAGTAGGATCTGTAATACTGAAGAACAACTGCATAAAGAAACAGGCACCTTGGGGAAATTATTTGTGGATATAGGATATAATAAATATGCAGGTGATACCATCAAAAGAGAGGTGGCTAATAGCAGTTTCAACAAAAACAACATGAATATGAATGCTCCCATGAATACTGGTAGAAAAGAACAAAAAATGGAAAAGATCCCCTTCATCAAAAAATTTACCAAAATAATAGATTATTAAAAAATATTGTTAGGAAACATTGGAATATACTTAGCATGGATAGATCTACAGCTAAGTTAGTAGGTAATATGCCTCGATTCATTTACAAAAATAGTAGTAATTTGAAGCAACTATATGTAACAAGAAACAGAAACATCCATTGGAAGCTGCAAGGAATGGCACCTATCCTTGTAGGAAATGTAAGATGTGCAAGGTCATAACTAAGAGACAAGAATTTACACACCCCCATATACCTTTTGAATTTAAACCCAGGGTCTATGTAGATTGCAAAACTACAAATATAATATATTTAGCCACCTGTGATGTATGTTATTGTTTTTATGTAGGAAAGACTATTCAGCAATTAAAAGATAGAACCTGTAAGCATTTACATGAGATGAAAAATAAGAATGTGAAGAATGCTTTAGTGAAACATATTTTGGAGTCATCAGGACACACCTTTAGTTTTAGAGTGTTACAAAAAGTTTATAAAAATATGAGAGCTGGGGATACTAATAACGGTTTAGAACAGATAGAGTTAAGATGGATTTTAAGATTACAGGTGCATGTTTATCCAGGTTTGAATAGTAGTGTTAGTATTAAACCAGTTTTAAATGCTCAGAGATATAAGAGCATTAAAATGCATTAAAACACTTGAATAATTGGATAACTGAATAATTGTTTTTGTTAATTGACTGTTGAATAGTATATAATGGTCTAAGTTTTAAACTATTGCATTAGGATCTGAAGAAGCGTAGTTAAAGGTGAAAGCGCTTGTCCTGTGGTTTGTTTTTATACATTTTATTAAAGTGGAGTCAGCTGTCGTGGTTGTCCTGCTGATTTCCAAGCCTTCATAACTCACTACTCCCCAGATATATTCACTATCACTGAAACCTGGCTAAAACCCACCATCCAAAATGAAGAAATTCTACCACCAGGATATAACATTATAAGGCAGGACAGGCCAAACAAAAAGGGAGGAGGAGTAGCCATACTCTATAAAAACACACTCAAAGTAAAACCCCATTGATATCTCACCCCCAGCATTTCAAAACACAGAAACCATAATCTCAACCCTAGCCATAAACAATTCCAAAAAAATCAACATAATTTGTACTTAGATTCCCCCAGGCAACAACTCTACCACCATAGAAGAATTCTTACAATGGATCTTGGTCAAACTTCCCAATGAAACCATTCTCTTAGGTGATTTGAACACAAACTGGTTAGCCTGAAACTCCAACAATCCCAACAACCATATTAATCTCTTTGGCTTTACCCAGCTCATTCAAGAACCTACTAGAGTAGACAAAAGGTCACACAAACAATCAATCTTAGACTGGACATTAGTAAACTACCCAAAACATTACTATCACACTGGATGTCTACCAGACATCCTGAGTGACCACCTCCCTACATTCCTCCTGTGAAAACGCACCAACATACCCAACCCAATTATCTTTAGACAAGTCAGACATAATAGAAAACTAAATACACAGGAACTAAACCACACCCTAAAACACTGTAATTAGAATCCACTACTAACACTAGGCTTAGACCAAGCCGTAGACTACTTCAACAACACTTTCACTAGCCTCCTCAACTCAGCTGCACCCATTAGAAAGATCATAATCAAGTCAAACTATGCTCCATAGCTAAGTAGGGACACAAGAGCCCTACTAAAAGCCAAAGAAAGAGCATGGAGATCCTGGAAAAAAGACAATACCAACCTAACCAAACAAAATTACCAAAAACTAAGAAACCAAGCAAAAAGACAAACCATACTAGATAAACAAAACTATTTCCTCACCAGCCAAACCAAGCACACAAGAGACCTACAAAAATTCTGGAATTCCATCAACTCCCTACTTAACCCTGGAAAAACATCCACCCCAACTTCCACCACCAATAGTAACACCACAGACATTGCATCCCAGTTAAACCAACACTTCACTCAATTCTATCACTGTCCTCTCAGATCCCCAAAACCTACCACACAACACCACCTAGCAAGCCCCTTAACAACATCCCCTCTCTCACACTCTCTCCTGTCCCCACCAGTACTATTAAGAAACTCCTACAAAAACTGAAACCCACCACCCTTGCTGCTGACAACCTACCTGCTGACTACCTAAAAATGACAGCTGACTCCCTCTCATACCCAATATCCATCCTAATAAACCGCTCCATACAGGAAGCCTACATCCCTAAACTATGGAAAATATCTAAAATAATCCCTCTCCACAAAGGAGGAAACTGTTATGAGTTCTCCAACTACCGACCAATAGCCATCCAATCCCCATTATCCAAAATACTTGAAAGATGTATACACTCCCAAATTGTACAATTCCTAAACTCTAACAACCTACTGTCACCCACTCAAAACAGCTTCCAACAATACCATAGCACCACTACCGCTCTTCTGACCTTTACAAACATAGTGAACCATCACAGAAATAACAACAATTTTGTATCAGCAATATTTCTTGACTTATCCAAGGCATTTTACATGGTGTCACACACCATGCTACTGGACTCCTTGTCCTCCCTATGCTTTTCCCCTTCCACTATTGCATGGTTTAAATGCTACTTATCAGACAGACAGCAGTCTGTTCCATGGCAGAATACACTATCACCACTACTACCTACAACCATACATGTCCCACAGGGTTCAATATTAGGACCACTACTTTTTTCCATTTTCACTAACAGCCTCCAGACCTACACCCAAAATGCCTCACTCATACAAAACGCAGATGACTCCACTCTCATCTGCTCAGCACCATCACTCACAACCCTTCAAAAACTTACTCAAGACTCCTTCACCTTGGTAGAAAACTGGATTACCCAGATACAACTAATCCTTAATCCCAACAAAACCAAGCTACTCATTTTCACACCTAACAAAACTAAATCTAGCAACCAACCTTTTACAATCACTGCCAAAAATGGTACCAACATTTTACCCACAAACCATACCAAACTCCTTGGCATGGAAATAGACAACAAACTACTGTTTGATGTACATATAGCACAAACCATAAAGGAAGTCCACAAAAAATTGGGAACACTATATAGACACAGAAAAATCCTAAATGACCAAGCACACATAACACTTGCCCAAGCACACCTTCTATCTAATCTAATGTACGCTGCTCCAATCCTTACACACATAAGAAAACAGGACCTTGAACAACTCCAGTCATGCTACAATAAAATCACCAGATTCGCTTCTAAATCCAACTACAAATCACACCATTGTCATGCACTACATAAACTGCAATGGCTAGAACTACCCCAACTAATTAATTATCATCAACTAACAATTGCCTACAATATTTTGAACTATCCACTCAAAACCCCATCTCTTAGTCAGTTAGTAACCAAGCACACATCAAATCGTCCCCTATTCTCTTCAGAAAAAACACTACTAACTATCACCAAAGGCAACAACTACACAGGACAAGCACTATTTTCTCATAGCATAGCAAGAAACTGGAATAACCTTCCCCCTAACCTTACCTCAGCTACATCACCCAATATCTTTAAAAACTCTCTAAAAGCCCACCTCATGAATAAATGGATATGCCCATGCATCACATAACATTCAAACATATCTCTTTTAACAACAATTTCTACTCTCACTGTCTGATATATATAGTGTATTGTTTTGACAATATACAACAATTTATTTCAATCTGCTGAACTTTATTGTGAACTGTACATAATCTATAGCTGAACATTTGATGTGCTGAACTTATCATAAATTTTACATAATCTATGTCTGATCATCTGAGGATTGAATTTATTGAAATGTTTCTGAACGTATCAGAAATTGTACAGAATCTATGTCTAAATATTTGAGTTGTGAACACATTGTAAACTAGAGCTAAAATGTATGGAGCTTTTCTCCCCTGGCCTTCGCTGTAAATGGACCTGTGTCCATTCAGACTATCCCGGTAAACAAATGTAAAATAAATAAAAATAAATAAAATAAAAATACGTTTTTTTCTTTTATCTTATATTCTGGTTTGGACATTTGGTTCATGTTGGTGGTTTTATCTCTGCCTACAAAAAAGTGTAAAAAGTTCTTTAGTAATAGTTTGATTGGTGTAGTTGTATAGAGTATTGATCTGGGAAACATTCCTTTTTATAATTAATTTTGTTAACTCAACACCATGCCTATCAAACATATCTGTCAATTCATGGTAAATATCACTATTAAAAGGTAAATCATTTGGAAATTTATACATACTTACATTTTTTGAGCTCTGTTTAGTATTAATAGATTCATTTCATTTAGTAAACAAATCTCTCCAACACCAAAACTAGTGACTATACTATAACCCCTGAAGGTAATTTAGCATTCATGATATGGACACCAGAAAAAAGACTTTTAAAAGCTAGAAACTTGAAATTAGATCAAAGTTTTTTAGTTTGGTGTTCATGCTAAATGTTAATTACACTTCAGAAGATTTATTTTATTGTTTTAATACTTGGTCTGAATCTTGGCAACATTTTATTAGATTCTTTAAGCAAAACTGAACATTTATGCTTTCTAATATAAATAACATTTTCTACTGCTTCAGCAGCAATATATGTCATTGGATTTAAGTCCATAGATTGAAAAAAAAAGAAACATCAAATGGCAAGTGATTGAAAACAACTGGTTATAAGTCAATTAAAAAATGTAAAGTTAAACATTTTTTTGCATGGGAACAACTGGTTTTATAAATAGAAATAAAATTACTCTGGATACAGTAAATATGTTTATTTTCTTTCCAACTTTATTTACACATGGTTGGCTAGGTTAATCACACTAGGCCATTCACCTCTTTTCATAGGAGACCTAAGGTGATTCTTATACTGGCTAGGGGAAAATTTGATAAGGGCACTGGGGAACTTCTTCTACTCTTTATGAAGAGTGCTGTAGGTTCCATCCACCTCAGCTGCCACCAACTCATGAAGATGGGACCTTGGTTTAATGTCTCATCCAAAAAACAACACCCTTGTTTGCTGCATTGGAAAAAAGCAACCCGCATACCTGGTGTGGGAATAGAATCCCCAGCTTTATGGTCTTTTGAGCTAGTAAGATGTCTAATATACATGCTAGAAATATATTTAATTAAAAAAGAGACAGAATATAAATCAAAGGATAAAAGGATTGAATTACATAAATATGGTAAAGATAAGTGAGTAAAGCTGCAGATGAAGGGCATAAAAGTCACATACTTTACTAAGTAAAGAAATGTACTTTTTGATTCACATTAGAAAAATGGTTTTAAAATTGTAATCTGAATTCAGAGCTTAACTAGGTTCCTTTTAACAGGGAGAAAATCACAAATATAGTGTCTCCAAAGTATTTAGAAAAATGCTCAACACTGGCGCTAGTTGCCCAGAGTGGAATGGTCAATTAGTGCAATGGAAAGAAAATGAAATTCACAGACAGATGTAGCTGCAGTGAGAAAGACATGTTTACTGGCTCATTAACATGTATCTGAGTAACACACTAGTGCTGCCAGTCTGTACAGCATGTGTTCTCACATGCACATACATGAAGACACGCAAAAACATACCCATATGTATTTGCACAGACATTCACATGCAGACATAAGAAAATAATACCACTGTAGTTGATAACACTCACATGGATGAGTTGAGGTGAAGGGAGGAGCTAGGGCAAGAATACAACTAATTGATATGGGGGTGAGTGGGAATAGGGGGAGGGGAGGGGTGCTGATAGGATAATGTGGGAGGTAATACTAATGAATGGTCCAGGTACATGATTTGTGGTCTGAAAAACTATCTGTAAGGTAGGAGACCTGAGCGAGTGTAGTAATATAGTTCTATGTGATATTTTAAGCTGGAGGGACTCTACCTCTTAAAGCAGGGAGTTTAACATAGTTAATCAGTAGAGAAAATAATATAATAAAAAGGAGTACTAGAGGTGAATTAAAATAGAGGCTAAAGCTATGTCTAACTATAGAGGGAGTGTACTATGATAGTTTAGGATAAGGCAGGCTAGAGAAACATAAGCAAGAAAGTATTGGGAGGGGGGCTGGAATACCAGAACATCCCATCTGTCTGCTATGCTTCAAAAAAGTAGCAGAAAACACTAGTGAGTATTTTATGTGCAGTACACATACCTTAGGTGTTTTGTACAATGGGTATCCCAAGAGAGCAGCCTGGCAAGTCTGTGCAATAGCAAAGTGGTTTCACTGGGTTGGGAGATTTGCAGGCAAGAGAATGTAATCAGCTACAGAACCTTAGTGCAGCACATGCATGCAGACCACCAGTAAAACAGGAAGGTATTCCAGATTGTAGTAGGGTTGCATGAATATGTAATGACATCATCACTTATATCCAGGTTCACATTTGAAAAGAGGCCCCTAAAATTCTGTAGTCTGAAAGACTGGCTGTCAGTTCTGTGAGAACCAACATTATATAATCTACAAGTCGTACCATACTGATAGCCATTATATAGCTACAGACATAAAATCAAGGTTATATTATATTATATTATATTATATTATATTATATTATATTATATTATATTACATTATATTATATTGGCAGGGCTAGCCACCCAGCAGTGTGAACCTTGCCTCTAAATGATTAACCATTGAAGTGACACCCCAACCCCGTGTGCAAAAAATGGGAAGAGGGAGTTATGGATGAATGGATGGATTGATATTTTATTATATTATATTATATTATATTATATTATTATTATATTATATTATATTATATTATATTATATTATATTATATTATATTATATTATATTATATTATATTATATTGTTGCATACAGTATACAGAGGTACATGTCATGTCTACTGTCATCTTCAAGCACAAATGAAGTCACAGAACTCACTAGAGCGTAGAGGTGATGTAATACCTTTTACTGGATCAATATAGGTTTTACATTTGGTCCAATAAAAGCTATCATATCACCTCTGTGTTCTCATGTTTCTGTTAGTGGACCATACAGCTTTTATTCATTTTTGTTCATCTATCAGAGAAGTGTGAGATATAACATGCATGCATTTAGCTAAATAGGTGAGTGTTTCCATGAGTGCTGTTTGTTGATGAGTGGATGTAGGTGTGTGTATGGGACAGCTCATGTCTGAAAAGTGTCCATGCTGTGCCTGGACAGGGTCCTGGGTCATGCTTTAAAAGAGTCTGCAAATCAGTGCACTCAGTTAACAAATTTATAAATAAATAAAGGAATTGCAATGATTTATACACAACATCCAACTATATTTGTAATTTTGTTGGCATGTACATACAGAACTTACATGATTTGTCAAGAGATAGAACTAACTGCAGTTGATGTAATGGTATGTATATCCTGATGATTTAATATGCTTGATAAGGAATGTAATCATAATATGTTTTGTCAAGTAAGGAATTTATTTAATGTTTCTTATTTCCTTTAAATCAGCAGGAGATATGTGTAAAGAGGCAAACGTTCCAAAGCAGTCAAGAGACAATTAGAAATACAAAAGAAAAAATAATGATATTTGTCATATGTAGGACTTGAATGCAGATGTTGCTGTATTTCTATTTGTCTGTCTTCCTACACAGATCCGTCATGAAGACTGTTTATCACAGAGAGCCAGGACAACTAATGAGGGCAGGTCTTCTGTGCAGGAGTCTGAATGACATCTACTCCTTTAATAGCTACTGAGTTCCCAGCACCAGAATATCTTCAGTGGATGTCTGACGATGGTGTGGTTAGAGCAAAACCCAGCATTGGGAGATTGTCAGTGGGTGTTTCAGGACACAGCACTCAACCCAGCATGGGAGATCCTCTGTGGATGTTTCAGGGTGTTGTAGTTAGGACAGAGTTGAGCAATGGAAATACTCAATGGATGCTTGATGCTGCCATCATTAGGGCAGAGCCTATCATTTAAAGATTAACAGTGGATGTCTGGCAATGTTATGGTTGGGGAAGAATCTGACACTGAAAGAGTGCCAGTGAGTTCCTGAGGATGCTGTGGTTAGGGTGAACCCACCACCAGAATATCTTCAGTGGATGTTTGAGGATGCTGTGGTTAGGGCACAGCCCATCAGTGGAAGATTGTCAGAATGGATGTCTGATGATGTTGTGGTTATTAGAGAACCAAGCACTAGAAGGATACCATTGTGCATTTGTAGACTGTGTGATAAAGGCAGACACCAGCACTAAAAAAATCTTTGGTGGGTGTTTGAGGATGTTGTGATTAGATCAAATCCCAGTGCTGGAAGACTGTTAGTAGGTGTTGGGGGATGTCACCTTTAAATCAGACTCTAACACTGACAAATCTTTAGTACGAGTTGGGGGATGCTGTACTTATGACACTGACGATCACTGGATGATTTTCTGTGAATATTTGAGGATGACGATGTTGGGTGCAGAACCCAGCACTGGATGACTGTTAGTGAGTGATTGAGGATGTTGTGGTTAGGGCATTGACCAACAATAGAAGATCTTCAGAGCATATCTGAGGATGTTCTGATTAATGCATTGCCCAGCATGGAAGATCTTGAGTATTTCAACATAGTGACACAGGTATGACAACATGAAGAACATATACAGTTACATGCATGTTGGGTATGATATCACAGAGGAGTAATAATTATAATTTATTTTATAGTCATAAACACTGAGTCTAGTAGTATGGCATTCTGTATCTCAAGGGAGATTGTAGGTGACATGTCTTATTTTATTGCAGTGCACTAACTGATGCAATTGTACACTGAAATTAGGGAAAAGACAGGTTTGTAAAGTACCTTTATAATTTCAGAAAGGTGCTCAAGTTTTTATTAAATGTCCCTTACAGTTATTAAGCTCTAGTCTCATTCTTCTACATTAACAAGGGTCAGTAACCACCACAGAGCAGAGGCATAAAATGCAAAGAGCTTTAAAACTTTAACCACTTCATTTGGCCTTTCTTCTTTATGGCTGAATGAAGTGTTTAACATGTTTTAAAGCTCTCAGCACTTCTGCTACTGTTCCCTGGTATCTCTGCATGGCAATGAAAAATGTGTTACAGCTTTCAAGGCTGTAAGACACTTATTGCTCTTATGCCTTTTTTTTTTTCTTTCGTTAATGTTCATGAATGCAGATCAAGCTTCATGCACTATGAAAAACAAATGCACTCAAATTGAAGTTGAATAGTACCCTGAATTTATAGGCTTTATATTGACCACATGTTGTATCTTACAGTTAATGCAGCAGGTTAAGGCTGTAAGCTGTAATTCCTGTGGCTCGTGGTTTGATTCCCTCCCCCTTCATTTGCTGCTAATTTATCTTATGCAAGTAACTTAACCGGACATTGTCTCTGGTCAGTATATTGTTCTTATTATTACTTTAGCACAACTGGTATGTAGTGTATAATGCAAAGCAGGAATAAAAGATTAAAGTTCCATATAATTAGCTAGAAAAATAATGTGCAGGATATTTATCGCTAGGCATGTGTGTGTGTGTGTGTGTGTGTGTGTGTGTGTGTGTGTGTGTGTGTGTGTGTGTGTGTGTGTGTGTATATGCAGCTGTGCCAGATAAATAAGAATGCAAAACATGCATAAATGATATGTGTAACTGCATGCAAGCATACCTATTCAGTAAAGCTTAATAAGTCACATTATAAGTAAATGGCTGTCACAAACAACAAGCAATACATCTGCCTGCACACAGATCTGTTTATATATATATTTTATACTAGCAAGTAACACATGTTAGATGCACAATGATGATTACTTGACTTTAATTCTTGTGTTCATCAAATGTAAATGTACAGATTCATAGCTAATTACTAAGCTAGCTGCCTATCTAGGGCATCTTAAGACTAGCCAATTCCCTCCCAAAGGTGAGAATCAAACCCTGTATCTTGCATCTGTGAAGCAAACAAGATAACCATTACACCAACCTGCAAAGCCAAAGTCCCATGCTTTATTGGCTGAGTATCGAACCCAGGCCTACATGGTAACTGAGAATTCTACCACTTAACCACCACACCTGTAATGAATGCACACCTATTTGTGTTAGACTTCTTGCTGAGACACTGCATATGTGATCCGTATTAAGGTCAGGACTCAAGAAGAACCCAGCTGTAAGTGTTAACTGCGGCAGCAAAAAGAGCAATTTAACATGCTCGTGATTAGCAGCAAGTCAGAGGCACATTAGCTGCATTGAGGAAAGTCATTATTTTTAGTTCATTTGCATATCACTAAATCACAACTCCTTCACTTTAATCAGCTCACCCTCGCTCATAAATTTATTAACCACCCCATAACATCCCTTCCCTTCAAACCTTTCTCCAACTCTATCACTCCACTAGGCCCCTAAGATCAAGCAACAAACATCAACTCACTGTTAGCAAACCAAAAACCTCAGCAGGAGAAGCCATATTTTCATGTACAATTTTAAACTTTGGAACAATCTTCCACCTTCTATAACTACACTACCTTCCAGCAACCTTTTCAAGACTGTACTCAAATCTCACTTAAATTTGCACTGGCTTTGTCCTTGTTCTAATCCAGACTAACTCTCCCACCCTTACCTCCCGCCCCCCACCTAGACTCTTACCCAATCTGCGCTACCCCACTACTAACAGCAGTCAGAATTAGCTAGTTGTCTTTACATATTTAAAAAAAAAGTTGTCTGACTACTTTGATACTAATATTATAAACAACAGAAACTATCTTAACTTGCAACATTTACTGTATTTACTGTTGATAATAGGTTCATAGGTTCATAGGTTTATACTAGGCTATCTGCCCGAGGGCATTTACAAGCCTAGCCCATAGTTTTGTGGCTTACGCCACTCCTTTAGTTTGGAGAAACTATGCCCATTATTTTGCAGTGCCTCTGTTGAGCAGAGACACTGAGGTAATCCCTGGGGTATATCTGCAATCTCCCATCCATTGGTCAAGATTCCTCTTGAACAAAGCCAGCGAGGTGCTCTGCCTCACATATACTGGGATTTTGTTCCACAGCATAGGGAGTCTTTGGGTGATGAATCTATCCCTCCAGCACGTCCTATTAATAGCTGTGTCTAGGTTTAGGTCTCCTGCCCTTGTGGCTCTAAGAGATTTCAATTTTTTGAGGTGAAGCATGTTCATCAAATCTGGGTTTGACATGGCCTTGTATGTCAGGCACAGGTCACCTCTGAGCAGGCGTGGCGACTGAATAGAGCTGGAGTTCTTTCAGCCGGGCAGCATAAGACATATCTTTGAGACCTTTTATCCTTTTGGTGAGGAACTTTTGGGGCCTCTCCAGCTGCTGCAAGTGTCGGGTCAGATACATTCCGAATGGGGCATTGTACTCAATCATTGGTCTGATGAGTGATGAGCACAGGGAGACTATGACCTCCCTTGATCTAGATGTGAATCCCTTCATGATCAGGTGGGCAATGTAGAAGGTCTTCCTAACTATTTTAGCAACATGAGTGTCGAATGAAAGGTTACTGTCAACCTGGGTCCCCAGGTCCCTGATAACTTCTTCTGTGCTCAGTGGATTGCCTCTTATATGGTAGCTAGGGGTAACCTTGATTTTCCCGAAGGGTATGACTATGCATTTTTTGGCATTTAACTTTAGGCCATGGCTCTGGCACCAGTTATCCGTTTCTGTGAGGCCCTTCTGAAGGATATCTGTGTCAGATGTGTTTTCGACTATGGCGCCCAGTTTGCAGTCATCTGCAAACTTGGTCAGCCATAACCCTCCTGTGTTTGCTTGTACTTCGGAGAAGTAGATGCCGAACAAGAGTGGGCCCAGGACTGAGCCCTGTGGGACACCACTTGTGACAGGCATTGAGTCTGACATGGCGCCAGCAACTCTGACCCTGTGGGTTCTGTCACTCAGCCAGTTTGCAACCCATCTTGTGACGTATGGGTTTACCTTTAGGCTGATGAGTTTTTCAATGATACCCGAGTGGGGTATTGTATCGAAGGCCTTTGCTAGGTCCAGGTAGGCTGTATGGACTGCTTTACCCTCATCAATGGCCTTGGTGACCGTTTCAAAGAAGCCAACCAAGTTTAGAAGGCATGATCTGCCTTTGACAAAGCCAAACTGGGTTTGATCCAGAGTCTGCAAATTCCCTATGTCTTTATTTATGAGATCCATTATGATCCTTTCCATGGCTTTGCAGATAAGGCTTGTCAAGCTAATGGGACGGTAATTTACAGGGTCGGTGGAGGCACCGCCTTTGTGAAGTGGGACCACAGTCGCTGTGCGCCACTCCCTGGGTACGTATCCAGAGGTGAGACTGAGAT
Source organism: Protopterus annectens (assembly GCF_019279795.1). NCBI lineage: Eukaryota > Metazoa > Chordata > Ceratodontiformes > Protopteridae > Protopterus > Protopterus annectens. The sequence goes on from NC_056732.1 coordinate 497,102,632, forward strand.
TAAACAGCTGTCCTAACTGTGGGTTTAATTCCTCATTGAGTTCGTGGAGTACACATCCTGGGACACCATCAGGTCCCATGGGTGCAGTGTTTTTTGCCTTGGAGAGAGCAGTTTTCACCTGGGCATTTGAGATGTTTGGGGGGCTACTATCATTTGGTATAGATATATCTCCTTTTGGGGGAGGGTGGGGTGAAGTTTGCACTGAACCTGTCAGCCAGTATGTTGGCAATGTCTGTAGGATCAGTAATCTTCACATCGTTTTGAACTAATTCTGAGCATATCTGAGAGCTTCCTCCCAGGTTTCTAACATAGCTAAAGAAGGCCTTATGATTGTCTTTTGAGTCCTTAGCTATTTTTTTCTCAAAATTTGCTTTGGATGATTTTATGAGAGCTCTTAGCTTTTACTTATAATGATCAAAGGTGTCTTACCTCTTAAGGATTTAGCTCTATCTTGTAGTAGCTTCCTCCTTTTGTTGTAGAGTTTGTTTATGGCTGGGGTCCACCAGACTGGACGCCTGCCTTTGGTACAGAGAGTCTTTGTTTTGTTTGGGATTGCCTGATCCATGCAGTCCTGCAGGTGCTGGTAGAAGGCATTTGTAAGTGATTCAGCGGCTTGAGTGTTTACCGCAGGCTCGGGGCCTTAAAGGAGGCCACACTAGTCGTTAGAAGTGTGAAGTCAGCTTTTGAGAAGTTCTTTACTGGGACATTTTTTGTTTCAGGTGGGGGTGGGATGAGGACCTCCAGCAAGATTAGCTTGTGATCTGATCTCACCAGTGAGGGGTATACTTCAGGTGTTGAACATTGTGCTCCCATGTTCGTGATGATGAGATCAAGTATGTTTTCTCCTCTTGTGGGGATGGTGACTAGTTGTTCCATGGCATTTGAGTTTATGAATTCCAGGAACTTTTGGGCCAAAGTGTTTGGGCTTGAGTAGTGTTCCCAGTCTATATTTGGGTAATTGAAGTCACCTAGTATAATGGTGTTTGGAGATACATTTATCCCCTCCAGTGTTTTCAGGAAAGCCATGTGAGGTTCCTGGGTTTGCGAGGGTGGCCTGTAACATGCTACAAATTGCAGAGCAGTCTTGCCTATGGTTAATTGCACCTGGATGGTCTCCGATGCATCGTGCATTGCCACCAATCCTGAGGTGTGGGTGTCCTTGATGAATATGGACACCCCCCCTCCTTTCTTGGTATTGTCCGAATTTTGGGGCCGGAACACATGATATGTGGTAAAACCTGATAGTGCTGGGGTGCTCTCAGGAGCCTTGAACCAGGTTTCTGTCACAGCACAGACATCGATGTTCTCCATACTGAGAAGGGCCTTGAGTGCGTGCATTTTGAGATTGAGACTTCTGGCATTGAGCAGCATTACCCTTAGTTTTTTTCCATTATTGAGTTCTAGGGTGGTAGGTTTAGAATTTGAGCCTTGCCTAAAAAGGCACTATGGGGTGGCAATAGCCTTTGCCAATATCCAGAATCCCAGGGTGACAGGTGCAAGCCATCCCTTGCGAAGCAGCGCGGCTTGTCCAGCATGTCATCCCAGGCAGACAGACATTGGATCCCCTTTGAATGACACTAGAATTTAAGCCAATTGTTAAAGCTGATCATCTTATCTCTGTATTGTGGCATCATTTTTGGTGAAGGTAGGATACTGCTCAATGTCAGGGTCATACCTGCCTGGGCTACATAATCAGAGAGCTCCTCAATGTCTCTTTTCATGTAGTCCAGGAGGTGCGTCTCAGGTCGTTTACACCAGCGTGGACAATGACTGAGTCGTACTTGTACCTGCTGTTGAGAGACCTGAGTGCTTGCGTTATGTGGCGGATTCTAGCGCCCGACACGCAGCTTACTGTGACCTTCTCCTTATTCAATCTGGTGGCGGACGTCAGTGTGTCTGACTATTGAGTCACCAATGACGCAGTATGTTTGGCATTGTGTTTGTCCTTGAGGGCTGTGACTGTTTGACACTCTGACTATGTGGTCTATGTGTTGCAGGTGTTGTGTTCTGAGGTGGTAGTTGTTTGGGTGTCTGCTTTGGTGGCCTCTGCTGTTTTGGTAGATTTTTGATCAGAGCCTCCGAGTATGTCTTTGTGTGATTATGTGTATGATTTGAAGTTGTGATGGTACTATGTGTGACTGGGTATGTAATGTGTGTGGTTACCTTCTCCTCCTGTCTGGTCTTGCCAGTCCTATGTTGAGAGAGCTCAGCCTCCAGTTTGGCCGTATAAGTGCATCTCGCATGTATTTGTGTTTGGTGGGAGGAGGAGAGGGTTGTCTGTGTACATGAGGCAATTGTAACATTGCCTCAATATTCCCAGGTTCACCAGCTGACCAGGAGAAGACACTAGCAACTGTTCCCACGTCATACTAGAATGAATAGACAAAAAAACTTAAAAAGATTTCAGGGGATGTGGGTGACCGAGAAATGGGGTTAGGTTTTTTTGGGGGTACTGTCTCCAACAAGAGTGCTAACAAGGTGATAAGTACTGTAGTAGCAAGTGCTAGGCTTTACAGATAGAGAATAGTCTACTTGGAGTCAAGTAGAGATGAATTTTTTAGTTATAGGATACGCCTATTAGATCAGTAGTATAGCTTGAGGAAGGTAGTTTTCAGGGAAAATTTGGAGAGTGGACTTTAGATGGCCTGAATAGTTTAAACTTAGCTAACCGCTGCCCTAGTGTGCAACGGTTGCAACTCCGCGCTAAATCGTGCTAACGCGTGTTTAGCTCGTTTTATACCAGGGGGGCTGGAAAAAGCTAGAAACTGGCCCAAAACGACCAATAAACTACCAGTTACCGGCTGAAGCCTCACAAAACTGGACAAAAGGCAGCTCAATGCTTCCCACTCCCACTGGTAAGCAAGGTAACTTCCTCTCCCCCAAATAAGGCAAGGAAACAGTACACAGGAACTACAACCAAAGCCCAGGAGTCAGCAACTCTGAAACTGGACTAAACTACCTTAGTAAAGCGGGAAAAACAAGAGATATATTTTTTTCGTTTTTTTTTTAAAAATAGGGAGAAACAGGTACAGCAAACACTTATAAATGCTATAAATCAGCTATTATAGCTTACACAGAAGAATTGCTACAAATACAGTCAAAAAGTAACAAACAAGGATTCCAAGTGCAATATTAAGTTAAATGCAGTAAAAGCAGTTTCAATGTAACAGAAAGGCAGGCAAAATACAGTCGCTAGGTATTCAGATGTGGAAAGCAACAGAAAATATACTTAGTATCAAGAAAAGTCGCTTATTCAGCTCTCTGTAGCCTGGATTACTCTGCTGGCCCACGTGGAGTCTGTGCTGAGTAGGTACAAGCTGGAAAACGCGCATTTAGCGCGTTTTATACCAGGGGGCTGGAAAAAGCTAGAAACTGGCCCAAAACGACCAATAAACTACCAGTTACCGGCTGAAGCCTCACAAAACTGGACAAAAGGCAGCTCAATGCTTCCCACTCCCACTGGTAAGCAAGGTAACTTCCTCTCCCCCAAATAAGGCAAGGAAACAGTACACAGGAACTACAACCAAAGCCCAGGAGTCAGCAACTCTGAAACTGGACTAAACTACCTCAGTAAAGCGGGAAAAACAAGAGATATATTTTTTCATTTTTTTTTTTTTTTTAAAATAGGCAGAAACAGGTACAGCAAACACTTATAAATGCTATAAATCAGCTATTATAGCTTACACAGAAGAATTGCTACAAATACAGTCAAAAGTAACAAACAAGGATTCCAAGTGCAATATTAAGTTAAATGCAGTAAAAACAGTTTCAATGTAACAGAAAGGCAGGCAAAATACAGTCGCTAGGTATTCAGATGTGGAAAGCAACAGAAAATATACTTAGTATCAAGAAAAGTCGCTTATTCAGCTCTCTGTAGCCTGGATTACTCTGCTGGCCCACGTGGAGTCTGTGCTGAGTAGGTACAAGCTGGAAAAGCGCGTTTAGCGCGTTTTATACCAGGGGGCTGGAAAAAGCTAGAAACTGGCCCAAAACGACCAATAAACTACCAGTTACTGGCTGAAGCCTCACAAAACTGGACAAAAGGCAGCTCAATGCTTCCCACTCCCACTGGTAAGCAAGGTAAATTCCTCTCCCCCAAATAAGGCAAGGAAACAGTACACAGGAACTACAACCAAAGCCCAGGAGTCAGCAACTCTGAAACTGGACTAAACTACCTCAGTAAAGCGGAAAAACAAGAGATATATTTTTTCGTTTTTTTTTAAATAGGCAGAAACAGGTACAGCAAACACTTATAAATGCTATAAATCAGCTATTATAGCTTACACAGAAGAATTGCTACAAATACAGTCAAAAAGTAACAAACAAGGATTCCAAGTGCAATATTAAGTTAAATGCAGTAAAAACAGTTTCAATGTAACAGAAAGGCAGGCGAAATACAGTCGCTAGGTATTCAGATGTGGAAAGCAACAGAAAATATACTTAGTATCAAGAAAAGTCGCTTATTCAGCTCTCTGTAGCCTGGATTACTCTGCTGGCCCACGTGGAGTCTGTGCTGAGTAGGTACAAGCTGGAAAACGCGCGTTTAGCGCGTTTTATACCAGGGGGCTGGAAAAAGCTAGAAACTGGCCCAAAACGACCAATAAACTACCAGTTACCGGCTGAAGCCTCACAAAACTGGACAAAAGGCAGCTCAATGCTTCCCACTCCCACTGGTAAGCAAGGTAACTTCCTCTCCCCCAAATAAGGCAAGGAAACAGTACACAGGAACTACAACCAAAGCCCAGGAGTCAGCAACTCTGAAACTGGACTAAACTACCTCAGTAAAGCGGGAAAAACAAGAGATATATTTTTTTCGTTTTTTTTTTTTTAAAAAAATAGGCAGAAACAGGTACAGCAAACACTTATAAATGCTATAAATCAGCTATTATAACTTACATGGAAGAATTGCTACAAATACAGTCAAAAAGTAACAAACAAGGATTCCAAGTGCAATATTAAGTTAAATGCAGTAAAAAACAGTTTCAATGTAACAGAAAGGCAGGCGAAATACAGTCGCTAGGTATTCAGATGTGGAAAGCAACAGAAAATATACTTAGTATCAAGAAAAGTCGCTTATTCAGCTCTCTGTAGCCTGGATTACTCTGCTGGCCCACGTGGAGTCTGTGCTGAGTAGGTACAAGCTGGAAAACGCGCGTTTAGCGCGTTTTATACCAGGGGGCTGGAAAAAGCTAGAAACTGGCCCAAAACGACCAATAAACTACCAGTTACCGGCTGAAGCCTCACAAAACTGGACAAGAGGCAGCTCAATGCTTCCCACTCCCACTGGTAAGCAAGGTAACTTCCTCTCCCCCAAATAAGGCAAGGAAACAGTACACAGGAACTACAACCAAAGCCCAGGAGTCAGCAACTCTGAAACTGGACTAAACTACTTCAGTAAAGCAGGAAAAACAAGAGATATATTTTTTTCGTTTTTTTTTTTTAAAATAGGCAGAAACAGGTACAGCAAACACTTATAAATGCTATAAATCAGCTATTATAACTTACACGGAAGAATTGCTACAAATACAGTCAATAAGTAACAAACAAGGATTCCAAGTGCAATATTAAGTTAAATGCAGTAAAAACAGTTTCAATGTAACAGAAATGCAGGCGAAATACAGTTGCTAGGTATTCAGATGTGGAAAGCAACAGAAAATATACTTAGTATCAAGAAAAGTCGCTTATTCAGCTCTCTGTAGCCTGGATTACTCTGCTGGCCCACGTGGAGTCTGTGCTGAGTAGGTACAAGCTGGAAAACGCGCGTTTAGCGTGTTTTATACCAGGGGGCTGGAAAAAGCTAGAAACTGGCCCAAAACGACCAATAAACTACCAGTTACCGGCTGAAGCCTCACAAAACTGGACAAAAGGCAGCTCAATGCTTCCCACTCCCACTGGTAAGCAAGGCAACTTCCTCTCCCCCAAACAAGGCAAGGAAACAGTACACAGGAACTACAACCAAAGCCCAGGAGTCAGCAACTCTGAAACTGGACTAAACTACTTCAGTAAAGCAGGAAAAACAAGAGATATATTTTTTACGTTTTTTTAAAAATAGGCAGAAACAGGTACAGCAAACACTTATAAATGCTATAAATCAGCTATTATAGCTTACACAGAAGAATTGCTACAAATACAGTCAAAAAGTAACAAACAAGGATTCCAAGTGCAATATTAAGTTAAATGCAGTAAAAACAGTTTCAATGTAACAGAAAGGCAGGCGAAATACAGTCGCTAGGTATTCAGATGTGGAAAGCAACAGAAAATATACTTAGTATCAAGAAAAGTCGCTTATTCAGCTCTCTGTAGCCTGGATTACTCTGCTGGCCCACGTGGAGTCTGTGCTGAGTCGTTCGTGTTACTGTATTAAGCCAACAACTAGTAATATTGTTTACGAATGCTGCAACTTTGTATTTCTAATTATCATGTAAATGATGTGGAGCTTTTCTCCCCGGGCATCTGCTGAAAAAGGACCTGCGTCCAGTCAGAATTTCCTGGTAAACAAATGTAAATAAATAAATAAATAAAATAATAAATGTGGTGATTATTGCCAGTACTAAGAAGTGCTTTTCTGTGATAATCACCATTGGTGGCCCATGCATCGTGTTGGCACAGGCACCCCACTCAGTTATTCTCACATACACATGCATACATTTAAACACACACAGACATATGCACACATATGCACATGCACACGCACATGCACACATACACACACACACACACACACACACACACACACACACACACACACACACACACACACACACACATCCCCATACCATTCAACTGTCCCTGCTTTTGCAGAATGTCTATAATTTTCCCTCTTATAATTGTCTTGTGCTTCATAACTTACAGATCATTACAGTCAATAATGCCAGAGATTTGAGTTTCAAATTCTTATTTTTCAGAATATACTTTGTGCTGCAAAACATGTTGCTATATTAACTTTTAATATGACTTAGGCTAATAGTTAAAACTTCTTGGTGTCTGGTGCTCCTCCATGCAGAAGTGCAAGCTTTGCTCATTAGTCTAGAGGAGTATAGGTGTATGGGAATTATACCACCTCAGACACACACGCATGCACACGCGCGCGCGCGCGTGCACACACACACACACACACACACACACACACACACACACACACACACACACACACACACACACACACACACACACACACACATATGTACACACAAACACACACACATACATACATACTCACACACTCGTGTGTACACATAAACACACATACATACACACCGTCCCCTGAGACCACATGCTGCTACATATATCTATATACACACTAATATACCACCACTACCGCTACCTTTCCTCTGCTAATCTCCCTGATACTTACCTCTGCTGTGGTCTCTTGCATTGACAGTAATTGGTGGAAACAGCATTTTGGCTGAGTTACTTAACATTAACAAAGAGACATGGGGGAGCTCTCAGATTATGTAGCCTAGGTGGGTATGACCCTAGCCCTGAGCAGCCTCCTACCATCACCCAGAATTATGCCACAGTACAAGTAGAAAATGATTGATTTCAACAACTGGCTGAGATTCTTTTGTTATTCCAAGGGGATCCAGTATCTGTTTTCCTGGGATGACATGACTGACAGACCTTGATGCTTTGCCATATATGGCCTGCATCTGTCACCCCTGGGCTTCTGGATACTGGCCAAGGCCATGGCTCTTGCCACCCCTATAGTGCCTTTTTTAGGCTGTGTTCCAGAAACCAAATTACCACTGTAACAGCAACAAACAAATGCAATCTGAGGGTTATGTTACTCAATGCTAGAAGTCTAAATCTCAAAATGCACTCACTCAAAGCACTCCTTAAAATGGAGAACATCAACATTTGTGCTGTAGCAGAGACCTGGTTCAAACCGGCAGAAAGCACCCCTGCACTACCAGGCTATAACTCATTCCACACCTTTTGGCCCTAGAACTTGGACTGAAGCTCCAAAGGCGGAGGTTTTTCCATATCCAAAAAGGATGTGCACACCTCCAGACTGGTAGCCCAAGGTAACGCATCAGAGATACTTCAAGTGCAGCTAACATTGGGTAAGACAGCGATTCAAGTCACAGCCTGCTATAGGTCCCCAACCTTGTTCCAAGACTCACACTTCACATTCCTAAGCACCCTGGAGAATATTAGGGTCCAACCTAACACTCTCATAATGGATGACTTCAACTACCCTTCCATTTACTGGGTAAACTACTCATGTACCAATACACTTGCTCAACGTTTCCTGGAATTCATTAATTCCAATGCCCTGGACCAGCTCATTGTTACTCCCACTAGAGGGAGCAACATTCTTGACCTGATCATTACTAACATGGGTGAACATTGCTCTACACCAATCCAATAGTCATCTCCTCCCTGGTTAGATCCAACCACAAACAAATCATCTTGGAAACCCACATTCCTCCCACTCTCCACAAAGGTAACCACCATGAAAAACTTCTCTAGAGCTAACTTTGGCCTCCTAAAAACAGAGGTGGCTCACTTCACAGCACCATGCAAATGGAGAATAGTTGCACGACTGCCGAATCATATACCAATACATTGTACAAACATGTACACAAATACATGGATCTCACCATACCTAATAGAACCAAGACACTCTCCTCCAAAAAAAGGAAGCCAATCTGGTGGTCTCCTGCCATAAACAAACTCTACAACAAAAGGAAGAAACTGCTACGGAATAAGGTGAAGTCCCAAGACTGGAAAAACTCCCTTATTAGTCTCAACAAAAAGTTGAAATTCCTCATCAAATCATCTAAAGCTAGCTATGAAAACAGAATTGCAGCAGATAGTAAAGACAACTGCAAGGCCTTCCATAGTTATGTAAAGAATCTCCACTGCAATACCCAGATTTGCTCTGAGCTACTGCACAATAGTACCTCCTATACTGAGCTAACAGATATTGCCAACATACTGGCCGATAGATTCGGTGCCAACTTTAACCCACCCCCAAAAGGACCAATCGCAATACCAGTAGATTGCCAGGCACCCAGTATTACTGTTGCACAGGTTAAAACAGCACTGTCAAAGGCCAAGAATACAGCTTCTGTGGGACCTGACAATATCCCTTGCTGCATTCTACATGAACTACAGAGTGAATTGGCACTACACCTGTGTGCACTGTTCAATCACAGCCTCACCTCAGGCTTTGTCCCTACTGGATGGAGCACTGCTACAGTCAGCCCTCTCCACAAAGGAGGAGTGAATACAGACCCTGGGAACTATCGCCACATAAGCCTGATGAGTCTGATATGCAAAGTTATGGAACACATCATCATTTATTTATTTATTTATTTATTTATATTTGTTGACTGGGAGTGTCCGACTGGACGTAGGTCCATTTTCAGGGGAGGCCCGGGGAGAAAAGCTCCACAGTTAAAATAAACAGACAGTAGTTACATTGGATTACATAGCGATTAACAATTTACATAGCAATTACTTACAACATATTTACAGATAAAAACACAGTGCATCAGTAAACAACTAGAATCTTTAGCTGTGAAGTACATAACAGACATTAACAAATGTTATCATGAACCTAATAAACAAAAAGGAATATCGATACTCTGGATCCCACACAGTTTGGTTTTGTGAAGAGTAGATCATGCCAGCTCAACCTGGTCGACTTCTTTGAGTCAGTCACTAGAGCTGTGGATGAGGGCAAGGTGGTTCATACAGCCTACCTTCATCTAGCCAAGGCCTTTGATACCATTCACCACTCAGGAATCATAGAAAAACTCACTAAGCTAGACATCAACCCCTATATCACTAAGTGGGTTGCAAACTGGCTCACAGATAAAACCCACAGTGTAAAAGTAGCTGACTCCAAGACAGACTGCCAACCAGTCATGAATGGTGTCCTACAGGGTTCAGTCCTGGGTCATCTCCTGTTTGGTATCTACTTCTCTGAAGTCCAAGCTAACACAAAAGCAGCCTGGCTGACAAAGATCGCAGACGATTGCAAGTTGGGAGCTATTATCAACTTCTCGAGTGATGTTGACATCCTTCAGAAAGGCCTCACTGAGACCAACGACTGGTGTCGGAACCATGGCCTTAAGCTTAATGCCAAAAAATGTGTTGTCATTCCCTTTGGGAAAAACTCATTTTCCATGAATTACCACATCAATGGTAGCCCACTGAACACAGAAGGCGTTATAAGAGATCTGAGAACATAGGTTGACAGCAACCTCTCTTTTGACCACCAGATTGCCGCTGTGGTCAGAATGTCCTTCTATGTGGCATGTGATGCCCGTGCCCTGGCCAAGCAATCAAGGAGCCTCAATCCTCACTACTAACCCAAGATAAGACATCTCATATATGAGGAAAGGTAACAAATACACACAGTAAAGTACAATTTCCCTTTAGTGCACACAGAGATCACAGTCAGTCTGGGGCTGGTTGCTCCCTTGCTCCCCAGGTCCCCAGTAAGACTTTCCACTGGCACAGGGTCCAGATCTCAGCCTAGCTGGCAAGCTAACCTCTAGTACCTTCTCTGTCCAACCACTGCTTTGTGTCCCTGCCCAAGTAGCTGACACACACACACACACACACACACACACACACACACACACACACACACACACACACACACACACACACTTTGAGATAAGTATCTATACAACATCACAGACACTCCTGAGAAAGGCTGACACAGATTCTCCAGCTGAGCCCCTTTACCCAGACTATACAGTATTAATTACTGCCACCACCAGCTAATAATTATCAGCTACCCAAAGGCCCTTAAAAGGGTGGTCAATTATTACTGTTCAATATTATTATCCAATAGTAGTGTGACTAATCAGTCAAGGCTTATTAGAGTGGCCTTGTACAATAAAGTCTATCAATATGCAATGTACTCTAGAGCCTAACTTAACTCTACACAAACCAGCCACAGTTGAAAAGGATTTATAAATATTTAATAATAAATACTAAAAACACAAGACGATACTAATACACCACAGTGCTATTTGAAAGTTCATAGATCGCACAGAAACGTAAAATAAATCAGTAGTACAGTTCTGACATAACAGAAAAACACTTAGTCTAATCTTTATAGTCCTAGCTATTTCTACAAGAAAACACACCTTTAAAGTAACTTACTTACACAGAGCAAGGCAGTGCTGAGTTGAATATCAAGAGAAAAATGCTTCATAATTTCTGGTTCTCACTGTTTAAACTGAAACTTCAGCTCTGATAAAACATTACATCATTTGTTTACACTTTCTTGGTTCCCAGGCCACACCGAAACTGCATTTACATTCTTTTACACTTAGAGCAATAAAGGACATTCCATATGTAAATTCTGGTCATTAACATCAGCCTTAAAACAATAAGCAGGATGCTTACTCCAGACACATCAACTCCAAATTCTAACTTCAAAGGACATGCAAAACATAATTTTAATTTCAAAGAACTTTTGAAATGTTTGGCTTAGTTTTCCTTACAGCAGATGGCAATGTTGTTACAATCATGAAGTTCAGATTTTACAGTGTTTTCTTTCATTTAAGAAACAAGCCTGTATTTTATATTTATATTTACAAATGCCAGAATTATGTATCAAATTCTATTTGACTAGGCTGGCAGCCTTCACCCTTCACTACCAGTCTTCACATCTCTCCCCCTTGGAGAACTCAAGCTAGTTTTTCAAGTGACCCTTGATAAACACTGCTTGAGAGGGTTAGGTCTATCTGAGTGTACCTCACCCCATTCCCTGTCTTGAGAGCCCATCTGCATTGGCATTGCTACTCCCACTGCGGTGCTGCACTGACATATCATATGCTTGAACCCCAGGCTCCATCTTAGCAACTTGGCATTTTGCTGACTGGCTCCGTTTAACCATGTTAGAGGGTTGTGATCTGTAATTACAGTGAATTTTCTTCCATACAGATAAGGCTGAAGTTTCTGCAGTGCCCACACTATGGAAAGACATTCCTTTTCTATGGCTGCATAGCATTCCTCCCTGGGTTGGAGCCTACGACTGAGATAAACCACTGGGTGCTCTTCCCTCTCTGAAGAAATCTGGCTAAGCACAGCCCCCACCCCATGGTTCAAAACATCCACCTGCACAAAATAAATTTGCTGTAATCTGGACTGGCTAACACAGGGGTTCCTCCCAAAGCTTCTTTAAGCTTCTGGAATGCCTGCTCAAATGCTGGGGTCCACACTACCTAATCTGGCCTGTTCTTCCTTGTCAGGTCTGTGACGGGAGCAGCTATGGTACTCTAACTGGGGATGAACTTTCTGTAGTACCCTGCTGTCCCTAAGAATGCCCTCACCTACTTTCTAATAACAGGTGCAGGCCATACCTGAATGGCTTCCACTTTGGCAGGTTATGGCCTTATCTTACCACTCCACACTCTATGTTCTAGATAGGAGACCTCCGCCATACCCACCTGACATTTTCTCAACAATGGTCAACCCTGCCCTCTGTAGTCTGCCCAGCACCTCCCTGACATGCTGAAGGTGCTCTGGCCAGGAATGGCTGTAGATGGCAATATCATCTAAGTAAGCAAGGGCAAACCCTCCTGCTCCTGCTAGGATATTATCCACCAGCCTATGAAAAGCTGCTGAGGCATTCTTCATCCCAGAAGGCATCTTTGTGAACTCATACAAGCCAAAAGGAGTCACAAAGGCTGACTTCTGTCTAGCACTGAGAGTCAAGGGCACCTGCAAGTAACCCTTGGTAGGATCAATGGTTGTAAGATAATTAGCACAACCCAGCTGCTCTAGGGCCTCATCTGTCCTAGGCATGCAGTAAGCATCCGACTCTTTGTGACTATTTAATTCCCTGTAATCCACACAGAACCTGGTGCTGCCATCCTTCTTTGGCACCAGCATCACTGGGGAGGCCCGGGGACTGTTGGACTCTTGAATCACCCCTAGTTCCAACATCTCCTGTACCTCTTCCCTCAGAGTCTGTCTGACACCTAGGGACCCTATAAGATGCCTGCCTAATAGGCCTTTGGGGTCCTGTATCCACCTGGTGCTGCAACAGGTGGGTGCACCCTTGTTTCCCAGTGAACATGTCCTCAAATTCCTGCAACACTGCTCGGACTTCTTGAACCTGGGTAGGAGATAGCTGCTGGGATATTGCTACCCTTTCCACTGAGGTGTCAGCCTGAGCCTCACTGAGGAGATCAGTCACCAGATCTTCCTCAGACTCCTGCTGCAATCCACCGCAAATGCTCAGCACAAGGGCCTCCCTATCATGGTAAGGTTTCATCATGTTAACATGGTATAATTTGTGCCCCTGCCATCTGCTTAGCAGTTCAATCATGTAGTTAACATCACTTACCTTTCTTACCACCTTGTAGGGTCCCTCCCAAGCTGCTTGCAGTTTGTTGTGTCTGACAGGAATGAGAACCATTACCTGCTGCCCCACAGTATACTATCTAGCTCGAGAATTCCTGTCATACCACACCTTTTTCTGTTGTTGGGCTTCTGCAAGGTTCTCCTGGGCCAAGCCCATGAGTTCTCTGAGCCTTGTCCTGAGGTTTAGGACATATGCCACAAGAGACTCCTTGTGAGACTCACACTCACCTTCCCACTCATCTCAAATTAAATCTAGAGGTCTCCTCACCCTATGCCCATACAACAACTCAAAGGGTGAAAAACCTGTGGATTCCTGGGGAACCTCTCTGTAAGCAAACAATAGATGGGACAAATATTTGTCCCACTCCCTCAAACTGATATGCAAATGCCCGTAGCATGGACTTGATTGTAGAGTTTAACCTCTCAACAAGACCATTAGTCTGGGGATGGTAGGGGGTGGTCTTCATGTGCTTCACCCCACAGGACTTCCACAGCCAAGCCAGTAGGTCTGACATGAAATCAGCACCTCTGTCAGACAGTATTTCGTTTGGGAAACCTACCCTGCTGAAAATCTCTAACAAAGCATTTGCCACCTTCTCTGCCTCAATGGAGGACAAAGCCACTGCCTCAGGGTATTGTGTAGCATAATCCACTACCACTAGGATATACTTTTATCCCTGTGGGACTTGGGATACTCAGGGAACTCACAATATCCATAGCCACCCTCTGAAATAGCTCCTCAATCACAGGCAAAAGCATCAAAGGAGCTCTCACCTTGTCTCCTGCCTTGCCTACCTTTTTGCACTGCTCACAGGTCTTGCGGTACCCTATTACATCTCTGGAAACTCCAGGGCAATAGAAGTTCTGCATAATATGTCTCTTTGTACGTTTGATGCCCATATGACCTGCAAAGGGAATATCATGGGCTATGACTAGAAGCGCCAGATGGTAGGCTCTAGGCACTACCAACTGCTGTACTCCCTCATCTTCCAGCCCTCCCTCAGAGGTCCACTCTCTGTATAGTAACCCTTTGTCTCAGTATACAGATTCCCCCTTTCCTTGAGAATCAGGTGCCTCCCTAGCTACCTGCTTCAGACCTTGCAATGTAGGGTCTGAGAGCTGAGCCTGTCTCAGATCTTTCCTTGTAACCCTTCCCAGCTCCCCTTCCACAGGAAGTCTGGCATCCTCTGACAGTGGTGCCTCACTCTCAGCCTGGGTACTACTACTCTACCTTTCAGTTACTCTGTCCAAGGGAACATCAGTACCCCCAAGCAGATGTGGCTCACCTTCAGTCTTACTGCTACAGCATAGCTCATTATCTGAAATAACCACCTCACCAGTCCTGGCTACAAGTACGCAGTCTGTCTGGGTCTCCCCCAAGCTACCAGACCCACATGCTTGTCTCCTACACTCACTGCGTGTAACTGCATAAGTACATGGTACTGCCTCATCCAAATATTTCCCTCTCAGGACATCTGCAGGATGGTAGTTTAGTACCCCTGTTGTCTCAAGACAACCTACTATTGGCATTTTGCCTTTCCCACTTATGGCACCTTCACCTTTGGTTCCCCACCTTGCCTCTGTGGACATCTGTATGCCACATGGCCCTACTGGTTGCATTCAAAAAATTTCACCCTAGCTCTTGGATGTGTACCTGGACTAGTGGAATCCCCTGATACTGGCAGATTCTGTTGTGGCAGTCTGTGCTGCCCATCATGGGTTCATTTAGACCCATCAGCAGTACTGGGGCCCCTTTCCTGTGCAGGGCTGCCCTACTTGCCAGGTATTGGTCTCCCTTCTTCCCCAACTCATTTGAAGTAGCACATTGTCTATCAGCTAACCAGATCCTCATGTCCTCAGGCAAAGTGCTAAGGGCTTGTTCCTTCACCAAAATGTCTGCCAGCCCTTCAAATGTGATGACATGACATCCACTCACCCAGCTATGAAAATAAGTTCTCAGTTCAGCAACATATTCACACACACTTTCATCTGCCTTGCGTCTATGCTCACAAAACTTTTTCCTATACATTTCAGGTGTTAGCTTAAAACATTCTAAAAGACATTTTTTACAGCAGTATAATCAATACATGCAATGTCAGACATTTTAGCCAATGCATCTACAGCTTTACCATGGAGTAAGGGGGTCAGGGCCAGAGCCTTTGGTCAACACTATACTGTTTGCATACCCACTCAAACATATGAATGAAACTATCAAAATGATCCCCTTCTTTAAATTGCGGAAGGAATCTACTGACCTGTTGTGCTTCTGGGGTCCAGTTACTCCCTTCCCCATTACCTCCATGACTCTGGTGAAGAGTCAGCATTTCCCTCTCATGCCTCCTTTGATGCTCTTTATCCTTGGACTTTATCTCCAAATGCCTGGCCTCCAACTCAAGTCTCTTTAGCTCCAGCTGGATTTTTAAGTCCACTGCAGAAAGGTTGAGCTGTCCATTCTCTGAGGATCCTGCATCTCCACTGCCAGTCTGATTGTCCTTTGTAAAAAGGTTGAGCTGTCCATTCTCTGAGGATATTGTATCTCCACTGCCAGTCTGCTTGTCCTCCTGGATGCTGTTTTCTGATGCAGCTGTAACCAAGGCTGCAATCAGGTCTGCCTTAGTCAGGTTTCCATGCACCAGTCCCCTAGCCTGGCATATCTCCACCAGGTGGCTCCTTGTCAGCTTTCCATAGTCCTCTGCTGACATGCTGCCTGCTCACCCTGACTAACTAAGCTAACAAAAGAAATAAAACAATTGTGATCTGAACTCTGAGTATTCACTGTGTGGCTGTTTGAGAGTACAAAACACCTTCACAGATCACTGTACATAAGCTCCAGTATTCACTCTACCCACACCACTACAAGCTAATTAGTATTTGCCAACTAATTAATATGTGATGTGGATATCCACCAACACCACAAATGTGAAGTGGATCCCACCACTGCAACCCCAGAGAGGATGTCTCATATATGAGGAAAGGATAACAAATACGCACAGTAAAGTACAATTTCCCTTAAGTGCACACAGAGATCACAGACAGTCTGGAGCTGGTTGCTCCCTTGCTCCCCAGGTCCCCAATAAAACTCCCCACTGGCACAGCTATATGGTCCAAATCTCAGCCTAGCTGGCAAGCTAACCTCCAGTACCCTCTCTGTCCAACCAGTGCTTCATGTCCCTGCCCAAGTAGCTGACACACACACACACACACACACACACACACACACACACACACACACACACACACACACACAACTTTGAGATAAGTATTTATACAACTTCACAGATATCCTTGGAAAAGGCTGACACAGATTATCCAGCTGTGACCCTTTACCCAGACTATACAGTAGTAATTACTGCCACCACCAGCTAATAATTATCAGTTACCCAAAGGCCCTTAAAAGGGTGTCCAATTATTACTGTGCAATATTATTATCCAATAGTAGTGTTACTAATCAGTCAAGGCTTGACTTAAATAGTGTGGGAAGAAATAGCCAGGGAATTGTTATGGCTAGGTTGTATAGGCCCTAGGGCCAATAGCCTAGTACCAATCTATGAACCTATGAACCTTATTAGAGTGGCCTTGTACAATAAACTCTATAAATATGCAATGTACTCTAGAGCCTAACGTAACTCTACACAAACCAGCCACAGTTGAAAAGGGTTTAAAAATATTTAATAATAAATACTAAAAACACAAGACAATGCTACTACATCACAGTGCTATTCAAAAGTTCAGAGATCACACAGAAATGTAAAATAAATCAGTAGTACAGTTCTGACATAACAGAAAAACACTTAGTCTAATCTTTATAGTCCTAGCTATTTCTACAAGAAAACACATTTCTAAAGTAACTTACTTACATAGAGCAAGGCAGTGCTGAGTTGAATATCAAGATAAAAATGCTTCATAATTTCTGGTTTTCACTGTTTAAATTGAAACTGCAGTTCTGATAAAACATTACATCATTTGTTTACACTCTCCTGGTTCCCAGGCCACACCGAAACTGCATTTACATTCTTTTACACAGAGCAATAAAGGACATTCCATATGTAAATTCTGGTCATTAACTTTAGTTTTTAAACAATAGGCAGGATGCTTACACCAGACTAATCGACTCCAAATTCTAACTTCAAAGGACATACAAAACATAATTTTAATTTCAAAGAACATTTGAAATGCTTGGCTTAGTTTTCCTTACAGCAAATGGTAATGTTGTTACAATCTTGAAGTTCACATTTTACAGTGTTTTCTTTCATTTAAGAAAAAAGCCTGTATTTTATATTTATATTTACAAATGCTAGAATTATTTATCAAATTCTATTTGACTAGGCTGGCAGCCTTCACCCTTCTCTACCAGTCTTCACATGGCACATCTCATTACTAAGGGTTTTGCATCCAGGAAGAAAGAAGTCATTGTCTCCCTCTTCTCTTCCCTCATTAGGCCAATCATTGAGTACAATGTCCCATTTGGCATGTACCTCACTAGACACCTGCAACAACTGGAGAGGCCACAAAAGTACCTCACAAAGATGATACTTGGCCTTAAACAGTTGTCCTATATGGACATACTCAAACAACTCCAACTATTCTCTGTCTCATATCACCTACTTTGAGATGATCTCTGCTTGACTTACAAAGCCATGTCTGACCCGCTCTGTTATAAATGCTACATCTAAAGAAATCCCAATCCATCTGCACCACATGCTCTTAAGATCTCAGCCTCATTACCACAATCAACAAAACATGGTGGAGGGATAGGTTTGTAACCCAGAGACTGGTCAAGCTATGGAATACACTTCCCATACATGTCAAACAGAGCACCTCACTGGCCCTCTTCAAGAGAAATGTTGATGAATGGATGGGAAATAGAAAATTCACCCCGGGGATCACTCCAATATCTCTACTCAACAGAGGCAGCACTGGGAACTAATGTCGGGTGTCATGATGCCAGGGTAATCCTATGGGTTAGGCTTGCAAAGGCTCCAGGATCATTAGCCTAGTACATACCTATGAACTTATGAAGCTATGCCCGATTATGTCAATTTACACAGGCATTTCTGGGGAAGAGCACATGACTCATTATTATTTGCCCCTCCCCTGAGATGCCTTGTTGACATTGTGATAAGCCATGGGGACAACCCAACATGGTGAGTCTATACAATGTGTAGAATTATTGCTGTAAGGCTGTCTATAAATCTGAAAGGGCTACCTCCAGCAGAAAAATATGTTATGGCTCACTGGCGAAAGAAGTCCTTTCTGATTCACAAGGAATAAGTAGCATCCATATGCAAACATATGTTTAAGTCATGCCTTTGAGCGATTGTGCCTCTCTAAGCAATTAAATTATTATTGCCTTTGAACATGTACAGGAACCACAGTAATGGGGAAACACAGAAACCGTGGCCAAACAATTATAGTAATATTTCATAATATTTCACCATTTTCTCAAATCTAACAACACACCTTATTTAGATTTTTTAATACCTGTGTGTGCCACATTTTATATTTTATAGATATAGATACATATATGTACGTGTGTGCATGTATATCATCCCTCTCTAGTACTTTCATGCATTATGACAGGAGTTTGAAACCTTTGTACTGCCCATAGTTGTGATGCTCCCTTTTATTTTTGTATATTGGCACTAGAATGTTTATTTTTCCGGTCATCTGGGATACATCTTTCTCTTCATCTCACTATGAATTTCCTCAGTAGTCACTTCTCCCCTAACTCACCCAACATCTTTATCATATCTACCCTGACTTCCTCTGAGCCTGATACTTTCCTTGACTTCATTTTCCTTAGTACTGTCCTTACCTCTTCTGGGGCACACTCCATGCTGTTCTTACTTCTTCTAGGGTTGGCACTTCTTCCTCTTTCATCATAAGCTGGGTCTGGGGCAGTGCATTTTCTGTTGAGTGTTCTGCATTCAGAAGCTGCTGGAAGTTCTCCTTTCATCTGTCTTTAATGTCCTGTGGACTCCTGAGCAGATTCACAGAAAAACAAAGCAGATGGACAGAGTAGTTTCAGAAGCTTCTAGGTGTAAAAAATGCATGTATTGAAAAGAAAAATGGAGTTTTATTTATAGCACATCATGCATTTCACATTATTCACACTTTTCTTCCTTTTTCAATATAATATTATACGTCTCATACATTTTAACATTGAACTCAATAAAAGAACAGACATCTTTTTCTTTTTTCTTGCATTTCACCCTCCCCAGCATTTTCTTCACAATTATAATCTTATCATACACAAACATTGTGCAGTCTCATAATTTATTGTATAACAGTTCTTTACACCTAGATTGCTATACATTCCATATTGCTCCTATTTCATGGACTCCACAACACTGATATTGTGGACTGGTACCATGTAGATAGGGAGACTATCTAAGAAACTATGGACCTATGTCGTCCTCATCTGCAGCTCAGTGGGAGCTGTGGAATACTTACCCCAGTTGATACTAAATTATGTGTGGCTTTATGCATATTAGCTAAAGGGGACCATTCAGTGACCTACTGGGACACAGTAGTGGTATCTCAGGCATTTGCCTCTAGAATACTCTGTCAGTTTCTCTATGTCGTGTTTCAGTATGTGGGAGAGCATGTGTGGTTCCTGCATACTTCAGAGGAGAGAGAGAGAGTCAGCTCTAGTGTTACACAGTATCATACTTAGGAAGCAGTTACAGCATGGTAAGCACTTGGAGGGACAACAGCCCCTCGCACAGCAGGCTGTAGAGGCTTCTGTCTGATTAGAAGTCAATGGAGGACCTAGCAGCAGAGGATGATCATGCCAGATGGAGGCAAACACAGTATACCATAACACTGGCAAAGAGACAGTAGCAGGGGATTATCATGCCAGATGGAGGTGGGTGTAGAATGCTATGGCATCAGCAAAAAAGAGTGCAGCTTCCAAATACCGTCCAAGTGTAGTATTCAGGAGCACAATAGATACACTATAGTAAAAGTGATGCATGTAAAACCAACAGCAGACTTTGCTTACCTATGTATAGCCTATACATGGGTGGTCATGCTGTGCATCAGACATAGGCAACCTATGTAAAAAATGTGCAAAGGGGCAGGGCACAGCTATCATCATCTGTACAGGTAGATGAGAGAGCACATGTGTTTATATGTTGTTCCATGGTAAATATGTGAGTTCTGAAGATCACTAAAGTAAAACAGGCTGTTGTGTGCACTGCCTTTCAGTGTGTATGTGTGTAGGGGAGGCTGCTTAATATAAAAGGCTTTATGAAGAATCAGTGTCAATGCAAGGGAATGTGTGTGTGTGTGTGTGTGTGTGTGTGTGTGTGTGTGTGTGTGTGTGTGTGTGTGTGTGTGTGTGTGTGTGTGTGTGTGTGTGGTGATGTTCTGGTGGCTGTGATGTTATAAGTGTGGGTCTGTGGGGACACAGCTTCAGCGGTAGATGCAGCATTTAATAGGTCTGCTGAACTGCTCTTTACATATCCCTCACTGATAGTGTCCCCATTAACCTGTATTTCCTGTGAGGCATGAGTAGCCTGGATATCCGCAGACAAAGAGTCTATGTCCACAGTCTGTGCTGGGAATGCATTGGTCAGATTCCCTGTGTCCAGTACACCATCAGTACTTCCTGATTGTGCCAGGTCATCCCCACCACCATTACCAGAGGCTGCTTATCCACCAGTATCAGGTGGGGGCAGTGCCACACTGCTGGTGCAAGATAAAGAATCACCTGTGAATATACCAAAGCATACACTATCAAGTGTAAATATGGCCAGTACCAGAAGTATGCATCCAAATGTGTTTTTTAAATGTAAACATGATAAAAAATAATACTTGATGTGGATACCTTCTGCAGATGCTGTGGCTGTTGAATGCCTGATGTATGTGTATACCATAAATCAGACAGCTTTAATAAGTGTGATACTGACCAAGAAGGTGCAGACAACATACAGGTGTTGATACACAGAAACAGGCCTCCATACCTGTAGATTGTCTATGGGGCCTGTCCAGCCCTGCTGGAACACCCAGCACTGGACTAGTAGAATCTGTAGAGGTGCCAGTCCCTCAGAAAGAGGCCAGGATCTGCTCCATCTGCATGACAGGTAGTACATTTGATGGCCCCAACCTTTTGCCCTATCTTCCTATTCCTGGAATTGTGCTCTTTGTTGGGCACCTCAAACAATATCCCTGGCCCTGTGGCACACCATGTCATAACCACAGTCATGGCCACCAACCATGTAAATGTTTTTCACAATATAATTGCAGACATGGTCCTGGTAGGACTGGGTAAGCTGCCTGCAGACCAAAGAGATGTCATCCATGGAGATGGAGGCCTTAGAGTAGTACCTCATTTCCTGAATCTGAGAACTTGGGCTTACATGTGGATGTCCCCCCAGATTCACCAGTGGGCTTGGGCTTGTCCTGTTTTTTTTAAGCATTGTCCTGTTGGTATGGAAAACAGTGGAATTACCAGTCTTGTTCCTGCACAGCCCTGACAAATTTTAACACCACCAGTCTGTGACATGGTCATACAGCATCCAGTTTATGTGCCTGACAGTTATATATCTGTACCCAAACTCTTTAATTAATGTCAAGCACAAAGATTTACTGAACGCATTACAAATTACCACAGTAACGTCACTGTTCCTCTCAGAGTTAGAAATATTTTTGCTATTGTGTTATGTGCAGTGTATACAACACTCACGTGTATGCACTGAAAATAACATCATATGCACTGCAGTAATGTTTTGAACTGTGCCCTGAATATGTGTTCATGGATGTGTCCCCCACTAAGCTTAACAATGCTGGATCTCAGCAGTTGCTGTACTCTTGCAATCCCCCTAACAACACTTCTTTCCCATAATACTTAAAAGTACTGACAAACATACATATCAATGGGTCAATAGCTTGAATAGCAGTTAAAAGCAGCTGTATTAAAACTAAATTGAATTGTACAAAAGTAGGACTTCCTTTGCACAACCAGAGGTAGTTTAACTGAATAAATATTCAGAGACTTTACCTATAGTAGCTGCTGAACTCTGTGCTCTACATTTTCCTTCTGTAGTGCAATGATGCTCTCTGCCTGTCATTGCACTTACATCATGCAGAATCATTTGGCTGAGCATGATGATTATGCTAATTAGCGCTCAGTTCATTATTGGTTCTGAATAGCTCAGTCTGTGTAATGACCGTACACCTGCTGACCATTGTGCTCAGGTCTTCTCAATGCAGAGTACATGCATGGGTGTCTACAGGCAGCACTACACAGGCACACAGGCATGGTTCAGTTTATACCTCCTGAAGAGGAACTGTTATTATATATATATATATATATATATATATATATATATATATATATATATATATATATATATATGGGTTTACTTTGTTTCATTGAAAGCTCATTTCACTGAATTTGAATTTACCCTGATCAAATTGCTGACAGCTCAAATAACTAAAAATTCACTGGCACTATGTAGATTACTGTAAGGCATGTAAAAGGTATATGCTATTTTCCCCACTGTAGTGCGATCCTGGAGTTAGTATATATAGTTAGGGGTGTGTGTGTGGCATAGCCCCCCATTTAGTTTGGGTATATATAGTCTACTGGAAAGAGTTAGTCACTGGTGTTTTAAGTATGCATGTCTATGGTTTAAAATGTACTGTTTTGGAGCTTTCAGTGAAATATAAAATAAAACCAAACTAGGTGGGGGGCTGTGCCCCCCACACCCTTCTTAACTATTTATACTAACTCCAGGATCACACTACAGTGGGGAAAAGGACATATACCTTTTACTTGCCTTGCAGTACGCTACACAGTGCCAATACTTCACTTCAGTGAAATGACATTCTGTGAAGTGAGTTTTCAATAATTTGAGCTTTCAGCAATTTGGCAGGGTGAATTCAAATTCAGTGAAATGAGCTTTCAATGAAACAAAGTAGATCCATATATGTATATATATATATATATATATATATATATATATATATATATATATATAATTCTCTAGAAGTGTAGTCACTGTTGTTCCTGATTTCTTACCATCATACTCATGGATAGAGAACTGCCATATTTCACACCCTAAATTGCCACTGTGACCCAAACTAATACAGTTCCTATTAAAACTTCAAACACAAAAGCAGCACTCTAAAACAATAAAAATAAAATAAACAACACTGGACCAGAGCAAAAACTTACGTTAAGCGCTTTTCTTCCATTTAGTTAAGAACTTCATCAGAACAGTTACAACCACAATTCCATTTTGTTTTAAATACTAATAAATTATGACCCCTTCACATTTAAAAAACAAGGTCACATTACATAACAATTCATTAACTACTTAAGAAAACTTTGCGTTTAAAATATTATTTTAACAAAATATACATATAACTACTACTATCTTCTTCCTAAATTGTCACTATGACCCACACTAATACAGTGCCTGCAAAACTCATTGCACAAATAAGATGCTCATTCATGCCCATAAATGCACTGCTAATGACATACATGAGACCTGATTTGGGCACCAATTTTCTGTAATTTTTTTTACTGTGATTTTTCAAGGTAACATCATGGCTGGAGATAGTGAAACTTTTGCTCCTTTTAGATGACAGAATTAGTGTGTAGAGGAAACAAAAATCTTTCTGTACCTCTTCTATCAGGGTTGCAGACAGAGGCTTTGGTGGGAGGGTTATTGAGGGACACAGTAATATACTTCAGTAGAGGTAGCCGCAGACATCTACTGGGCCATAGCAGACTCTATAACTTTCAATAAAAAAAAAAAAAAAAAAAAAAGGTACATAAGAAATTGTATTCTTTGTTATCTGTAAGGTTTTTGACATAATGGACCGGAAATTCCTCTTTCAGACTATAAAAAGATGGTCATGGGAAAATATTTTAGGTTTGTATTAAACTAATGTATGCCTGCCCCACATGTGATATCTTAGTGAATGGGTCACCTACTTTAGTAGGGGTCTCAAAGGGGCACCAGACAAGGACTACCCCTGTCAGCAAACCTCTTATTACTAAAAAAAGAGGAGTTGGCAAGAGAGATGTGAAAACAATAAAAAGAACTGTTCCACCAAGGTGGTGATGGGGGGTCTAAAAAGACCTGGTTTAGATTTTATGCAGGCAATTGCGTGCTTTATCAGAGGATATTGATATAAACTTGCTTCTTGTATTGGAGATATTCCAATAATTTACCAAGGCTTAAGGAATTACTTGCAGCAACAATGTATTGGTCAGTAGAGGGAGAGGGAAAAGTACGAGTCCATGTTGTCAGATATGAAATGTCTGGAGCACCATCTATTTATTAAGTATACCATGCCACGCCATAGAACTTACAATAGAGAATAATTTAAGAGGGTACAAGCTCATGTTTCATATAAACCACAAACAGGGAGAATGCAGGTTAAATACTTTGACAAAAAGAATTAATGCTGACAGCATGATGCTTATACCTCATCTTTTACATTTAATGTGATATATTCCAATTATAAGTTAAGCCCAACTACAAAAAGTACAATTTTGCTAGAGAGGTATGCACCATGTAAAAGAGGGAACAGCATAAATAAACAGAGGTTAATGGCATTTAGAGGAGATGGAGGCAGGAGACTTTTGCATATACAGACATAAACTTTCACACATATTATTGTACAGTGCTTTAGACTTCAGGAAGACAACAATATGAATGTAAAATACTGAAGGATATCACAAAAGGGGACAACACTGTGGAAAGACTAAAAGGCTAGAAGAAGGCATTGGCACTATTTGGGGACACAAGGTGGGTTTGGAAGAATGTGAATAAATCAGGATAATGACCAATTTCTGATGGTAGTCAAAGAGAAAGAGAGAGAAAGATAAGGCAAAACCTAGGCATCAGAATATAAAAATATCTCATAATAATAATGGGATAATAGAGGGGCACAGAGGTAGTTTTTTTTTATTCTTTTCAGTAGCTACAGAACCATACAGGAATTCCAGCCAAATACTGGTTTGTATGTGTACAATTTCATAATATGTATTTCAGAACTTCCTTAGGAAAGAAAGTCAGAATGCAAGGGGCAGGCACCCTGGAACACACTGTGGAGTGTAAGAAAAGACATAGATGACCTACATACAGTATATATAAAATTCCTATGCCGGGAAAGAAATAGGAATGCAGGCCACAGATTTCAAAAGAAATGGGAAACTCAGGATGAGGTTAGGCTTAGTGAAACCCACTGGGGAGGTTTGAAGCCATTGTTTCTCAGAAAAACTTGACAAAAGTAGGGGAACAGCAGTTGAATAGTCTATACTTCTGATGTTTAACTTCCAAGTGGTTAATAAAAAAAGGTAGATCCACAAATAATATGCTGGAGACGTGGAGTACAGCAGGTAGGAGTGTCATATATGTTTTAGACATGTTGTAGAACTCATAATAGAGGGAAACAGCTCCAAGAAACAGTAGAATGTATTTTTGGAAATAAATACCCTAGTTTTGAGAGCTATTTGAGATTTGGAATTGGTGTGGCACAGAGGGTTAGAGGAGACAGGAAAAAGAGAACAGTCCTAGTCCAGACTTGTGTACTTAAGTCAGTGCTGACAAAAGAAAAGAACATTAAAATTATAAAGAATGGATGGAGCTCAATAACGAATTTTTGAAATTACTAAAGAGAATATTCAAACATTATACATTAAATCCTGACAGCAAAAAGCCTAGTATAAAGAAAATTATTTGTGCCCACTACTTGATTGGTACTGAGAGTGTTAATGATTTGTCTGAAATCACAGAGATATGCATACACTTACCAAAGGCTGTGGAGCTCACAAGGCTGCTACAGGGTGGCAGGAATTCGGGTACACTGCCCAGCAGCAGTACAGTGCTACACCAGCATCCTTGATCATCTCACTGGCCCTGGACATTGGTCAGTTTAAGTCTGGGGAAGGATAAGTTGGTTCTGGTAGACTTACTGAACAAGGACAGTAGTTGAAGGCAGTTGGTGGTCAGCTGTGGGGGGGGGGGGTGTCTGAAAATTATAGCCCATATAGTTAAGGTGGTAGGTGGCTGCTCAAAAAGTATGAAAATAACTAGTGATTGTCCCAAAGTTCAGTAGTGAGACTCCTGTTTTTAAACATCTACTTCTCCATGCTCCAGACTGCTAATCAGGACCTTTGGTTAAGTTTGCAGATGACTGCAGTTTATGTTTTATGATGAAGTCACTCGCTGATACCCTTTCGTTATATCAGGACCTAACTCACTTAATCAAGTGGAACAAAGAACATTAAAAAAAATGAAAATTAAATGTGAAAAAATGTAGCATCTCCACATTTAGTAAACAAATCTCTCCCTCATTGTACAATATAGCCAGCTCCCCAAAATAATAATGTAGTCTGGGATCACAGAACCTAAATCCTTGTCACTTGTAACACAACTAATATCTAAAGGCATATCATCCAAGTCTAAGGAAGTTATCATTGCTCTATATGTGGCTCTTATTAGACCAGTTATTGAATGTCATACCCTCCTTTGGATGTACTTTTCTAGACATAAAAATAAATGGAAAGCCCTCAGAGATTTCTAACCAGGAAAATTGTTTTCCTAAAATACTTGAGCAGCCAGAAAAGTCCTAAAGTAGTGTCTCTTTACTTTGTTTCTTATAAGATGTTGCAAGACCATCTGTGTCATTAGGAACAACCATCTTCCTTGATCACATGTACCTTTGCAAGTCTGATAGTTACTCTAATACTATATCTAGGGAACTGAATTTTCACCAGAATATAAATGAAATGCACCTGAGAGGCAAATTTATTTCCCAGTGTGTACCCCATTTGTACAACACACTTCTTCTTCAGGTTAGACAAAGTGACACCTTGACATTCTTCAAGTTAACCCTGGATGACAAGGTAGGGTTACAGTGGATGGTATTGACAAGGTGCCAATTGTAACACAAATGAACTGGAAACAACGGCTCCTGATAATATAATATAAACAATTCAGTCGAACTGGAACGAGCACTCTAAACATGCAGTAATAAGATCCGCAGATTGCAAATGAGCGGGAAAAACAATTGTCTTGTGACTGACTTGTCTTGCATTTCCTATGATCTTATGATCCTATGGTCCTATTCTATAATTATAGTAGTAATCTGGTTCATTGAGACACATTTTCCTCATATGCAGTTTTTTGAGGCTTCCCTACACCAAATGAAGTCCAAAGTTAATGAGCCTCCATCTGAAAAATTTCAACTCCCTGATGCTGAACTCCAAGACTGATGCTATTCATAGGAAATCACTGCCAGCATGATTTCTACGGGTGCAGAATTAGTGATTCCCTCCTTTTACTGACTTCTCTTCTTTCCAAGGATGTGTGTCTCTGATATATATAAGCTTAGGGGGTGAAGGTATCTTGCCTTGAAAGCATTTTCTGAACCAGGAATGCACTGAGAATACTGATGTCAGAGAACTTTGCATAAACATAATGGCTATTAAAAGAAGATTTAAGTATATGGTTTTGCCTAAAATAAAATAAATTTGTAATGGGTATATTATTTGAGGGGGAGCTAGGGAGTCTGTGTCCCCTCTATACCTATTTTTGTATACAACACAGCAGTTTACATTGCAAAACAATAATTTTATGTACATTTCTTAGACATCAGTATTTTGGATGCATCTACATGTCAAAGAACTCTGATCAAGTGAATATATTATGCACACAATATTAATTGCAGTAAATCTATAGATTATGTCACTTTTTGACAGTTTTCCATTTTTTTAATTAAAAGTGGTTAGTGACACCATCATTTTAATTATATACTATTACATTTTCCACAGCAACTGATTTCTGCAACAAACAAATTCTCATTAACTAGATTAGGAAAAGTTAAAAAAAGAAAAAAAAAAAAAAAATATATATATATATATATATATATATATGTATATATATAAATATATATATATATATATATATAGATATATATATATATATATATTATATATATATATATATATATATATATATAAATATATATATATATATATATATATATAGATATACATTTTTTGACTACCGTGATATATATAGATATACATTTCTGACTACTGTGTTTAAACTGTTCAAGAACACTAGTGATTTTAATATTCCTCTATTGTTATTTAGGAAGATTTCTGAATACTGTATTTATACCTGTCATATTACTGCCATTTGTTAGTTGTTTATGCATTCTCTCCCTGCTTTATGAAGATAAATACCATTTTGATACCCCTGTTTCACACAGTAGAATAAGTTATAGTTTTGCTGATTCGTAGAAATCAAACATAACTTAGTGTACAGTCATATTTATTTGTTTAACATAGTCAGAAGTTTTGGTCTTAACTTTTGTGTCACTGCTGTTTCAGATGACTCATGAAGGCAGCTTTTTACCAAGACTGTTTAAGAACATAATGGATTTTAACTTCCTCAATATACTTTGCTAATTGAATTTCAAACTGTTAAATATGTTGGTCTACCACTTCTGATCTTTCTCTTTTTCTTCTAGACTCCTCCAGAATGGAAGACAACTAAGTTGATAATACTGACATATGAAACAATCGTGGTGTATTTCTATCAGCTTTCTTCTACTGAAACCAGAATATTAATAAACTTCATAGGACAGCCTCCAAGAAACTTAAAGGATTATATAATGGAAAACGTTTACCCCCAAACACCTGGTAGGAAGACAAAAACCATTACCTGTTTTGTGTTAAATTATGATAGTGATGATGATGATGTAGAGTTTTATAGTTCTGAAAACCTGTCATTGCATCATGAATGATATTAATAATGTACATTTGGGATAAAAAATGAATACTGAAATATTGAACTCAATCCCATACTGGCAAAGAGTTACGCTTATCCCAGCTCAGGTATGAGCTACCTGTCATTGCTTTGTCAATAGTCACTAGGAGTTGTAAAAAAAGCATGAACAAGAGGATCACATTTTTTTTTTCATTTCAAAGGCTCAAAGGTTCATAGGTACATACTAGGCTAACAATGTCTGGGCCTTTTTAAGCCTAGCCATGCACTGCAAATCTCTGACAAGTTCTGGTACCCTTGGCAGCAGCTTGTAAGATGAACCATTTACAAACAGGGGCCTGGAAGATGAACCATTTATAGGATGTCTATGTCCTTTAGAGTTGCCACACCAGGAGTGAATTTCCATTCCCTACTCAGTTGTCTAAGTTGGACTTAAGTTGGATTAGTTAGGAATAAATCCAATGGTGCAGCATGTAGAAAATGACTCAAAATTTAAAAGTAAAACACACCAAACTAAGGGTCCTTCAAGTTAAAATCCAACATGTAATATGAAATCCACACAGACAGACAACAATATTGAGCACTTTCTTCCCTAATTAACATGGTCTTCATCAGAATACATCACACCACCATCCAAATTTCATTTAAATACAAAACCCATCAAAAATCCATTGGCTAAAACAAGTAGTGCTGTGAGGTGGTCACACAAGACATGTTATTTACATCATGTATTCTTTTAGTGAGGGACCTCTGTGGATGTTCCTATTGTTGGATGTGCCTGGTTAGGTACATACCAAAGGTGGCACTGTACTCAAAGACAGGTCTGATGAATGCCAAGTACAGTGTAACAATGACCTCCTTGGACTTAGATGCTATACCTTTGTATATAGGTTGTGCAATATAGAATGATTTCCTCAGTACCATAGACATGTGATGATTAAAGGCTGGATTATTGTCTATGTGTATCTCCAAGTCCCTGACTACTGGCTCTACTGTTAGGGGTGTGTTGTCAATATGGTAGTTACCAAGGGTGGCTGACTTCCCCAATTATGCTATTATGCATTTCTTACATTTAGTTTTAGTTAATGGTTTGGACACTAGTTGTTTGTCTGTCTCAGTTCTTCTTGAAGAACATTGGTGTTAGTGGGGGGATTCTCTGATTGCTTTTAATTTGCAATCCTTTGCAAATTTGATCATCCAGAGGTCCTTAACATTGGCCTTGACTTTAGAGAAGTAGATGCCAAAAAGGAGAGGCCCCAGGATCAATCCCTGAAGGACTCCACTGGTGACTGGCCTTTTTGTAGAGATGGACTCTCCAATTCTAACTTCCTGGATCCTGTCTCTGGGCCAGCTGGTAATCCCCTGGGTGACATAAGGGTTTATCCATAACCTCCTGAATTTGTCAGTGTTGCTTAAGTGAGATATTGTGTCAAATGCTTTGGCCATTTCAAGGTAGGCAGTGTGAACCTTTTTGCCCTCATCCATTGTTGTATCCACCAGTATGAGTATGCACAAACTGCCTGTCATGAAATCAAACTGGGTTAGAGCTAGTATATAGAGATTTCCTATGTTATTATAGATAATTTCCATGATAATTATTTCTGTGGCTTTGCATATGAGACTAGTGAGACTTATGAGTGTGTAGTTTCCAGGGTCAGTAGATGGCCTGACTTTGTGCAAAGGAATGACTATTGAAATTCTCCATTCGAGTGTCATGATGCCTGTTTGGAGGCTGAGATTAAATACTGATTCTAGAAGGTCCATTAATGCAGTGTTCTTGGCGTTAGAGAGACCACTGATGACCTGGTCCTTAGTGATAGTTGGGGGGGGGGGTTATATTTGATGGTATTTCCCAGGGAAAGGCTGGAGGAGAGACCAATAAAGTTAGATTTGAATTTGCCTGTCAGTAGGTTTGCTTCTGGTTCAATGTAGGTGGCTCCATTAACAATGAGCTCAGGACACAACTGTGTATAACTTTTGAGGTTGTAAACATAGCTAATGAATGCCATATGATTTTCCTTTGCCTGGAAGGGGACCTTTACCTCAAAATTGGCTTTGATAGACTTTATTTGCCCTCTGAGCTGTTTATTTAATTTGATGTGAACACTTTTACCCTGCTGGGCACTCCACCTGCTAGCTTTTGCCATGAATTTCTTCTTTCTGCCATCTGTTATGCAGCTTATTGATGTTTTGATTCCACCAAGGTGGCCTGTTTTTTTAGTTAAATCTGTATTTATTCTGTATTTATTCCTGGTAGGTACAGCTTAGGGTTTATGTGAACAGTTCAACATAGGCAGCAGTGTGCTCAGAGTTTTGGGTAGCTTCAAATGTTGCCAGGTTATCACTTAATAGCAGAAACTTAGTCTCATTTTGTGGTCTGACATTACTAGAGAGGACATTACACTAGGAGATGTGCAGCACACTGCCATATTAGTGAGGACCAGATCCTGTAGGTTTGTGTCTCTGCTTGGCATAATAATAGTCTGGCCCAGTGAGTTTGTGTTTACAAATTCCAGGAATCTCTGTGCCTGCACATTTGGTGTCATGTGATTCCTGGTAAATAGTTGGGTAATTAAAGTCATGCATGATTATGCTATTGATTAATGTGTCCAGTAAGCTTAAATGTGTGTTATTAGTTTCCTGGATCATAGAGGGGGACCCATAGTTTGCATAGAAGTGATATGGGATTTTACCTTTGGTGATCTGAACATGGAGAAGTTCAAGTGCATTGTCATGTTTAACCAGCCTCCAGGTATATTTGTTTTGATGTAGATTGAGATACCTCCACATTTAGTCTCTGTCTGTGTAGTGGCTTGTATAAATGTGCAGAAGGCATTATAGTCTTGCACTGCCTGATTGCTGTCCATGGTTTTACTCCTTGTCTCAGTGACTGCAGAGATGTCAGTATTCTCTAGGGTGAGGACAGCTTGCAGGGGGTGGAGTTTTTTTCTTTTTACTCCTTGCATTAAGCAGTAACTCCTTTAGCTTTTCTTGGTTTTGATTTGCTATGTTGGAAGGACTGTCTAGCTGGCATTGTTTTAAAAAGAAATTGGAAAATAATGTTTTAGCTAATATTCAAAAGCCTTGAGGGGAGAGGTGCAAACCATCCCCTGCAAAGCAGCATCATCTGTTGACCATCTCCTTCCATGCAGACAAATGTTGCACCCTCTTACTATGACACCAGAAACGAAGCCGCTTATTAAAGTCAGTCATCTTCTATCTGTATTGTGGCATCATCCTTCAAGAAGGAAGAATACTGCTTAATGTTAGGTTCATTCCAGCCTAGGACACATATTCCAATTGCTCTAGCATGTCTCTTTTCATATAGTCTAAGGAGGTATGTCTCAGGTCATTTACACCTGCATGGGCTATGACTGAGTCATACTGATACTTGTGGTCCAATGACCTAAGTACATGTGTAATGTGGTGGATTCTGGCCCCCTGTTAAGTAACTGATTGCTACTTTCTCCTTACTGAGACTGGTGAGAGGGGCATCTATGTGTCTCATAATGCAGTCTCCAATGACCAGAATCTTTGGCTGTTTTGTGGCTTGCCTTATGGGTTTAAATGTAGAGGCTCTATGAGATATGTCTATATGTTCTGAAAGAGTGTATTTGGGGCTGCTGAGGGTATCTGTTATGTGTGCTTCATCTAGGAATTTTTTGGGATTTACAAAGGTTGCATTTAAGAGTCTCAGCGTATTTGAGTCAATGTGTTTGGTTCATGCTGTTTGTGATGCATTTATGCTCTTATCACCTAAGATAAGACACTGTTGTCTGTCTGTCTCTCGTCCTAACCCGAACCATTAGGTTGTCCACAATAATCATTTGCTATTCACCTTCTTAAATTTCAGTCTGCTTAACTTAAATGCCTTTGCCTCTCCTCGATCAACAGACTATCTACCCGCATAGTTTTCATATTGTATCCTCTGCATATTATGCTTAGGATGTGTTAATGGTACCCAGAAACAAGCTGGACTGTGGAGGAGTCTGTTCTTCAAGGATGACATAAGGTGTGAAATCTGCATGCACCATTGATGACCTGAATGAATTTTATACGTACCTGTGTACTCTATAGCTCTCCCTAATAATATGACACTGCTCTTTCCATACTTCCTGCAAGCAACCTTCATTGACTTCACTCTGCTTACCTTCCTAAACCTCACTGCCACACCTGAGCTGACTACCTGCCTTCCCTACATTAACTTTCACATCTGAGCTGACTACCTGCCTTTCCTACATTGACTTCCACACCTGAGCTGACTACCTGCCTTTCCTACATTGACTTCCACACCTGAGCTGACTACCTGCCTTTCCTACATTGACTTCCACACCTGAGCTGACTACTTGCCTTTCCTGCATTGGCACAGAGTTGGTATGGTGTGTAGCACAGCACAGTAACTCCTTTCTGATAGATTCATGCACACACTTCTGTAGCACTACGTAGAGAATTCTGCCCCAAATACACCAGCCCTTCTTACAGGTACAGCCCTACTTCTCCTGCTCCTCATTTCAGTACAGCTCATCCAGTTTATCATCATTGTCACATGACATGAGTCTGTGTTACCCCTCATCAATAAATGGTGTGACATGAGTATACAAGAAGCATATGACTTACGCCAGTAAAGGACAAATGTATCATCTCATTATCTTCCATTTCCTGCCATTGTGCTAAGCATCTCTAAGAAAAACATTAAAGGCACAATATGCAATAAGCAGGGGAAGTGAATGAACAAGGTATGGAAAATGGCTACACATTTTACTTATTTAACATTTGTTAACCGGGAAAGTCCGACTTGGAATGAGCCAACTTTCAGTGGATGCCCGGGGAGAAATGCTCCAGACAAATGTCTTTGCAATGTGGGAGGAAACAGGAGCACCTGGAGAAAACCCATACCAATGCAGGGAGGACATGCAGACTCTGAACAGAAGACACCCCAGCCAAAAATCGAAACCGGAGATCCTCTTGCTGCGAAGCGACAACATTAACCCTTGTACCACATAGAACCATAGAACAGTAAACTAGAAGCGCTGTAAAGGGGATACGTTACTGCCCATCAGGATGTGTAAATGGTGTGCAGTACTTGTATAAACGAATAATTCAGCATGGATAACAGTGGTAATGCAATTCATACACAGCTACACTGTATACCAAAAAGTTGTCATGTGTAACTACACTACAACATGGTTACAGACATTTAGTGACTACACAGCAGCTATTGTACTGCTATTAGAGTACAGTAAATGAAGGTGTTTGTGTTACATTTATAGAATCTTATGCACAGGCCAGGGCTTCAGTGCACACACAACTGGCATACTCACACATATAGGTGTTTGGAAAATAAATTATGTACGCGCACACACGTTTGCATGTGTGTGTGTGTTACACATTACATAAGCATACATTTTATTTATCTGGAAACTCTGACTTGGAACAAAGCCCATTTTCAGTGGAGGCCCAGGGAGAAATGCACCAGACGTATGTCTTTATGATATGGGAAGAAACTGGAGTATCCAGAAGAAACCCACACAAATGCAGGCAGGACATACAGACTCTGCACAGAAGGCACCCTAGATGAGAATCAAACTGGAGAACCTCTTGCTGTAAGGTGATAACTCAACCACTGCACTACTTTGCCATCCTGTTGTCCATGTTGTCTTTGGCCATTTTCTCCCTCACCAGTTATGTTCATACATTGGTAGTGCCATGTAATGCACAAATGTAGGATATTCAGTGTACTATCTGTCCACATCTGTAATGCATTGTCAAGTCTTCCACTGTTAAACATGCCTTTAATCTGTAGAGTGCATCATTTGTTATAATGTGTACTCTTCTAAAATCATGTTCCCTATCTTGTAGCACTAACAGCACTATAGTTCTGCAAAGCACCCAGTCCGATATGCTGTGCATCATTTTGGGTATGCCCCCTTTTCAAAGCACAGTTTGCTAGGTTCAAAGGAAGGGCATACACAGGTTTTTATTCACCAATAACTCCTTCAACTCATGTATGTTGTGGGTGTCTAAGGTAATATGTTGTGTTTCCTGCCTTGCTACCACATACCCATTCTCTTGAGTTCCATGTACTTATGTGCAGTACTCAGTTAACAGTTGAAATGAACTGTTTAGTGAGCTACTCCTTAGTGCATATTTCATTTCACTATATATCACAGTGAGCACATACTGACAGACACACAATTATGTGTTATAGTGAACTATGAGTCTAAGTGCACTGCGGCCAATTCACAGTGTAGAAGGTTCTATCAATCTAGCTTCTCATCTTAACTATGCATAATTTAACAAATTACAAATGTCAACCGATGAATAAGCAACTTGGAAAATAGATAGGTAGATAGAGTGATAGAGAGAGATAAATAGATAGATAGATAGATAGATAGATAGATAGATAGATAGATAGATAGATAGACAGACAGACAGATAGATAGATAGATAGATAGATAGATAGATAGATAGATAGATAGATAGACAGATTAGTTGTATACACACCCAACATATGCAGTCACATAATCATAAATACGAATTGCTAGCCATCTCACTGGTTATTGCCTATCTTTGCCTAACCTTGTTGTTTATCCTGCAGAGGTCTGTTTTAGATTCTTCTTAGTCTTAATCTTAATCAACAGGCTGAAGATACAATACCTCATTATAATATCCTATTATGGCTATCAAAGTAGTGCCTTTATTAAACATAGCATGAAGCAGCTCAGCATTGTTAAGACAGAGTAAAGCATCCTTTTCCAATTTAGGTGTTAGGAAATTGCCAAACGCTAATCTAATTCAGGAGTGTAAAGCCTGGCACATGCATTGCTCATATCCAAATTTGTCATGAGTTGCCTTGTGTTTTTTTTTCCAGAGTATAGATTAAGAGAGAACAAATAGCACTCTATATTCCAGCCATCTAAAATTACAAAGAGAAGAGACTTGTATGGTAAAAGGGTTCTTCAAGGTCCAGATGGCCAATGTAACAATTTTTGTGGTGTATTAGAAAACCAGCATTTGTTTCTGTGGTGACAATCAATTTGCTAGCCTCAAACAAATTCCATTTCATACATTATCAAAATCTTCTTGAATGGAGACTTGTTCCTGCAATTTACTAGATCACCCACCAAAAAGCAGCTGACAAGCCATAGAGATCCAGTTTGAGGAGGTTGGTAAATCAGTTGAACTGAACTAAACGTAAAACGAAACCCCAGATACACCAGAGTACAGTTTTGTAGGATAAATCAGTTTTCACAGGACAAGAACCAAGATAGTTCAAAAAGTATGCAGTTGAGCTTTTTGCAAAACCCAAACTGGCAAGCCTGTCAAACACTAAGAATCAAAATTATAGGTCGGCCACCATAGTAAGAAACAAATGCAGGATATAATAAAAAAAACTTTCTTAAGTGGTTTGCACTTTCACTAGGATACTGCTTCTTCAGACCGAGATAAAAACCAATAACACAGTCAGAATATATATTAACATCCAACCAATAAAAACATAAGAACAACAAAAAAGCCAATAAAAAGATATGACTAAATTAAGCTACTGCCTCACCTTCAAAACAGGTTTGAGGGGCAGGCCACAATTCAAGCCAAGCAATATATGTGCTTGGAGGGCTATAATCCATTTGAGCTCCATCTTCTCAATGTAATTATTAAAATCACCACCCCTTGTATTAAGGGAAAAAAGCTGCAGAGCTCTAAAACTGAACCTATTGTGTCCAGGGTTAAAAGAGGCATGCTTTTACTGGTTGGATGTTAATATATATCCTGACTGTGTTATTGGTTTTTATCTTGTTCTGAAGAAGTAGTAACCCCACAAAAGCACTAACTACTGAATAAAGAAGACTGTTTTTATTATATCCTGCATTTGTTTCTTGCTGTGGTGACCGCCCTACAATTTTGACTCTTAGTGTTTGTTTTTGACGTGCGTCTGCCTTTAGCAGTGAAGTTTGCTTTATATTTCTCATCAAGTCTGCAAACAGTAATCAACCAGATTTAAAGGTCTCTTAATGTCAAATGAAATGCAACACTTAATAAGTCCTTTTTTATATAAAAATGGTATCAGTAACAGTACTAGTGCCATGAGGGTATTAAAGCCATTTAAAATAATGTTATGAGCAGCTCAATAGGCCTTCTGTGTCCACAAAATCTAGCACATGCTTACAAACTGGTTTGTCTATAATTTTTGCTGAACAGTGTCATGTGGGAGATGGGTTGAAAAATAACTGTGGAAAATAGATTGGTAGTTTTGGATAAGTGCACAATAACACAATTCTTGCAAGATTTTAGAACTATATCAAATAACAAAAACAGTTTAAATCTGCAAACTGTAAGCTTTTTGAAACTATTTCAATAAAAGCTTTGTGGTGGACCAGGTCAACACAAACCTATTTGTCTTGAAGCTTATAGGTTCATAGGTTCATAGGTTGGTACTAGGCTATTGTCCCTAGGACCTATACAAACCTAGCTATAACAATTCCCCGGATATTTCATCCCACAATATTTACTTCTCTGGACCCCTGTCTAGCAGGGCGACTAACATGATCCCTGGGGTGAATTTCCTATCTTCCATCCAATCATCAAGGTTCCTTTTGAAGAGGGCCAAGGAGGCACTCTGCTTGACATGTATGGGCAGTCTATTCCAGAGTATGGGGAGTCTTTGGGTCAGGAACCTATCCTTCCAGCATGTTTTGTTCATTGTGATGACAAGGTTTAGATCCCTGGAGCATGTGGCTCTGAGGAATTGAGATTTCTTTAAGTGGAGCATGTCCAACAGCTCAGGGTTTGACATGGCCTTGTATATTAAGCAGAGATCGTCTCTGAGTAGACAATGTGTCACAGAGTATAGCTGAAGTTTTTTTAGATGGTCAGCATATGGCAGCATATGGCATCTGCTTTAGGCCTGTAATTCTTTTAGTGAGGTATTTCTGTGTCCTTTCCAGCTGTTGCAGATGTCTTTTAAGGTACATACCAAATGGGGTATTATACTCTATAATGGCTCTAATGAGGGATGAGTACAGTGGGACAATGAAATTCTTTTTTCTGAATGAAAAGCCCTTAGTGATGAGGTGTGCCACATAGAAGGATTTCCTGACTGTTATGGCGATGTGGTTATCGAAAGTGAGACCACTCACCACCTGTGTCCCTAAGTCTCTCATCACGCTTTCAATGTTTAGTGTACTACCACCTATGTGGTAATTCCTGGGTACATATTTTTTTCCAAAGGGAATAACTATACATTTCTTGGCATTAAGCTTGAGCCCATGGCTCTGGCATCAGGCATCTGTTTCTGTAAAGCCCTTTTGTAGAATATCCACATCATTTGGGGATTCAATAATGGCTCCCAGTTTGCAGTCATCTGCGAACTTTGTTAGCCAGAGTCCCTTAGTGTGGGCCTGTACTTCAGAGAAGTAGATGCCAAACAAGAGTGGTCCCAGGACTGAACCCTGAGGTACTTCACTTCTCACTTGTCTGGAGCTGGATTTGGAGTTGGCTACTTTTACAGTCTGGGTTCTATCAGTAAGCCAGTTGGCAACCCATCGAGTGACGTAGGGATTTAATCCCAGCTTAGTAAGTTTATCTATGATTCCAGAGTGGGGAATGGTGTTGAAGGCCTTGGCAAGGTCCAGATAGGCTGTGTGGACTGCCTTACCCTTGTCCACAGCTCTGGAGACTGATTCGAAGAAGTCAGTCAGGTTCAGGAGACAAGATCTGCCCTTCACAAACCCAAATTGGGTGGGGCCCAGTGTTTGAAGGTTGCCAATGTCTTTGTTTATAAGTTCCATGATAATGTGTTCCATGCCCTTGCAGATCAGGCTCACAAGACTGATGGGATGGTAGTTTCTGGGATCCAAGGTGGATCCCCCCTTGTGGAGTGGGATAACTGTAGCTGTGCACCACTCAGTGGGCACGAAGCCTGAGGTGAGGCTATGATTAAACATGACACTTAGGTGAGGTGCCAGTTCATTTTGTAGTTCATGTAGTACACAGCCTGGGATGTCATCTGGTCCCATGGATGCTGTATTCTTAGCTTTGGAGAGTGCGGTTTCTACCTGTGTGGCCGTGATTACCAGAATTTTGCAATCATTTGTTATTGAGATGGGCCCTTTAGGGGGTGAAGTTGGCACTAAATCGATCTGCCAGGATATTGGCAATATGCTTGGGATCAGTATATTTAATGCCATTCTGTTGTAGCTCAGAGCAGATCTGAACATTGCCATTTAGATTCTTGACATAACTATAGAATGCCTTGTGGTTGTCTTTGGAATCTTTGGCAATTTTATTTTCGTAACTAGTGTTTGAGGATTTTATGAGGGATCTCAGATTCTTACTGAGGCTGGTGAGTGAGTTTTTTGCATGCTGGGATATTCCTCTTTTCTGCAACAGTTTCTTCCTTCTGTTGTATAGTTTGTTTATAGCAGGGGACCATCATATTGGCTTCCTTTTTTTGGAGGAGTGCATCTTGGTTCTATTTGGGATGGCACGATGCATGCACGAGTGGATGTGCTCGTACAGTGCCTTAGTGTAGGATTCTGCAGTCGAACTTTCAGATCCCGTCTGCATGGGTGTCATGAAGTTTGTCACTTCTGACTTCAGTAGCATGAAGTTGGTTTTAGAGAAGTTTTTTAAGGAGGTTTCCTTACTGGGGGGTGGGGGTGGGATGTGGATGTCAAGGGTGATTTGCTTATGGTCAGACCTGACCAATGAAGGGGTGACCACTGGTGTGGAGCATCTATCTCCCATGTTGGTAATGACCAGGTCTAGGATATTGGAGCCCCTGGTTGGACAATGGATTAGTTGACCCAGAGCATTGCAATTTATGAATTCCAAGAACCGTTGGGAAAAGGAGTTGGTACCTGAGTAGTTTTCCCAGTTAATGGCAGAGTAGTTGAAATCACCAAGTATTAGGGTGTTTGGCTGTATCTTAATATTTTCCAGTATGTTTAGAAAGG
Source organism: Protopterus annectens (assembly GCF_019279795.1). Classification (NCBI taxonomy): domain Eukaryota; kingdom Metazoa; phylum Chordata; order Ceratodontiformes; family Protopteridae; genus Protopterus; species Protopterus annectens. Next base: position 497,142,683 of record NC_056732.1, read on the forward strand.
TGTAGTGAGAATCTAGGGGCATGGTGGGGGATCTGTAACAAGCTACAATTTGGATTGCAGTCTTACCTAGTGTTAGTTGCACCTGTAGAATTTCAGATGCATTGTGTTGGGCAACTAGCCTGGAGGTGTGCATATCCTTGGTGAATATGGACACTCCTCCAACTTTAGTTTTTCGGTCTTGGTTTTATGGCCAAAAAGTGTGGTAAGAGTTGTAGCCTGGTATTGCAGGGGTGCTCTCTGGAGCCTTGAACCAGGTCTCAGTTACTGCACAGATATCGATGTTCTCCATTTTTAGGAGTACCTCGAGAGAGTGCATTTTGAGGTTTAGACTTCTAGCATTGAGTAGCATTACCTTCAGATTGTGTATGCTTGTATCTGTTATGGTGGTGGTTTTGTCCTTTGAACCTTGCCTAAAAAAGGCACTATAGGGGTGGCAAGAGCTTTAGCCAGTAACCTGAATCCCAGGGGTGACAGGTGCAGATCATCTCTGGCAAAGCATCGTGGTTTGTCGATCATGTCTTCCCAGGCAGACAGATACTGGATTCCCTTTGAATGACACCAGAAGCTTAGCCAATTGTTGAAATCAATCATTTTGTCCTTATACTGTGGTATCATTCTGGGCGAAGGCAGGATGCTGCTCAGGGCTAGGGTCATACCTGCCTGGGCTACATGATCCGAGAGCTCTTCCATGTCTCTTTTTATGTAGTCCAGGGAGGTACGTCTCAAGTCATTCACTCCAGCATGGACAATGACAGAGTCATATTTGTACTTGTTGTGGAGTGACTTGAGTGCATGCGTTATGTGGCGTATCCTGGCACCTGACAGGCAGCTGACTGTAATTTTCTCTTTGTTCAGCCTGGTGAGTGGGACATCAGTGTGCCTGACTATAGAGTCACCTATAACTAAAGTGTTGGGTACATTGTCTTGCCTTAGGGGCTGTTGTTGGGTGGCACACTGTTGTTGTGAGCTATGTGTCATTTTGGTTGTGACTGGTGTTTGTTTGCGTTTCAGCTTCAGAGGTCATTGTTGCTTGGGCAGGTTAATGTTAAGGGCCTCTGCATATGTGGGTTTAGTGTTGCTATGTGTGGGTGTTGACGGTGTGGGGTTTGAAGGGCTATGAGTTGCTTGAGGTGTAGTGCAAGTGTTAATCTTCTCCTCTTGACTGTCTAGCACAATCTTGGCCAGAGAGAGCTTTGCTTCCAGTTTGGCTATGTAAGTGCATCTCTCGCAGGCTGTAGTGTTGGGTAGTAGGAGGAGAGGGTTATCTGTGTACATGAGGCAGTTGCCGCATTGCCCCAGTATGCCCAGATTCACCAGGTGGACAGGAAAAATCACTGGAAGCTGACCCTTGGACATGCCTATTTAGGTGCTTTTTTTGTAAAGTATAAGAGCTGTTTTCCCTTACCTTTGCAAGGTACTTTGCAATTATAAGCTGTTTAGTGCCTACAATTAATTTCTCCTTATTGATAAGGAGAGTTGAGTGCTTGTATCAGTTTCAGGCTTCCTAGTGTTTTCCAGCAGGTTCTAGAGCAAGTGATAGTCACAGGGGTTCAGATTTTAGTGCTACTACTGAGAAACCAGCTAGTTCTAAAGGAAAATTTGAAGATCAGACTTTCTGGCACCTGGAATAGTTTAACTGTAGCCTCGCGGTGCTGCATGATGCGAAAAATGTGCAAACACACACGTTTTTTGCAATTCAGTAATAGATTTGGTTGAAATGACTTTGAAAATGTACCCTGGGATGGATTGGGTTCTGTACTGGTGAAAGTACTGCATAGGACATCCTGAATGAAATTACAAAGGTAGGTTAAAGAAATATTTCATTAGATCACTATTTGCTTTATGTGGCAGAAATCTAGATATGTGTACACTTAAAGAGTTGATGAAAATGGCTTCAGACTCACCAAACATTTGCTAAAAGTAAGGGTCTGTTTGGTTAGACTGAAGGAAGATGTGTCAATTTTAATGAAAATCCTGTAAGAGTACTGTGTTCTAATAAATGAACTGATGTTCGTGTTTCATGGTATCTTTTCATTGTATATATAATTTGTCCTTATTGTTTTGTTCATTTGATGTGTTTTCATGCTCCATGCCTGCTATCAAGCCACTGTAATGGCAGCTGTCACCCATTCTTTCCCGTAAATAGGGTAAGAGTATGGCCCACATGGAGAGCATCCAGGCAGCCAACAGAGGGTTTCCTGCTTTTAGACCTATCATTTCTTAAATATGACTGCAACATTCCAGTAGGATAAGCAATGTAGTGGGGCCTTGCAAAACTGGCTATCCATTTTTCTGTGTGATAGCATAACCAAATCCCCATTCATCCCTGAAAGCAGATGTCCCTGTTTATCTTTGGTTTCCAGTAGGGACTGTATTTTTGTCTGCTTTAAGCCATCTTACAGTTATGAACATATAATTCTTTAACTTCTGTAAATTATCACAGGAAAAATATGTTGAATGACATAAATTATTTGTGAGTTATTGCAGTGTTGTTTCCATATCATTCATTCATTTGTTTATTCATTCTCTGATTAGTCAGTTATTTTATTTTGGGGTCATGAAGAGGTAGAACCTATTGCAAAATTCATTAGGTGTACACCTGGGAGACTAAGCATGGATAGGATGCCAATCTATCAGAGATTTTCCATATTAATGTTGGTTAAAAGGGAACTCCAGTGTATTATATGGAGTTCACTCAAGACTCTTAGTGACTTGAATGCAAAACAGGATAACAGTGATACTCATTCAGCTAACCTTTGTTTTCTTGATTGACCAAAACAGAATATGGATCAATGATTATTAATAAAAGTAGGCCGTACCTCCACAGTGTAGCATCTGGGAGGTCTGTAGAGAGTGCAATGCTTAGTAGAAAGTTGAAACCATAGAAGTGGTTAGGCCTTTTAGGGGTAGTAACTAGATGGGAAAGATCCTGCAGGGAAAGAGAATAAATGAGTTGTGAGTGGAGTGGGCCCATATAGTTAAAACTGTACCTCCATTAGCATAAAACATAATTTGCTAATCCATGTTGACAGCATAACTAGGATACCTGGAAGGCATTATGTTGTAGAAGTAAAAGTTTAGACTAGGCAGATAAAAAGCTTTATAGACTCACAAGAAAGAGTTGTGATATGAGCCATGTCAGCCTGAAATCAACATCTGTAATGCATTTATAATTTTTACAAGCATCAGATACCCCCAGTCTAGCATCTGCTCTTTAATTCCCAAAAATATAATAGCTGCTGTAATAGAGATAGGGGGCTTGTGCCATGACTCTTTGATGGCAAACGCTTTATTATTAGTAGTATTTTATAGAAAGATTCAAATAATTAGAATGCCCAATATGTTATTAAGGCTTTCAGTTCTTTGATAAGCAAACGTACACCATTATTAATCCAGATGTCAGAGCCTCTAAAATCATAAACCATAAAAGTAGGCAAAGTCAAATTGCATTGAAATTTAATCTCTACTGGCAAACCATTCAGAGAATGTTTAACATCAACACTCATACTTTCAGTAGAAAATGCATAAAATAGACAATACCCTATAGCATTTTAAAAGACTATGGGCAGGATTCACGATGGCTTGCATGGAGTCTAAGAATAGTGTAAGACTCCATGCAGCCATCGCGATCCAGGAACAGCCAGATTGTGTGTGTAAGAGAGCACCTAAAACGGCTCTTACACGGGCAGGGAGTGGATATGCTAATTACCTCACTTGCAGCCAAAAGGCATGCAAATGAGGTTAATTTGTGATCCAGGAAGCAGAAACCTGCCCGTGTAAGAGCCGTGTTATCTGCAGAAATGTACTCAGTTGATAACTGAGTACCGTTCTGCAAATAACACAGTGGAGCCATGTCAACTCCAAATAAAGGTTGCAAATGTTGCAGGCAGCATGCCAATGGCCAAATATGCGGCCACTGGCAATGTACCCTGATGCAAACATGAAATAAAAATATATATTTTTTTCGGCGATTGCCGATGTTTAAACGTAGCGCAGCGTCGCGCAAACAGGCTGCGCTATAAAAAAACAAAAAATAAAAATAATAAACCCACAAATGTGGGTTAATGCAAAGCATGAGTATACAATGGAAGGGAATAGCAGGGTAAAACAACATGGCCACCAAGTAGGGGTTGCTGAGGGGGGAAGCGGAGTGTAAGACATGTAACTAAGCATTAGTAGGCAATCCTATGTAAATGAGTGGTAAGACAGTGAATCACACTGTTACATAGAAAATGAGCACAATCTGTGCAGTGTAGGAGTAGGATAAGGGGGAGTAACAGAGTAGGAGATAGGTGATATCACAGGGGGGAATGTATGAAAGCAATGCAGCTCATTGGAGCACAGTGGCATGTGAAAGCTGTCAGTCACACATCATGGAAAGAGGAGTGTCAACAAGCAGGCATGGGAAAGCCAAGAAATGGAAGGTGTACACGATGGGTAACACCGAAGTTTCTTGCTGGGCGTGCATGCACGCTTGTGCACGTGGGCAGGCATGAGTAAGACAGAGTGCGCGCGTGTAAGCATGAGTGTGCACGTTTAAGGCAGAATAAGCATGTAGGAGCCTGTTTAAACATATGTAATCTTGTTTGCACTGGTGTGCGCGCATTTTAACCCGAATAAGCAGATTCTAGTCCGTCTAAGCATGTGTGCAGGTGTGTTAGCCACTGTGAGCATGTTTATGCTGGTATGCACATTGCTCCCCCCGAGGAAACAGCAGGGAAAAAGGAAGCATGGGAAATAGTAGGAAGCTAGCAGAAACTACTGGCAGAGCTAGCAGGTGAAAACAATCAGAAGCAGGAAATTACACAGGCAGAACAGTAGCCCAGCCCAGCACTTAAAACACTGCAAACAATGGTGCAGAATGTTTTTCTCAAGAGACACTGCAACAGAGGAGTAAGCTACTAGAAGTGAATACTGAAAAAGCTTCACTCAGACCAAAAATGCTAGGGGCTGCCATAGCTGTTATAAGGAGACATATGCAACTTGCTGAGGGTGGTGACTATGCAAATGCTGCCAGACAACCCACATTTGGGAGACGGAGAAGAGTGCACAGGCCCAGGGTCACCTACCAGGGATTACATGAGCTGGAGATAGTGGAGCACTATAGAGTGGACAGAGACCTCCTGCAGCAAATTGTTGAGCTGTGCAGGCCACGCCTCACACACAGAACCAACAGAGGGGAACCCATCCCAGTGGAAACCAAGGTATGTGTTGGCCTAAGAATACTAGCAACAGGTACCTTCCAAAGGCCAACTGGTGATATGATGGGGATATCACAGGCATCAGCATCCAGGGTACTGCACCAGTTCCTGGACGCCATGTCAGCACATGTCGGTGAGCATGTATATTTCCCCAATTCCCGTGAGGTATTGGCCAGCAATATGCATCTCTTCCAGCAAATAGCGGAATACCCTGAAGTAGTGGGTGCAATAGACTGCACGCATATATGCATCAAAGCACCAACCGGTGAGCGGGGTCGGGCCTACATTAACCGCAAGGGCTTCCCTTCCATCAACTGCCAGGTTGCGTAATGAATGTGTGTGCTGGCTGGCCTGGAAGCTACCATGATTCACATATCTGGCATCTGACGCAGCTGTACCAGACATTTGCCAATGGGGACATCCCACATGGTCACTTAGTGGGGGATGCCGGCTATGCACTGGAGCCGTGGCTGATGACACCCATCAGAAATTCACACACACCTGAACAAGAACGCCATAATGAGGCACACGCACAAACACGAAATGTAATCGAGCATGTGTTTGGGCTGCTCAAGTCATGTTTCCGGTGCCTGGACACATCTGGTGGAGCCTTGCAGTACTCACCAACTACATGTACCCAAATCGTCATGGTATGTGCTATGCTACATAATATGATTCTGCAAAAACAGCTGCAGCAGGACCAGCATAGGGCTGGGCCAAACAGCCCCCCACCATTGCCAAGCCAATCACAGGCAGAGCGTGACTCTGAGGAGGAACAACCTGAGCCTGCCCCAGTAGGCAGAAGGAGGCGTGCCCAGTATGCCTTGGCCTTGGCAAAGCGGCAACGCATAGCACATACACTGGCTCAGTAGGAATCCAGGAAATTATACCTCTCTCTGACTCACACATATAGTAAAAGGGATGCCTAAGTTGACACAACCTGTTATCAAACATGTACAGGGAGTGTAGTATGTGCATCCAGCATAGACAGCCCTGCAGCACCAGCTGAGGCATGATTGCCATGTGGTAAGCAATGCAACACCATGTAGTATATGCAAACATGATGACCCTGACTAACATCCTACCCTCACCAAGCATGATGCCACAATATGAAGACGACATGATCAATTACAATAATTGGCGTAAGTATTGCCATTAGTCAAAGGGGATCCAATGCGTGCCAGCCTGGGATGACATGCTGAGTAAGGCATGATGCTCCACCTCCATAGGTATCACAAGGGATAAGAACCTAGATGTAATGCTACCCAATGCCGGATGTCCAAACTGAAAGATGCATGCAGTCTAAACTCCCCTCAGCATGGAGAATGTTGATATCTGTCCTGTAACAGAAAACTGGGTTAAGGCTCACAAGAGCACCCTAACACTACCAGGTTACACCTCATACCGTGCTTTACAGCCCCAAAACATGGAACAAACTACAAAAGGAGGGTGAGTAGCAATAATTGTCAAGGATAACCACACCCCCATGTTGGTACCACAACAAGAAGCAGCATGGATTATCCATGCTCAAGTAACAGTGGCTAAGACTGCCTGCCAGTTTGTAGCCTGCTACAGACTACCCTCCTAATGTCAGGAATTGCACTTGGACTACGTTGGAACACATGGAAATATCAAGCTCTCCAAACAACATTATATTGGGTGACTGAAAATACTCAAACATAGACTGGGAGCATTATCCCAGCACCAACACCCTAGACCAAAGGTTCCTAGAATCCATAAACCAACATGCTCAGGAACAATGTACCACTCCCACAAAAGGGGTAAGCATACTGGATGTGATAATCAGCAACATTGGTACTCTATGGCCAGATGAGAAGTGTATTCCTCACTGGTAAGATCAGACCATAGAGTAATCACACTGGATATTCTCAGCCGGACCACAGTCCCTGTCCAGAAAACCACAGTGAAAAACATGTGTAAAGGAAATGTTGCACTCCTCCAAACTGATGTGGAATCCATTAAAGGCCCTGTGCCTGTGGAAAATATGGGCCACACCTCAGAACCCTTTATAAATGCATTCTATGAACACAGTCAGGAATGCATGGATTATGCAATCCCAAATAAAACCAAGGCTCAATACCATACACACAGGCATCTGGCATGGTGGACCACAGCCATTACCAAACCATGCAAGAGAATGAGGAAGTCACCACATGATAGAGCAAACCCAAAAAGGGAAGTAATCTCTGAACAGTATTATGGCAATAAAATATGGCCAGTCATAAAATCCCCTAAGGCCAGCTACAACAAGTTGAATCTGTGAATCTTGGCCAATGTTACACTTGCCCCATGTACACAGACAACCCCCTCCACCCCCCAAGAAATTCAAATATATGTGACAGATGCAAGCACATCTCCAAACTGGAGGCTGAGCTCACTCAACTCAGTACTGTCTAAACTAGTCAGGAGGAGAAGGTAACCACACACACCACAAACCCACTCACATAGACCTATCACAACTGCAAACCAAATACATAAACACACAAAAACATTCCTGGAGGCTATAATCAAAAACCACCAAATCAACAGAGGCCTCCAAAGCAGACACCCAAGCAACCACTACCCCCAAACATAGCACATGCAACATATAGTACACAAAGTCGGTGTGCCAAACAGTCACAGCCCGTAAGGACAAACAACATGCCTGATACACTTGTAATAGGTGACTCCATAGGCAGACACACTGATGTCCCGCTCACCAGACTGAACAAAAAAAAGGGTACAGTAAGCTGCCTGTAGGCTGCTACAATCTGCCACATAACACAATCATGCAGGTCACTCCAAAGCAAGTACAAATATGACTCAGTCATTGTCCATGCTGGTGTGAATGACCTGAGACGTACCTCCCTGGACTACATGTAAAGAGACATAGAGGAGCTCTCCGATTATGTAGGCCAGGCCGATATGACTCTGACCCTGATCAGCATCCTACCCCCACCAAGAATGATACCACAGTACAAACACAGAATGATCAGCTTTAACAATTGGCTCAATTACTGGTGTCATTCCAAGGGGATACAATGTGTGTCTGCTTGGGATGTCATGCTTGACAAGCCACGCTGCTTTGCCAGGGATGGCTTGCACCTGTCACCCCTGTGTGTCTGGCTATTGGCTAGGGCTCTTGCCACCTCCATAGTGCCTTTTGTAGGCAAGGCTGAAAAGACAAGCCCACCTCCCCAGAAAACATAAGTGGAAAAAACATGAAGGTAATGCTGCTCAATGCCAGATGTCTAAACCACAAGATGCACGCTCTCGAGGCCCTCCCCAGTATGGAGAACATCGATGTCTGTGCAGTGATGGAAACCTGCATCAAGGCTCCTGAGAGCACCCCAGCACTACCAGGTTATACCTCAAATCATGCTTTTCACCCCCAGAACCTGGACCAAACCACAAAAGGAGGGGGAGTATCCATATTCAGCAAAGATACCCACACGTCCAGATTACTGACAATGCACAAAGCATCAGAGACCATCTATGTGCAACTAACTGTAGGCAAAACCGCTGTACAGTTTGTAGCATGCTACAGACCACCCTCTCAGACCCAGGAACACCACTCAGTCTCCCTGAAGACACTGGAGAGTATGAATGTCTCCCCAAATACCAAACAAGGTACTCACAAATCACCACATAGGTGGTAATCCATTACGTATGGAAGAAGTAATCAGGGACCTAGGGACACAAGTGGACAGTAACCCCACATGCAACACTCACTTTGCCAACATGGCTAGGAAGACCACCTATATTGGCCACCTTATCATGAAAGGATTCACATCTACATCAAGAGAGGTCATTGTGCCCCTATACTGTTCTCTTATCAGGCCCATAAGTCAGTACAATGTCTCATTTGGGATGTACCGTACTCGACACCTGCAGCAGTTAGAAAGACCTCAAAAGTACCTGACCAAGAGGATAAAGGGTGTCAAACATTTGTCATATGCTGCCTGGCTGACATCACCCCAGCTGTATGCAGTCACACACTGCATACTCAGAGGCGATGCATGCCCGATGTACAAGGTCATGTCCAATACAGAAGTGATGGACATGCTCCACCTCAGAAAATCCAAAGCCATTAGAGCCGTGAGAGCAACAGATGTCAACCTCAACACATAAATAAATCGGATGTGCTGGAGGGACAGATTCCTAACCCAGAGGCTTCCTACACTCTGGAACAGAACCCACTCCATGTTAGGCAGAGCCCCTCACTGACTCTCTTCAACAGGAATCTTGCCAAGTGGATGGGAGATCATAGATTTACACTGGGGGTCTTCAGTGTGTCACATCTGCACAGAGGCACAGTAAAGTAAACCCTAATAGGACAGATAGCCCAGTATGAACCTATGAACTTATGGAGATACAAATTGTACAGTACACTAAGGATAATCACAAGGCTGTCTTAACTGATGGTAGGAACCTTGTTGGGAATTCACAGATATGCTCTGAATTACCAAATATTACAACCAATACACCAAACCCACACACATTGCCAACATCCAACCTGACAGGTTCACTGCAAACTCCCCCCCCCCCCCAAAATGACAAATATCTATCCCAGCATCTATCTGTCCGTGAGCCAGTTGTCAACCCATCTTATGACATAGGGATTTATACCTAGTTTAGTGTGCTTATATATAATTCCAGAATGGGGGTTGGTGTTGGAAGGCTTGGCGAGGTCTACATAAGCTGTGTGAACCATTTCACCATCATCTATGGCTTTGCTGATTGCTTCAAAGAAGTCAATCAGGTTTAGGAGACATGATCTGCCTTTTACAAATCCAAACTGAGTAGGGTCCAGAGTTTGGAGATTACCAATGTCTTTGTTTATGAGTTCCATGATGGTACATTCCATGGCCTTACAGACCAGTCTCGTCAGGCTAATGGGGCGGTGGTTACCATGGTCCGTCATGGCTCCCCCTTTGTGGAGTGGGATGTGTTGTGGTGTGCCATTCAGTGGCTACAAAGCCTGAGGTGGGGCTATGATTCAACATGTTACTGCGGTAGGGTGCCAGTTCATTCAGGGGTTCATGTAGAATGCAGCCTGGGATATCGTCAGGTCCCATGGATGCTGTGTTCTTGGCTTTGGAGAGTGTGTATTTTACCTGTGCAGCCGTGATTATAGGGACTTTGCATTCTTCCAGTATAGAGATGGGCCCTCTAGGGGGTGAGAGTGGGGTAAAGTTAGCACTGAACCTATCTGCCAGGATGTTGGCAATATCAGTTGGTTATGTATATTTAGTTCCATTATGCTGTACCTCAGAGCAGATCTGAGTGTTCCCATTTAGATTCTTGACATAGCTATGGAATGCTTTGTGGTTGTCTTTAGAGTCAGTGGCACTTTTGTTTTCATAACTAGTTTTGGGGGATTTTATGAGGGATCTCAGCTTCTTACTGAGGTTGACCAGGGAGTTCCTCCAGTCATGGGAAATTACTTATTTTTGCAACAGTGTCTTTCTTCTGATGTAGAGTTTGTTTATGGCACAGGACCACCAGACTGGCTTCCTTTGTCTGGGGGATAACATCTTGGTTCTATTAGGGATAGCATGATCCATGCACTTGTGTAAGTGCTTATACAGTGCATTTGTGTAGGATTCAGCAGTCATACCTCTATTGTCCATCTGCATGGGTGTCATGCAGTTTGCCACTTCTGTCTTAAGACGTGTGACATTGGCTTTTCAGACGTTTGTTATGTTGGTGCCCCTAATTGGGGCTGGGGGTGGGATGTGGATGTCTAGGCTGATTACCTTGTGGTCAGATCTCACCAATGAGGAATTGACCTCTTGTGTGGAACACCAGTTTCCCATTTTGGTGATGACCAAGCGTGGGATATTGCTGCCCCTGGTGGAGGCGTGAATATGTTAATCCAATGCGTTGGTATTTATGAATTATAGAAAACGTTGAGCAATAGAGTTGGTACGGGTGTAGTTTTTCCAGTTAATGGTGGGGTAGGTGAATTTGGCCATTATTAGGGTGTTGGGTTGTACCCAATACTTTCCAGTGTATCATGACATGAGGGGTGTGAATCCTGGGGCATGGTGGGGGGTCTGTAGCAAGCTACGATTTGGATTGCATTTTTGCCCAGAGTTAGTTGCAATTGGATACCTCAGATGCATTATGCTGTGCAACAAGCCTGAAGGTGTGGATATCCGTAATGAATATGGACACACCTCCACCTTTAGTGCTTCCTTCTGGGTTAGGTGGACAACAGGTGTGGTATGACTTGAAGCCCGGTAATGCAGGGGTGCTCTCTGGAGCTTTGCACCAGGTCTTTGTCACTGCACAGCTGTCACAGATGCCACCATTTACAGTGGTGTATTTGTCATTTGAACCTTGCCTTACAAAGGCACTATAGGGATGGCATGAGTCTTAGCCAGTATCTGGAATCCTGAGGGCAACAGGTGCAGGCTATCTCTGGCACAGCAATCGGTCATGTCGTCCCAGGCAGACAGATGCTGGACCCCCTTAGAATGACACCAGAAGCTTAGCCAATTGTTGGGGTCAATCATTTTGTCCTTGTACTGTGGTATCATTCTGGGTCTATCTATTTCTACATCCCTCTTTATCTGTGTATACATATATGCACATTATATATAGATACATATATAATTATACATACATATACATATAATATATATATATATATATATATATATATATACCTTTTTATTTACACATACGAATACACACACTAACATACTGCTAAACATTCAGTACTGTACAACCTACGTTGTACATTGTACTACAACCTACATTGTTATGTGCACATAGCATCCTTCACATACATATGTATGTCCAGTCTTCACTAACAGTTGCAGTATGTCGCCTGCCCTATGCACATCCTCATATATATCTATATACAGACTGCTAACACATATGGAGGGTTCACAGTATGTAGACTATTACATTATTAGTTTACATTACCTTTCTTGGGCACTGCTAATTTTGATGGCTTGCTGCTTGGTAGCCTGCTGTTCTGTACTGTAGTGGTTTCAACAGTCTGTGTCTCTTATTTTTTTTTTATTTCTTTGTTTTTATTTATTTATGTTTTCTCTCTCTCTCTCTCTCTCTCTCTCTCTGTTTCTCCCTCCGGCTGTTGCAATGAACGTATTGCATGTGTGGACTGGGAGTACAGGCTGCTTTTGTAGGTATATGCAGATGGGCATGTGATGGCCTCTGCACCAATTGTTAGGCAGCATTTGCTAATTGCATGCAGCCTGCTGTGTGGTAATTGCAGTTCTCACTGAGTTTTCAGGTCAGTGCTATAAAATGTTAGGTGAGGTAGGCATAGCCCTTTCAGATTTTCAAGGTGGGGACCATGCTGGTATGCTGTGGACACTGTTGTGTGAGCGTAAAGGTTGGTATGTCTCTTATATCTCAGGCTGTGTTGTAGGCACTGACATGCATGTTGTACTGACACCTGACTATTGCTTCCTCCAGTTTATTCTTCTCAGTGTGTATGTTAACTGACACCTAATTATACTAATACTGTTTAAATGGGAGTATGTGCTTTCCTGTGGGACTTGTGGAGTAACTGGTTTACTGCAGTGGATCTTGCAATTTGTAGCTATGGCTTCACTATTTAGCCTTTACATTCACTCCTTGGAGGCCTGCTAGGTGTCTTTACTGGAATGTGTTGCTATGGCTTTCCTATTTTCCATTCACATTCACTCCTTGTAATGCTTGCTATATTTCTTTTGGCAGCAGTTCCTTATATGTTTGTTGTGGTTTGGTGGTACTGCATGCAGTCTGGTCTGGCCAGGGTGTGGGGCTTGCACCTACAAGGGTATTTTATTTTGCTCCTGAGCAGTAGTGGCACCTTCTACTTTGTCCTAACAGTTATGGATAGCAGGCACATGCAGTGATTGTAACCAGCTATACTGTCCTTCTGTTATTAGTTGGATACCTCCTTTGATATTTGTGGGTTGTACACCTACATGTGAGTGTGCTTGTGAATACACCATTTCTGACATGCACATAGTGCATACTTTCAGTAGTTGACAGTTACCATTACGTGGGACAAAACACCTTTCTGCCTACTATTAGTATATTTCACAGGGAGTCAGTGGGGCACAGTTAACATTTGTTTTCAAATCAGGGACATCCCTGTAATTCAGTCCCATTTGTGAGGTCTGGCCTCTTACCTGTTCAAATATGGCAGTGTTTATCCTGCTCTGATAGTCTGTGTGGTTTGCAAGGTGCTACTGTCACATTATTACCTACTAGCTACCGACTAGCATGGCTGTTTCTCTTCTCACACTAATGTTATACAAATCCACAAGAATTGCCAGTAAAGATACAGGACAAGCTTTGTGTAATAGCCTTCCTATATTCCCTTTACATTCAGTTCTACTATTTCATGATATATTGCTTTCAGCACAAAGTTCTTGTATATCAGTCATGGCTTAGTGGTAAGTCATGCAGACTAGTGTTTCCAAGGTCCTGGGTTCGAGACTGACAGAGGACTTTTATTTGCTGCTGAGCAGACTACAGGTCGTGTCATTCAGAGTGACTAAGCACTTTTAAGCAGTTGTAAGCGGGTTAGCGCTGGTTTGCGTGGAGCTCACGCATGCACACTGTCACTTAGCTTTGCGCACACACGCTTAGCTAAGCGCACACAAGCACACACCCGCTTACTACTGCTTAAAAGTACTTACTCTCGCACACACCCATGCTAATTTCTTTGAAAGAAAAGAAAATGGGGAGATAGGACAGTGGTGAAAAAGGGGGTCACAAAGAGGGTAGGACAGTAGGAAAACAAGCTTGGGATTTGCAGGAAGGATGTAGGAAAGCACCATAGCTGCCCATTTCTTTATCAGCAACAGCTGTACATATCTCTGTAATTTGGTGTGAAATTTGATACCTTCCACCCCTGAGAGAGGGGTGAGTACAGCAAAGTATGTTGTACAGCCAATTGTAATTACCAATTCACATGTCCAGCAGACATGTCTGCAAAATGGGCAGCTATGTATGGGGTATAATTTTTTTGCGGGAACAGAGTGCCCCTTTTTTTTTTTTTCAGATGAGAGTGGAATGTGAGGTACAAGAAGTAGGTATATTTGGGGAGGTAGGTAGGGGAGGTTAACAGACAAGACAAACAAGACGCATACAGGGGCGGAGTATGACACATGTGGGGGGGGAACACAATTGACGGGGACGGATGTTGGAATATCGCAAGCCCATGAGCCCACAGATGGCAACAGTGGAACTGACATCCCCACCCATGGGCAATTGCCACTGTGCCTTCACAGCCCAGGATGGGGCTGTGTTGGGGGCTGTGTAGGATGGGCAGTAGGGACACCTGTGAGTTGTGCCACCCGAGCCTCAAGCTAGCATAGGGGTTCAAGCATAGACTGCCTGATCTCGCTACGCACCACAGACCGGACACTTTGGAGGGTGAGTGGATGGTCTCCTCCGGCCACGCTTGCAGAGGGGGGACGAGCCCCATCCCCTACAGCACTTCCTCCCGAAGGTGGCACAGGGCCATCGGATGAGGTTCCGGCCTGGGCACTAGTGCCAGGTGCACTCGCCAGCTGAGGTGGGAGAGGTGGGTCCGCTGGAACCCGCCTTCCCTGTTGTCCTATGTTTAGACATATTTTATGACATTTTGGGTTAGTAACAAACAATACCATTCAAAATTAGTTGTAACAGCATGCATCAGTATTCCCATTAACCAAACACCCATGAATTCCAAACATTGTACAGCAAGCATGATACATGCATATTTTGAACAACAGTACAAAATCCAACAGCATGCAGGGTCAATTGATGGCAACAGGCCATCGGGTTTGGATATGTGAACAGGGAACATGCAGCAACATACATGCAAATATGTTTGAACCAACAGGACAAATGTCCATAGGAATTGATTGTAAATACAGATACCCAGTTTGTTGTGGAATGACATTATTTGTGAATATAGGGTAGGGTGAAGAAATATTTCATTAACAACTTCAACTACATATACATATGCTGTACATCTCTAGTAGCTGCAGATATATACCCTACCGGTCTTACTACAGTTTCCTATATGTAACCTTAGGAATGTTGTTGTTGGGACTGTTACTGATACATTAATATCCATTGCATTTTTATTCATACACATTTCATATCTGGCTGTGTTCAGGTACAGCATCCTGATACATTTCATTTATATGGCTCTAGACTACTGTGGATGTTCATTATTTCATACAACCATACTATCGCCATATTGCAAGGGTACAGCAACATATACAAATTGTGGGACAGACACATTCCAGCTTCAGTACTTTATTTCATACATTTCACTTTTTGGTTGTGGCTGTCTCATTCATTTCATTATGTACTGACTGCAGTATACTTTATTCAGAAGTTATAACAGCTTTCTTGGTCGATTCATACATCTTTCTCTCACTCACTTGTTTTATTTTTACAATTCAAGTTGGTACTTTATTGTAGGCATTATTAACATGTCATAGCTGCTTACAACAATCCTTTCCAACAGACTCACTTGTTTTATATGGCAGATTTTCTAAGGGGATGTATTTGACACATGTCTATTATCTTTAGCTTGTTTACCAGTGATTTTCAGGCTGCTGCAGGTTATCTGATATTACACTTCAGGTGGCTAATCACTATTTTAGACTTGTTTACTTTTTATTTCTGGATTACAGGCTGCATCACTTATCTAATCATACAGTGCTAGCAGAATCTTTCTTCTAGTGTTATTTGAACTTTATTAATATGTGACTACACTGACCTCTTTTACAAGCTCTCTCACTTATATTGTATAACAAGTACAGGAATATAATTACTAACCTGCCTGGTGGCGCAACCGCTCCAGCCTATCACCATAGGCTCGCCTATTCGTGGAACGCACACCTGCAGCTGTAATATAAATGAAGTAATATTGGAACATACATCTCCATAATATCAGCTAGGATAATTCCTTACATACATAATTACATGGATACTTACTCAGTAGTGGGGCGTTGGGCATTTGCCGAGCCTCCTGGATCCAACAGTTCAGTTGGTCCTGCTTCCATCTCTTCAGGTCCGCATGGTGGTGACGGACCTGTTCACCAGTCCTTGGTATGCCTGTGGTACTGGTGAGATCATGTGCCAACCTGTTCCAAGCCTCTGCCCTATATGCACCCCACAGAACCTGGCCCTGCATGAGTTGAGCCTCATGATCATGGACTAGGAGTCAAACCATGTATTTGGACTCCTCAACACCCCACCTCTGTGCTTGAAAGCGACTGCCCTCTCCTACACCTGCCATCCTGACTGCAAATAGGTTCCACAATCAGTTATGCTGTGTATTCCTGCCTATGGGGCTTATATATGCCGTTTTTCCCGCACTTATCTGTGATTGACCATTTTGGAATTGTATCAGCTTCACAAAACCTGTTTTGTCATGCTTCTATTTCTATTCATTCCTATATATATGCTAATACTGCAGTTTTCAGTATAGCTGTCATGGCTTAGTGGTTCAGTACTTTGACTCTGATGCACAGTATCCTGGGTTTGAGCCTGGGCATTGCTTCTTTTTTTATTTTACTACTGTCTAGACAGGCTAGAAGGTGTGTCTGTTTAAAGGCGGCTTTGATACAGGTTGCTCAACGTTGCCTGCCGGTAAGTCACTTGGCGCACTGGGCAGCTCCGCGTAAATGGGTTACGCTGGTTAACGCGTTATTTGGCTGTGAGCATGCATATTACACTGTGAGAAATGTTGCGCAACTATGGGCACATACTTTCAGCGTGTCAAAGCACTGCTCAACTCCGGGCACGCCTATTACACCTATTAAACAACTGCTCACCTGCAGGCATACATACTCAGCTTGTTAGAGCACTGCTCAGCTATGGGCACTTATAAAATATTTTATTTTTTTATTGTGTCAGAGTTCTTCATAAAACATGGCCCATTTCATTGCATTTTACTTAAATTATATATACATATATGTCAGGGGATTGTTTCATGCTTATTTCACTAAAAATAAAAAAATTATGTTGTTGGTACTCAAACCGTGACTGCCTCCTCTTTGGCTGACGTCTCTACCACTATGCTATTACTACTTGGCTTATTTTGCATATTTAGAGCTTATATGCTTTTTCAGTGACTGCTAACTGTGGCTGAGTGAAAGGCACACCTGCGCAAATGAGCGCAATTACAGGAAAACATTTCTGAAATAAAAAAAATATTAAACTGTTCATTTCTACGTTTTACTTTTCAGTTGGGTTAATAGTCTGTAGGGACATGTGTGCTGTTGTGTTTCGTGACATTTCAGCAGACTCACTCGTGGGAGTTTCCTTTTGGGACTGTGATTCTCCTGGGGGCGTGTCCCTTTGCAGATCTCGCCATGCGGACACGCCCCCTACTTTGCTACACTGACCGTGTTAGTCCAGGGTGTGATTCAGCATACCCTCATGAATATGCATGGCATGCTGACATCACCCCGTTTAACTGCAGCCTCCGTGTAAGACTTGCTAACTCTTACACGGAGGCTTTGTGAATCCTGCCCTATATTTACTTCATGCCTCCCACAGCACTTCAGTGTGGCCTCTCAAATCACTCCACAATCACCACCACAGAATCTCATTCAAACTGCTCATTCCCACATTTCTTCTTCAAACATGTTACTGCAAGATCAATTTACCTTCTTTAATTGTTAGACACTAACTACAAAGCAAACTCCATTTCTCCCAACCCTCACATTTTAAAGCTTGCCTACATGCAAATCAGTAAACCCCTAGCTCACATTTACAAACTTTCCCTTACTACAGTAATTGTTCCTAAGTATTCCTAAAGTGGATGCACCCAATAGCCTTGTATATACTTGCACTGAGCCATGTTAGAGAAGTAAATAAGTTAAAGTTGGAAGAAGCAGTGTTTGTTTAGTATAAAGCATGATAGTATAATGCGAATTACTCATGCAAGTTTATTTATGTAAACATCTGTGTATGTATGCATGTTTGTATGCATGTATTTACAGCTTGGATAGATAGCCAGGTCTGAGGACCATTTTCTGTCATGACAAAGCCAAAAAGAAATACATAAAATAGGCAGTCCACAAACAGGCAAGAACTTTGAAATAGCTGTTAGGAAGTGCATACAGCATATGTGCAATATCATGCACAATATATACATTCTGATGGTTCTTTATAGAAATTACAGAATTAAAATGTTACTAATGCTAAGCACACCTAAGGTCAAGCATCTGCTGATGAATAATTCTTACATAAGACATTATTTATCTATTTTATTTTATTTTCCATTTATTTACCAGGAAAGTCCAACTAGGTGAAACAGCTCTTTTCAGCACAGGCACAGGGAGAAAAAACTCTATTATAAACAATAGTTCACATTATTAGAAAAAGAGATGCAGAGTAATTAAGCTTGTTTATCTTGAGTTCAAAGTAGAAATAAACACTGGCACATTCTAGGGTAGAAAAACATACATTAGTTCCAAGTATGAGCTATGTGCTTATATTATCAGGAATTTAGCATGAGATATTGCTGGCTATGTTTCAACTACCCTCTGTCATTAAAACATTTCTAAAATAGATGCCTCTCAGGTGGTCTAACAGTTTAGATCTGAAATGTAGAAAAATTTTCACCAGCCCGGTTTCTGCAGGTAAATTGTCCCATTTCATAGAGACTAGTTACCTGAAGCTCTTTCCAGCTATAGATATACTGAAGTATGGAGGGACTTCCTGAATTTGTATGGCAGTTGAAAGATGCACATTTTATTGATAGTGTATGACCAATGTAAGACCATAATTATTATATAGCAGCCTAAATGTTAGGGTAGAAAGAAGGAGTGTGGACTGTGTTTTAACTGGTAGCCAGTTAATTTTATGAAGTGCAAGCATTGATGCTCAAACCTATGTGCAGTAGTGATAACCTTACACATTTTGTTTGTTAATTTATATTTTATTGACCATGTTAGTCCCACTACACTGATAGCTTCTTTTCATGGGAGAACTGAGGTGGTGTTTATACTACTGGGGGAAATTTGGCCAGGGCATCTGGAAACTTCATCTACTCTTTTCAATAAGTACTGTGGGATATTTTACATCCCCCCTGAGATACCACCAACTCAAGCAGATTGGGCCAAAGTTTAGCATCTTGTTGAAAGGACATCTCACTGAGGAGTGTTAGCAATCAATTTTCCTGGTCTGGGAATAGATCCATAGCCTTCAGCACCAAAGGTAATGGTTCTACCTTTTGTACCACTGACGTTGCACTGTCTGTTGCTGTGTATATGTCTATTTTTATAACCTGAATTTAAAAATGCTTGTTGTGTGTGTGTGTGTGTGTGTGTGTGTGTGTGTGTGTGTGTGTGTGTGTGTGTGTGTGTGTGTGTGTGTGTGTGTGTGTGCGCGTGTGTATTTGTGTTTTCAAACTATGTGATAGCTGTTTCTGAAAAGTTTAGTGTAAATTTCTGGGTGCAATCTATGTACATAACTAGCCAAAGGCAGCTTGTTCTTGTGCTATCTTTCTTTATGTCTATCCACACTATCCCCAAACTCCTTGCCTCTCAACTTTATCTGTATCTATCTCTCTCTCTCTCTCTCTCTCTATATATATATATATATATATATATATATTTATATTTATATCGATTGATAACAGATATAGTTGAGAGTGAAGTAGTTTGGGGAGAATGTGGAAAGGCTTAAATATATATGGCTAGTTGGGGTTTTGAAGGGGCACAGAATGAGTCTTGGGAGGAAGTGGTGAGGTCTAGAAGGGGCATCAAACGAGGTTTGGGAGAGAGGAGTGGGATCTAGAAGTGACACTGAATAAATCTTGGCTGAGAGAAAGAGCTTTTTAATGTGTTAGTCTCCTGACAGAGTTACAAAAAAGATATTACACAGATGGAATAAAACTGCCTAAGAAAGTAATGGAAGAAGGGTCAAGTGAAATTGATAAGTGTTAGAGTTGCAGGAATGAAGGGACAGATTACAAATGTTTGCAATGATCATATTTAAAACAGTATAAGATGTGGTAGAAATTGAACTATTATGGGACTCAGAGATAGAAGCCTGCCCACTGATAAGACTGGTAGGTTTGGATGTCTGATATTGAGGAGGTAAAAGATAAAAGGTAGGAATGAATCTTCAAGTAATTAAAGTCAGTGATAAACAATAAGTGCACTTGCCTTTGATGCTAGAAGATCAGAAGGTTCTGGATTCTCCTCCTACCTCAGCTGGTTGAATTCTTTTAAGTCTGGTAATAAGCACAGAGCACTAAGGCTATGGGCTGTAAACAACCCACTTCCTGATGTACACGGTGTGATTTACTCGGGCTTCTTTTACCTACTATGTGAACTTGAACAAGGAACTTCCTCAGACCCTGCTTTGAAGCAACTGAGAATCAGAGTTAGACTCCTTAATGGCCTCCTGGACTGCATGCTTAGCAACTACCTATGGACCTTAGATCGATAGCAGCAAGTATGACCAAAAGGAGGACTACATTTAACTGAAGGTAGCATGTACATGTTTCTTAGGTAATATGTTGTGTTAGAAATTGACAAATATTATCTAGGAGGGACATGGTTTATAGTTCTTTTAATGTCACATAATAAGAACTAGTAACTAGGGGAGATATGTGATGTGAAAAGGAACTATTACAGAGAAGAGAAGAGATTGGTAGTAGGAAATCCACTAAATTAAAACAACCCTTGCTTTCTTTAAATATTTCTAGAAAGATGTTTTCTAGAAATGGAGAGAGATTTTTATCCTGAAGTGTATACGTCTGATAGGGGAAGCCTTTATTCTTACAGAAGATGAGAAATTAGACAGGTTATATTAGGGGAAAGAGCATCATATTAAAAGAATAGGAGGCAATGAACAGAAAAAAATGAGAAGCTAGATATTTTGAGTCATAAAAGTAAAGAAAACAATGTGATATTCTTTTCTAGGAAAGAAGATGTGCAAAGGAATATATTACACTTTTTCTGATGCTAGCCACAGATCTAAATATAATACAGAATGTTTTTATAAAGGAAACTATATTTTAGATCATACTATATTTCAATTAGACATTGCATTAGATAGAAAATAATGAAATGTGTGCCCTATAAGTGGAGAATGTTAGAAAGAAAGAAGCTAAATAATATATAAAGAAAGATCAAGGAGTATCAATTGGAGGAATGAGAAATGAGGCTAATATGGTGAGATGGAGTGAAGGCAGTGCTGAAAGCAAAACTCACGGCTGAAAAGGTAGGAGGAGACATAAGGAAGAGGCACATAGACAAGGAGACTGAGACTAAGAAATTGCAAGCTATATTAATTGATATCAGGAGGTCATATAGATAATATGAGTTAGATATTCTCACCACCAATCAGTCCAGATGCATGCATATGTAGGAATGACTGTTGCTGGATTAAAGGAAGAGGGGAATGTAAAAAACTATAGCCTGGGAATTTAAGGAAAGAACGGAGGAACAGTATATAATATAAATAGCAATAAGAAGGAAAATATCAATACATGACCCCCAGAAATAAGACATGTTTTCAAAGATTATTATGCAATCTTGTATGACAATGTACATTGGATGTGAATATATTGGGTCAGACAGGAAATGGAATGATTGGGGAAGAAAAAACCTACAGCAAACACTAAATGGGTTTATGTCTGATAGACAATAAATGGCAGATTTTGTAAAAATGTCTATGGCTGCACCAACATGGAACCATGAAAGCAGTGATTGCACTGCTTGACTTAAAGCTTAAGATTCAGTACATTGGAAATTCCTTTTACAGTACAGTGAAAATGAGATTTGGACTGATACCCTATAAACTTGATAGAAATTATAAATAAAAATCCTTGATTTGATGTATTAATAAATGCCTGAAGTCTGATCAACAGGTTGCCTGCACTTGAGGAACTTCTGCATTTAGAAGGCATCCATATATGTGTAATCAGTAAAACGTAGTACAGGTACCAGAAGGTGCTTCTTCGATACTTGGGTTTGGCACCGCCCATGCCTTCAAACCCAATGGCAGCTGTGGAGGAGTGTCCATATTTCTCTTGAGATGACACCACCTCTAGACAGAGTCCCTGCCACAAATGGAACTTAACTCCAAATCACATTAAACAAAATCAACTATCAGCTTACTGCATAGTACAGAATACCTTCAATAACCACAGATGTTCATGTCAGATTCTTAAATATCATGGATAAACTCCCCATAAATAAGAACTCTATAAAGGGAGATGTTACCAACCCAACAACTGACTGGAGTACCTGCACCTCCAAATCAGGATATGCACAGAGTTTTTTTATATCTAATAAATAAAAACTCAGTGGACTGGTTGTTAATAGCCCACCCAGAAGACAAAATATTCTTGACCCAGTGCTAAACAAATGTAGTGTCATCATATACATCTTCAATAGTTCCTCCATCTCTAATCAAGTCAAACTGTAAGCTAGTAACCTGTTCCCTCAAACTATCGAACACCCTGAAACCAATATACTGGAATTCAAAGACTTCAAGCACACAAGTCATCTCAAATTGTAGAAGAAAGTCTCAAAATTCAGTTATAACAACCTCACCGCAGGCAGCTACTCAGCAGCTAGATTTGCAAAGGAATTTTATACCAACATAAATAAATCTATAGAATTGGCAGTCCCACCAAGAGTCAAATACACTGAGAAATTTATAAGCAAGTGATCCCAGTGGTCCAATGGCATAAATAAAACCTACAATGGTGGGAAAAATTCATTGCAGTATACATAGGATCTAAAGACCCCCCCCCCCCCGTGAAGAAAAATGTTAGGAATTTGCCTAAGATTTAAAAAAAGACAATACCAAGACAGTCCATGAACTCACAGTGGCATCAAAAACCAAGGATAATTGCAAATTCTTCTTTAATTATGTCAGAAAACTAAAACAACACTCAACAAAGTATAAAATACATACTGAATGGTGAAACCTACTTGGACCCAGTAGATATGGGTCTATATTACGAAAGCAAAAAACCCTATGCACGAATACCAAAACATCGACCCCTATACCGTGAACTGCGAAAATCCCGAATGCACTAAACAGTGGGAAAAAAAATCGAACTGTCATAGTCGGCCAACCCCACCACTAGCTATATACTACCTACCCAAATAAAATAAATAAACCACATACACACACTAACCAAACCGTACTTCTAACCTAAAGTAAAGCACAAAACCCTACTTCTAACCTTACACTAAACCCCACATACACACCTAACTATGCACTATCCTTAACCCCTCCCTAACCCTAAGGTCCGTAACTACCGCACACGTCCCCTACAGGCATACACCCAAACAAAACAAATAATCCACATACATACATTTAACAAAACCCTACCTCCAACACTACTAAACCCCACATACAAAACTATCTATGCACTATCCTTAACCCCTCCCTAACCCTAAGGTCCGTAACTACCGTACACTTCCCCTATGAAAATATATACAAACAAAATAAATAACCTACATGCATACATTTAACAAAACCCTACCTCTAACCCTACACTAAATCTAACATACATTACCTATCTAGCACTTCCCTTAACCCGCACCTTATCCTAAACTCCGTAACTATCCAACACTTACCTTATGCAGCTAATCCACAGATGGGCCAATCATGGAAATTTGATATTTCCATTTTCGCAGTTTTTGACTTTCGCTCTAAGTCCACCGCGCTATACAGTTCAACGTCTACGTATTCGCATAAATGTCTTTTCGCTTTCCTAATATAGACCCGTAGATATTGCCAATATACTAACAAATTTTGTGCAAATCATACTCTTGAGATAACTGTCAAAATGCCTGATGATACCAGTATATCTCACCAGTATTTACTAAAGAATATATATTAAAAAGGTGCTATCCAAGACCAAAAACACTTCCTCCATGGGACCAGATAATATACTTACATATTAGACTTTTGAATTGGGGGATCTTAAGAAGCCTGGCCTTACATTCCCATAGTTGTTGTCTTTTAGTCCTTATATTTTGCATACAAATAAACTAGAGAGGAGACGAACAAGGATATGTTCCATGAGGGACAGGGGTGCTAAACCAAGCATGAATTGTGGTAACTCATCCATTTATCTAAATTACATTTAATTACTTTATGTAGAGTAGAAGATAGTCTCACAGAAGTGGTATTCTGTATGATACAAACCTGTTCCCCACCATGTCCTATTTATTTTTCAAAAGAGAATGAAATCCTTTGAGTGGTTGTTTATACGACTGGACTTGCAAATGTGTGATAGATATGATAGAATATGGTCTGTTGAAGCTCTATATACAAGGCAGAGGTCAGTTGTATAATACTGAGAAGACGTACAAGGCTTTGAGATGGTCTGCATAATTTTTCTGAATTAGGTCCTTTATTTATTTTTGTTTTAGCCAGATAGCATTGTTGTCATTCCAGATATAACAAGTGTTTAGACAGATACATACTAAAAGGGGCATTATACGTAGGGATTAGCCTAATGAATGCCTAGTACAGTGGAACAATTATATCTCTGGATCTGAATGCAATACCTTTAGATATAAGCTGTACCATGAAAAAGGATTTCCTTAAAACAGTGGATACATGCTGATCAAAGGACAGATCATTGTCAGTATAGACTCCCAGATCCTTAACTATGGGATCAGTTTTCAGGGGTGTTTTGTCAATGTGATAGCTCCAAAGGGAATCATTTGTAGCAAGGACAGGATTATATACCTCTTGGCATTAAGTTTTAGCCTGCGGTTTTGACACCACCTACTTTTTTAGGGCAAGCCTTCTTGGAGGGTCTTGGTGTCCTCTGGGGAGTTTATAATGGTACCACGTTTGTAGTCATCTGCAGACTTGGTCAGCCACATAGCATAAGCTTTGACATCCAAGAAGTAAATGCCAAAGAGGAGCAGCCCAAGGAAGGAAGGAGGGGACTCTGGAATACAGCACTAGTAACATGTCTTTTGGGCATGTATAATTACTCACCCTAACTTCCTTGGCTCTATTTGTGAGCCAATTTACTATCCAGTAAGATACAGAGGGATTGAAATTTCAGTTTCAGTTTAATTTCTCCAAGTATTTTGCATTTCTAATGCCATGATGAGAATGTACTCCATTCCTCAAAGTATGATTAAAGATCATGAAATTAGTATAGGTTCAATATTTGATGTTAGCCAAAAGTGTTCATTGCAGCACCTGCAATGTGCCAAAAACTGACTCCTTCTGCAATTCATAAGGAGTTACATGTATCGGTAGCATATCTAAATACAACCGTAAATTCTTTTTTTGTGAGACCTATTCCTCCAGCTACTATTGGAACTGTCTGGGTATCCTTCCTCCACTTTGCTCTTGTTTCTGCCTACAAATCCTGTATTTTATGACTTTGGGTCTCTCTGTACACAAGATACTATAATCACTGAGTGTAGCAATTTCAATGATCAATGCTACTCCTGTCTTCTTTTCATGGACTACTATATTTGGTTTTTTCACATCTATTTTTTGAACTGTTGGTAATTGGTAATCCCATGTGATATAAACTTCATCATGCTCTATAATGCCTTGTGGCTCATGTTTCCAATGCTTCTCAGCTACTCAAGTATTGTACTGCTCTCACAATCCCCAGTGCAACAGTCTTGCCACATTATTATGCCTTTCAGTATATACACCCTCTGTCATTAAGATATCACACCTAGCAGTAAGATGTGCAACTGTTTCCACTTCTGTTTTACAGAATCTACATTTGTCTGTTTCTCCCACATGTTCAATGGACTTTGTATGCCAATGTGTATTTAGTCCACTATCCTCGGCTGCTAATATTATCCTTTCATCTTTTCATTTAAATTAATCTCTCCGTAACCTATGTCAAATTCTGAATGACATGAGATTGTTCCATGAGTTCTTTGTACCTGTAACTATATTTATGCCTTTTCCACATTTCTTGCCTTCTCATCTGATCTTTCTCCTTATATTCTTTCTTTTATTTTTTGGCACATTCAGCTGCTGCCTGATTTTTTTCTGCTTCTGGTTTGGTTTCCATTCCCACTTGACACTATTATGCATCTGCTAAACTAAGCAGAGAAGTCATCTTAGATTTGTTCTCTTCATGTTTTAAAACTTTCACTATGTTTGGATTTGGTGATGTCAGCAGATGTGTATGCAGTCCTAAGATTGCAGATCCATTCATGTAATCAATTTCAAGGAGGTCCATACCTCCGTCAGAAAGATGATTATCTAATCTTGGTCTACACTGATTTTTCTATAGCATTTGATAAGCTTGAAACATTTTTCTTGTTTTTCTGTCCAACCGATCCAATACCTTTTGGGGCCAGTCAATTAAACTAATACTATAAGTTTGAACAGGAAGTGCAAATAGATTTATAGCTTGGACTTTTTTCCGAGAAGTTCCAACATGTTTAATTGTCAATCCTCCATCAGTTCTCAAATATTTATACACTCAGTCTTACTCAAGTTCCTTTATATCACGTTCCTGTCCCAGACTGATATTTTCTTGGTGCTGCAGCTTTCCTGCATTAAATGTTGCTTTTTACACATTTATCAAGACCAAATGACATTCTTATATCATCTGAGAAAGTTTTGACCACTTGCAGTTGTGCTTTCAGCTCCTCATCTTATAAACTATATAGTTTTAAATTGCCAACAAAAACAAGATGAGAAATCTTTACATGTTGTTGTTTTCTAGGAGGCAAATTGTAACCATCATCTAATCTGTTAAGTAGACAGCTTAGTGGGTTAAGGGCAAGATAAAAGAGCAGCGGTGAGAAAGAGTCACCGTGGAATACCCCCCTTTGAATTTTCTATCCTTGAATAATTTGTCCTTTACCATGGCTTAACTGCAAAGCGGTTTGCCACTGTTTCATGGTCACAGTAATGTAATTGATCAATGTAGGGTATATCTTATATGTCTCTAAGCACTCCATTGTCCATGAATATGGGATGCTGTCAAATGTTTTTGTAGTCTATCCATGCCATACTTAGATTCTTCCCCTTTTGCAATTCTCCATTATAAATTTATTTAAATGCAAATGATTCTTTGTTCCATATGACTTTCTTTTGTTACCCTTTTATTCTATTACCATGACTGAGTTTTCTTCTAAATATCTACAAAGTCTTGAAAAAACAAAAATGCAGGACAAAAGCACCTCAGACACCAGAAATTCTTCAGCTATTCAGCTCTTTAATGAACAAACCACGGTACCACACTGTAAGGTCAAGCACTTTTCATCTGGTTCAATAACCAGACGTCTTCAGACAAATAGCAAGTACAAAGTAACTTTTATACTAAAATACGCTTCCCTCTCCACCCCCTATTTACTCAATTATTCAATACAAAATCAATTAATCAAACTTTTGGATGAAGCAGAAAGGTTTGTTGAATATTTAAACTAAACTACCGCATTCCTAAGTTTCACATACACATTTAACACAGAAGCCATAGCATATTTGGACATCAAAGTGTTTAAATATCCAACTCAGAAGAGATTAGCAGCTAGGATTCACAGGAAAGACACATTTTCAAATATGCATTTACATTTCAATAGTTCCCACCTTTTCCATCAGAAGAAATCTGTAATAAAAGGATAATTTGTCCAAGTAGTGAGGATGGTAACTATTGATAGTGAATTTACTGTAGAATGTAATAAGATGGCTGAAATGTTCTTTGTTAGAGGTTACCTGAGGGAACTTATCAATGAAATGATGGCTGAAGTGATGTATAAAAGATCCAATGGATTTTACATTCCTTTACTACAAGGTAAAGTTTTACCATGTAATAAGATAGACATTACTCAAAAAGGGAATAGGTCATCGTTATTATTCATTTTAATATATAGTCCCGGAAGTGGACAAATCATCTCAATTATAAAGAAGAACTGGAATTTGTTAAGTAACAACTTGGAATTGCATACCTTGTTGGGCCCACATCCCTCTTTTACTTTTAAGAGAGGCATGAACTTGAAAAATTTAGTAGAAATGAAACAGCATAATGTTATCAAGAATCCTTGGATGGGTAAATGTGAATCTTGCAACTTTTGTAAACATATGAGTATAGGGTATACATTTAATATTAAGGATTGTAGTTACAAGACCTTGTCAGGCAAGTACAACTGCAACACAACCTATGTAATATACCTTGCTCAATGTAATTTATATCCCACGTTCTACGTTGGGAAAACTGATCGTAGATTATGAGAGCAGGTGTATGAGCACCTTTACTATATTAGGAAAGGCAAGGCTGAAAATGCATTAGCTGCCCACATCAAAACAAATCCCACACATAGTTTTATGTTTAGATTAATTGATCATGTGGCCAGAGAGGTAAGGGGTGGTCTGAGATCTTTATTATTAGAAAAAAGAGAACTGATGTGGAAAATTTGTTTAGATGCTTGCCATTACCCTGGTATTAATGATAGTTGCTCTATGCAATGTTTACTGAAACTTAAAAGTTTGATAATCTATATAGTTATCGTTTGCCACATTAAGGTGCCCTGTTCTATATTGTTGTTTATTAACAACATAGAACAGTATACATATTTATATACTGACGTAAAAAACAAACTGGTAAAATAAAACAAAGGTGAGCAAACTTGTAGAACGAACTCCTTTATTGGTAAGCGCTTTCGTTGGAAAAATATAAGCCAACTTCTTCAGACCATCAAAACACATACAAAATACACTCCTATATTAAGAAGAATCCTTTTTATACGTAGTGCTAATCCAATTAAGAAATCAATTAATTAAGTAAAAAAAGGCAATCAATTATTTAGGTAAAAAAACAATCAAAACATTTACTTGCTGAACCAAAAATTTGTTTTTGGGCAGGTTTACCTAAATCAGTAAACCTTAACCAATAAACCTTAACAATACAGATCTATATTAAAATTAAAAATTCCAACCAAACATCTATATGAAGGTAGCATAGTTATTTAAAAATAACTATTAAAAACATGTATATAAAAAAAAACCAATGAGCCCATATATTTCTTACTGTATTCAAAACGGCTTATAATGTTTATCTAGCTAATGCTCTAATTTTAAGTAAACATTTAATAGATACATATTCATTTAAGCCAGGCATGATATAAGCCATTGTGCGAATCTGCCAAGCCAATTCTGTTTCTTCCAGTCTAAGTTGCCATGGGCCTCCCCTGATGTTATGATCTACCTTTTGCAAGACAATAAAACTAAACCTATGGTCTGGGTATTCTGTTGTGTGCCTTGCTAGGGCATTTGTGCTAATACGCTTTTCAATGCTATATTGATGCTCATATATTCTTTGCTTGAGCTTTCGTTCTGTTTTACCAATATAGTAAACTTCGCATTGATTGCACACAGCTCCATATACTACTCCTTGGGAATCACAAGTGTGTTTACCCCAAATCTGGTACATTTTATCTCTGATATAAACCTTGTTGGTAACCTTAATGTATTTGCATTGGGCACATCTTCCACATTTAAGCATCCCAGTTTGACCTCAACACTTTTTTTGGTCTCTCCACTAGATTTTTCAAATTAAGGCCTCTTCTATATATTATTGATGGTGTTGTGCCCAACATCTTGACCAATTTGTTGTCCTGCTGTATTAGAGACCAATTTTTACATATGATCTCCCTAATACTTCCTGCATCTAGGGAATATGTGGTTAAGAAACTACTTACAACGTTCAATCCCTTTTCTTTCCTCTGGGAAATATTACCATCATTCCCCACAGATGAAGTTGTATGAACTTATTTATCTTGTACCAAAGGCTGGAAATAACCCACCAATCTTTTATTACGTACCTTTTCCATCACTTGGTCTATTAGGGGTAGAGGATATGCTCTTTTCAAAAACATTTTCTTGAGGAGGTTACACTCCTCCAAGAAATCATCAAATTTGGACACCATCCTCGCTGCTCATACTGCCTGCTCCTTAACCACTGCCCTTTTCTGATGGAGGGGATGGCAACTTGAAAAATGTAAAAACGCATTAGAATATGTGGGTTTTCGATGGATAGTAGAAATAAATTGCCCATTAATGTAGTCCTTACTAAGATGGATATCCAAAAAGTTAACTTCATCCTGGCCTACTTGGTATGTAAACTCCAAGAATGAAGTAAATGAAGCCATTTCAGAAATAAACACACTGATCATATGTACTGGCCCCTTCCACAAAAAGAACATGTCATCTTGGTACCTCGTGTACCAAGCCACATGTTCCTTAAATGTTGCACAATTAAATAGAAAGGTCCTTTCCCAATAGGCCAAGACACTGTTGGCAAAGCTGCTTCCACAGGGGGAACCCATGGCAATGCCACTTTTTTGGAGAAATAGTTTGTCTGAAAAAAGAATATAATTATTCTCTAATGTAATTTCAAGGAGAATTTCTATCAAGTAAATTTGCTGATGTTCCATACCTTTTATATGAAGGAACTCCCTTACCCATTCCACTCCTATTTGATGTGGGATGGAAGTATAGAGGTCCGTGATATCAATTGTTAAAAAGATATGGTGTTCGTTAAATTCCAGTGAGTTAATGTTTTCCAAAACAAATTTTTGGTTCAGCAAGTAAATGTTTTGATTGTTTTTTTTACCTAAATAATTGATTGCTTTTTTTTACTTAATTAATTGATTGCTTAATTGGATTAGCACTATGTATAAAAAGCATGCTTCTTAATATAGGAGTGTATTTTGTATGTGTTTTGATGGTCTGAAGAAGTTGGTTTATATTTTGCCAACGAAAGTGCTTACCAATAAAGGAGTTAGTTCTACAAGTTTGCTCACCTTTGTTTTATTTTACCAGTTTGTTTTTTACTTCGGTGTGCAAGTAACTTTATGGCAAGTGGCTTTGGAACAGACTCCCAACCTCTGTTTTTGCAGGAAGAGGAAGTTCCTGCATTACCAGGAGGAGCCTCAGAGGTGAACACCGTGGGCGATCTCACAGTTTTGGTACAGCAATTGCTGAACCGAGTAAACACGCTTATGCAGCGTGTAGAAGCTGCTAGTAAAACAGGGACTTCCATAGCACCAGGAGGTAATACACCTATGTCGTCAATTCCGGCTGGGAAACCACAGTTTACATCGGTAGCACCAGTGGCAAGATCTACACAATCTGGAATGACAGTCCATAACAATGGAGGTCCGTGTAGTTTGGCTACAGGTACACAAGCATTGTTTTTTCAATCTAGGACAACACCGGCATCCAATGATATCCCTTCATTGGGTATGTACCTTAACAATAATAACTTTTTTGTTAATAATGACAGTTCTGGAGTTGCTGGAAAATTATCTAATAACAGCAACTCCATGGTCGGACACTTGAACGACTTTGATTCAAAATTGTTTAAATACAGGAAGTACCAACTCGAAGTGTCTTACTTACAAGAATGTGTTAACAAGAATATTGTCCCAAAAGGGTTACGCCAGTGGCGTTACCCTAATGGCTTAGTCAATAAATCAACATTCCATCTTGAATTGGTAGCATTATTCAACTGCCAGGGATTAGAGTTTTTGGGTGCACTGATAAAATATTTTCTCACACAGATATCAACTTTAAAAGTGGATTTGGAATTGCTGGAACAGACTATTAAGAATGCACCTGATTTTGACCGTTATAGATATGAGTATTCTAGAATTCTTTCCAGCACTGATGCTAGCATCACTGAAAGCATTGAAATCAAAAAAAAGAAAGATTAGTAGAGATTTGAATGCTTATGCTAAAGCAACAGCTTACCTCCACCGCCTTTAGGATCTGATACTATGGTGGATCAAGAGAGGCCACCTGGTCCAAGTTCTTCGGGTGGGGATATTGACTTGGAAAATGAGGATGATATAATCATTCCTTTAACAACAGAAGTATGCTGAAGTGAGTGTATCCATAATTACCAACAGCAGAATGGCTCAAGGCTGCAACCAAGTTTGGGGGGGGGGGGCACCACTACTCATAACAATATGAACAATCAAATAGGGGATAATTATCAGCAGGGTTTTTGGAGTGCCCACAGTGGCCAACAACAAATAGTATAACCAAGGCACAACAAGAAACAAGCCCCACAGAGGAGGCGTCAAAACAGAAGAAGGAGGTAGCCCATTGCGAACCCAAAATTTTGGTGAACACAGAAGGGGATTTTCACATCTTTAATTTTAGTTCATTGGAAGTGGAGGAGGAAATGGCTAACTTGCTTGCTAAAGGGCTGACTTTTCTTCCGAACCATAGAGCTGACTTAGTCAGAACTATTATGGACCTGAAAATGTTTGTCCTTAAGCTCAATTTGACTTGTGAATTGGGACAAAACTCTAGTCTCAGTAACAGTTTAAGAGTTTCAAGTCTGTTTAATATGCCCCTCCAAACGTCTTTGGCTATGTTTGAGAAAATTTGTGAAATGGACATTAGGCATACTCTTAATTGTAGTGTAACAGCGCATAACAAAAGTAGAAACATTAATGTTAATGAGGGCGATCTTCTCAAACTACTCAATGTATGCAACTTGAGGGTTATGAAACCCCACAAAGGAGGAGGGCTGGTGTTTATGGACCAACAGGTCTATGAAACAAGAAAGTTGAGTCTCTTAGATAGTGAGGTTTATGTTATTGCAAGCCAGAATGAGCTTAACGGTGCATATAGGAAGATTAACAGCATGTTGAGTGACCTTTTTCTTGAAGGGAGCATAGATGTGGATATATATCATTTTTTGACCATGCCAGCCCCAGTAGTTCCGACACTGTTTGGAGGCCCTAAAATGCATAAGGACGTTAATAGTCCACCTTTTAGGCCTATAGTGGATGGTAGGGGTTCAGTGACTTATGCTTGTGCTAAGTTTGTCGATTTTAAGTTGAAGCCCTTTGTTAAGTCAGAAACACAAATCTGCCGAGATTCTTGGCATTTTTTGGAAAATATTAACTCACTGGAATTTAATGAACACTATATCTTTTTAACAGTTGATATCAAGGACCTCTATACTTCCATCCCACATCAAATAGGAGTGGAATGGGCTAGGGAGTTCCTTCATATAAAAGGTATGGAACATCAGCAAATTTACTTGATAGAAATTCTCCTTGAAATTACATTAGAGAATAATTATATTCTTTTTTCAGACAAACTATTTCTCCAAAAAAGTGGCATTGCGATGGGTTCCCCCTGTGGGAGCAGTTTTGCCAACAGTGTCTTGGCCTATTGGGAAAGGACCTTTCTATTTAATTGTGCAACATTTAAGGAACATGTGGCTTGGTACACGCGGTACCAGGATGACATGTTCTTTTTGTGGAAGGGGCCGGTACATATGATCAGTGTGTTTATTTTTGAAATGGCTTCATTTACTTCATTCTTGGAGTTTACGTTCCAAGTAGGTGATGGACGATGTTAACTTTTTGGATATCCATCTTAGTAAGGACTACATTAATGGGCAATTTAGTTCTACTATCCATCGAAAACCCACATATTCTAATGTGTTTTTACATTTTTCAAGTTGCCATCCCCTCCATCAGAAAAGAGCAGTGGTTAAGGGGCAGGCAGTACAAGCAGTGAAGATGGTGTCCAAATTTGATGATTTCTTGGAGGAGTGTAACCTCCTTAAGAAAATGTTTTTGAAAAGAGCATATCCTCTACCCATAATAAACCAAGTGATGGAAGAGGTACGTAATAAAAGATTGGTGGGTTATTTCCAGCCTTTGGTACAAGATAAACAAGTTCATACAACTTCATCTGTGGGGAATGATGGTAATATTTTCCAGAGGAAAGAAAAGGGATTGAACGTTGTAAGTAGTTTCTTAACCACATATTCCCTAGATGCAGGAAGTATTAGGGAGATCATATGTAAAAATTGGTTTCTAATACAGGAGGACAATGAATTGGTCAAGAAGTTGGGCACAACACCATCAATAATATATAGAAGAGGCCTTAATTTGAAAAATCTAGTGGAGAGACCAAAAAAAGTGTTAAGAGGTCAAACTGGGATGCTTAAATGTGGAAGATGTGCCCAATGCAAATACATTAAGGTTACCAACAAGGTTTATATCAGAGATAAAATGTACTAGATTTGGGGTAAACACACTTGTGATTCCCAAGGAGTAGTATATGGAGCTGTGTGCAATCAAAGCGAAGTTTACTATATTGGTAAAACAGAACGAAAGCTCAAGCAAAGAATATATGAGCATCAATATAGCATTGAAAAGCGGATTAGCACAAATGCCCTAGGAAGGCACACAACAGAATACCCAGACCATAGGTTTAGTTTTATTGTCTTGCAAAAGGTAGATCATAACATCAGGGGAAGCCCATGGCAACTTAGACTGGAAGAAACAGAATTGGCTTGGCAGATTTGCACAATGGCTTATATCATAGGTTCATAGGTTCATAGGAAGGTAATAGGCTATCAGTCCTAGGGCCCATACAAGCCTAGCCAAAAAAATGGACCCTGGCTTTCGCCACCCAAGAAAATTATTTTCCTGTGCTACTGTCGAGCAGAGCCACAGAAGTGATCCCCAGGGTGAATTTCCCATTTCCCATCCAATCGTCAAGATTTTTCTTGAAGAGTGCTAATGAGGAGCTCTGTTTGACATAGATAGGTAGTCTGTTCCAGAGTATGGGAAGTCTCTGGGACAGGAATCTATCCCTCCAGCATGTTCTGTTTATTCTGGTGACAAGGTTAAGGTCCCTAGAGCATGTACCTCGGAGGGATTGGAATTTCTTTAAGTGGAGCATGTCCAACAGCTTTGGGTTTGACATAGCTTTGTATGTTAGGCAGAGATCGCCCCTGAGTAGGCGATATGCAATGGAGTAAAGCTGTAGTTTTTTTAGACGGTCTACATAGGGCATCTGTTTGAGGCCAGTAATCCTCTTTGTGAGGTATTTCTGTGGTCTTTCCAGTTGTTGTAAATGTCTTGTGAGGTACATACCAAAAGGGGCATTGTACTCTATAATGGGTCTAATGAGTGATGAGTAGAGGGGGAACAATGACCTCTTTTTTTCTGGATGAGAATCCTTTTGTGATGAGATGAGCCATGTAGAAGGATTTCCTGACCACTGTGGCGATGTGATTATCAAAGGAGAGACTACTGTCCACCTGTGTCCCAAGGTCTCATCATATTTTCGGCAATAAGTAGACTACCAGCTATGTGGTAGTTCATGGGTACAGAGTTTTTACCAAAGGGGATGACAATACACTTTTTGGCATTGAGCTTCAGGCCATGGCTTTGACACCAGGTATCTGTCTCAGTGAGGCGCTTTTGTAGTTTGTCCACATCGTTAGGAGTTTTGATTATGGCTCCTAGTTTGCAGTCATCTGCAAACTTTGTTAGCCAAAGACCTTTTGTGTTGGCCTGCACTTCAGAGAAGTAGATACTAAACAGGAGAGGACCCAGGACTGAACCCTGTGGTACTCCACTTGTCACTGGTCTGATGTCGGATTTGGAATCAGCTACTTTCACAGTGTGGGTTCTGTCCACGAGCCAGTTGGCAACCTCAGGTTTAGGAGACATGATCTGCCTTTTACAAATCCAAACTGAGTAGGGTCCAGAGTTTGGAGAATACCAATGTCTTTGTTTATGAGTTCCACAATGATACGTTCCATGGCCTTGCAGACCAGGCTTGTCAGGCTAATGGGGCGGTAGTTTCCGGGGTCTGTCGTGGCTCCCCATTTGTGGAGTGGAATAACTGTCATGGTGCGCCATTCAGTGGGTACAAAGCCTGAGGTGAGGCTATGATTGAACATGGTACTTAGGCAGGGTGCCAGTTCATTCTGTAGTTCGTGTAGAACGCAGCCTGGCTTAAATGAATATGTATCTATTAAATGTTTACTTAAAATTAGAGCATTAGCTAGATAAACATTATACGCCGTTTTGAATACAGTAAGAAATATGTGGGCTCATTGGGGTTTTTTTATATACATGTTTTTAATAGTTATTTTTAAATAACTATGCTACCTTCATATAGATGTTTGGTTGGAATTTTTAATTTTAATATAGGTCTGTATTGTTAAGGTTTATTGGTTAAGGTTTACTGATTTAGGTAAACTTGCCCAAAAACAAATTTTTGGTTCAGCAAATAAATGTTTTGATTGTTTTTTTTACCTAAATAATTGATTGCCTTGCTAACTGGATTAGCACTATGTATAAAAAGCACACTTCTTAATATAGGAGTGTATTTTGTATGTGTTTTGATGATCTGAAGAATTTGGCTTATATTTTGCTAATGAAAGTGCTTACCAATAAAGGAGTTAGTTCTACAAAGTTTGCTCACCTTTGTTTTATTTTACCAGCATACATATTTATATAATTTTAATACATCTAAGTGTGAACATAAACAGTGAATGTAAGGTTGAATGCCGTTTGTTGGAGTTTTTAGAATTTAAACTGTATGCATTTATTTTACTCTTTTTAAAAAACTTCATTGTTTACCTTTCGTTACTAAAAATTGATTGTTTAAGACTCTATTTTTTCATATGTTTGTAGTTGATGTATTTATTTAATACTGGTGATGATATAGTCAATTTTAAATGAATTAATTTTGGTTAGTTTTAGTCTTATAGATTTAAGAATTTATTTGATTGATTAATTGATTTTGTACTGAATAATTGAGTAAATATGGATTTAAAAGTTAATTTGTACCTGCTGTTATTTGTTTGAAGAAGTTTGGTTATTGTACCAGACAAAAAGCGCTTACCTTACAGTGTGGTACCGTGGTTTGTTCGTTAAAGAGCTGAATAGTTGAAGATTTCCTGGTGTCTGAGGTGCTTTTGTCCTGCATTTTTGTTTTTTGAACAGTTTGTGGTGCTGGTTCAGTTTTGTATCTACAAAAGTCTGTCAGCATCAGTTTGAGTATATAGTTTCTTCATCACCGGAAGGCAAGTTATCAGTCTATATTTTTAAGATAGCTTGCAGGTTCACTGTAAAGGAAGAATATCATTTTTCCTGTTGTTAACCAAGTTAGTGTCTGTTTGAGGTGTGCATATGAGTAGTTCTTACCCAGGGCTAAATATTCATATAAAGATGTTAATACTTTAAGCCAGAACTTAGGCACTACATCTGGGCCTGGGTTTTCCATTTAGGAACTTTTCTTAAATTTATTTCAGTATCTATGGTCGTTACTTCATCCTATTTCATATCCTGTACATTTGAACTTCTCACTCTTTCTTTTACTACTTCTGTCCAATCAGAATATTTGTTATGTTCCACGGGGGTCTCCATAGATATTTCTCCAAAAATGTATCTATTTCTTCTTTTTAGGTGGTGTATTTATTCCTTTTACTTTGTTTACCAATTTTCTAAAAAATTTTTTTGGGTCACCAATGAATTGCTTATTTTGTACTTTTCCTTTGTATTTACCTGCATATCTTCTAAGTTTTTCTGCCTGTACTGATATCTTTAGTTTATTATTTGCAATAATGTATGATAGATCCTGTCTGTTCTAATACTGAACTTTGCTTTTATCATGTCTCTTTCTTATTATTTTTGTTGATCTGGTCCCTCTTCTTTACTCTTCTAACAGTGGCACTTTTGCCTTAATTGCTTTATAGCCTTCTCTGTTCAATACTTCCATGATGACATCTGATTTATTCTCTTCTTTTCACTTATTTCCCTTATTGCTCTGTATTTTTGTAGTAAAAATGTATCTGTTATTAATTTAGCTGGTCAGTAACATACCCTATTTACTTCTGGTACATCACGTGAATTTCTGTTAATAGCCTTGATTATAGTGTTCATTTGCATTATCAGATTTCCAACATTTTGGGTCTAATTGACTTCCTGCAATGTATTTCTTGAACTGATAAAGTAACTCTTCCCTTAGATCATTTTCTTCCAAATTGAGGGCACATTCCTCAGTCTTAGTTTTCTGTGGGCATTCTACAGAAGGTTTCAGAATATCATCCTGTTACATATTCTCTTCAGCTATATACTGTGTCACGCAATGATCTTTCATATGGGAACTCACTGGCCTTCACTCCACACCACTGACTGCATAAGAACTGCCACTGTTTCCTGCTTCTTCTCTTGCTGTGCAAGTCCAAGTGAAATTTTGTACTGGTTTCCTACTAAAGGCTCCAGACTATCTTCATGTGGCAAGTGATCAGATGCTTCCCATTCCACCCATTTCTCCTTAATTTGGGCACTCATTATTCCATCATGCAGTGACACTAACAGAGCTGGATTTTCTACACTAAATTCTTCACTTTCCAGGTAATCCATAAATTCAGCTTCTATTTCTTAACTTTTTCATTACTAATCCTCTTTTCTGCTTCTCCATTTGTTTTCTTATTTATTTACTTTTTGCATTGTGAAATGTTTCATATCTGGGTGCTTTTGTCTATATTTCTCTTGTAATATCTTTGGAGCTGCTTTTCTGTATTGATTAGCCTGGCTTTCTCATTTACATAAATATTGCAACTTGTCAAATCTCTCTTTCTTTGCCATGTCCATGTTTCTTTTCTATCCCTTTCAAAAATCTCTATGTTTTGTACTTTGTATTTTCGCAGCACTTCCAGAGTTGTTTCTTTTTCCAAATAACCCAAGGTTTCTTGATCTATATAATGGTCTTCATAAATCTGTTATATTGATGAACAAAAATTTTCATTCGAAGCTATTGACAGTTTTTCTTGTCCAAATATTTTCTTTCCTCTACTTTTTTCTCTTAACCTTTTTGAATATCTTCTATCCAGAAATACTGGGCTTCTTGCATAACAGTAGCAATACATAATTTCTTTCTTATCCTCTCTAGTCCTCTCTATCAATTTTATGGCTCTTTTTTGGCCTGTCAGTTTTTGTGTTTTTTTGTGGACTATTACTTTCCTCTGCAACAGGAGTGACATCCTCCCCTTAGCCTGGCCTAACCTCACTGTAGGAAAGCTTCTGTATCCTGAAGATTCTACACTCTCATTCTTTCCAGTCCTGGCACCAGTGGCCATACCAGGATTCGGCCTTGAACTTGTGCACCCAGCTGTATTTTTTATTTCTTAATCTACTTCTGTCAGTGATATATGCTGTATAAAATACAGTCCATATATTAGTGTTGTCTTGGTGAAATTATGTAAAAACAGGGTCCACCTCATGAAGGTACTCACCAAGATTTAAGGATTAATTCAATTCCAACAATACTACTGTCATTTGCTTACTAATTTTATTATCAACTCTATGATATCTGAGTTTCTGATGATTTTGGTTAAGTGGTATGTAT
Source organism: Protopterus annectens (assembly GCF_019279795.1). Lineage (NCBI taxonomy): Eukaryota > Metazoa > Chordata > Ceratodontiformes > Protopteridae > Protopterus > Protopterus annectens. The sequence continues at coordinate 497,182,033 of NC_056732.1, forward strand.
TGTTTTGCAGTCATTCATTGCATCAGTAAATTTTTAAAAGAAGTGAAACAGATTAAGTTGGCAGGACAAGCCCTTGATTAATCCAAATGGAGTTTGGATGACAGTTTGTAGGTTACCTATATCCTTACATATTAATTCTATAATGATCATTTCCCTAGCCTTACAAATGAGACTGGACAGTCTTATGAGTCTGTAATTACTCAGGTCAGTTGAAGCCCTACCTTTGTGCAAGGGAATGACTGTTGATGTCTTCCATTCATCCAGCATTAAGCCTGTTTTGAGGCTGATATTGAACATCTTCTGTGGAACATCTGTCAAATCATGTTTCAGGCTGACCTGTAGGCACCATAGTATGTTTTCTGACCCCACAAACATAGTTCTTAGCCTTAGATAATGCCTTGAGATCTTCTTCATGAGATGGGCATGGCCAAGATGGAAAACTGCTAACAGCACAAAGTCTTAGTTCTGCTTATTTTCTTCTTTTCCAACAGGATATTATTATACAAACTTAACAAAAACTTATTTTCTTACAAATTTCAAGTCTTTTAAAGAAACATGGACAACTAATTGAAAGAAAAATGAAGCTTTTATTATTTTTCTTTGATTTTTTTCCTGTCAGAAGTTTTATTGACTGTTGTGACAGAATGAGCCACTCAAAAGTGAACTCTCATGACATCTTGGTGAAAAAGTAACTGTAGTCTATAATAGGCAGTATCCAGGAGCTTTCTGTTAAATTTAATAAACTTGAGATCAAAATGGACATTATAAAAGAATATTCCAAAAAACAAACAGAAATGTTAAAATATATCATAAAACAACAATCTGTTCAGATCTCAGCAATAGAAAACACATTAAATGACACAGATAGCAGAATGGCAGAGAGTGAGAATCACACAGAATAAATGTTAAAACAAAATACTTTGCTTATGGAAAAATTAGGGGACCTAGAAAGTAGTTCTAGATGAAGTAATGTTAGGATATATGGAATACCAGAAAAGGAAAAATGTTGCATTTTTTAACTAACTGGATGCCTAAAATTCTAAATCTACCAGAAGCTCTCTCTTTTGGTATTGAGACAACTCATATATTTCTTTCGACTTCTTCTTTGAAAAAAATCCATCAGTCCCCAGACCTATTATTGTTAAATTTCTCTCCAGCTAAGACATGTACCTGGTACTGAAGACTGCTTAGACTAATTCTCCGATAAAAATAAATAACAACACTATCAAGTTTGACAGTCATTATGCTGCATCTGTTATGACCAAAAGGAAAGCATATATTCCATTCATAAAAAGTTTAAAGAAGCTAAACATTAAAGCTCAACTAATTTTGCCAGCTAGAATTAGGATCTTTTTTACCAGAAGGTCAGAAAACTTTTAATTCTCTAGAAGATGCAGTGAACTTTTCTCATAAAGAATTCCAATGTGTGCTTTAAATCAAGCCAACACATCCAGTTCAGTACAATTCAGTACAAGGATGCTTTCTTTATTCAGACAAACAAGAAGGTATAAGTGCTTTTGTTCCAAAAATAAAAACAGGAACTTCATCAGATACAAGGAAATTAAGGAAGTAAACAGTTTTAAATAGGAAATCTTACATGACATCACTTCCTGGATTAGTGAAAACCACTCCCAAGTCTGAAACAGCCTTGTGGAACAGACGTCTGAAACATTACACATAAATGTTTCAGCACAAAACAGTATAAATATCAAAATATAAAAATATATAAAAATACATATAAAAACTGATTGTGCAAATGTCAACACCCTAAACTATGTATTATAAACACAAGAATAAATATGTAAATATGTGTATATATAAAAATGCTTTTAAGATGCTTTTGAAAAAATATGTATGTATATAAAAACATATAAGTAAAATATGCATACAGTTAAAAATCCATTAGGAACAAATGAATAAATTTCATGTACATATACATATAACAGATATGAAGGCCATTTAAAAAATTTGGCTTTTTCGAGTAAATATGGCCAGGCTGCCCCCCTATTATGTCTTTTTCGGACTTTAAGTACTACAAATTTGAATTGGTGATTGTTGTACTCACTAATGTGTTTAGCAAGTGCATTCACTTCACTAGCATCCCTTATATTCCGAAGGCGCTCGTTGATCCTATTTTTAAGCTTATGTTCCATCCTCCCCACATAAAAACATGGGCTCTCATTGTCTGCATACTGCTTGTGTGACGATTTTCTTGGTGATTTGTGCATTTTTGCATCTTTTTCTCATAAAGAGAAACTTTTTGATCAGTCAGAAAATAATGATTGGACTATTGTATCTTAAAAAGACAAGCAACAATAAATGGCTGGTCTTCTAAGGACAAAAATAGTAAAAAAAAAAGAAAGAAATGTAACGTTGTTCTCATTTTCTATTTTGCCTAAATAGCTTTCTCATGGGTATTTAGTTTTGTCATCTATTATGGTTCATCATCAAATACAAGGTAAAACAAACACAAAAATATACTTTATTAAAATAACATTTTAATAGTAACTGAAATAGTGTATATATTTTATTATTACTATTACTTATAAGTCCCACTATTATTTTATTTTAATTCTCTCTAACATTATTTTCAAACATTGAGAGTAGTCGGTATGTGGTGGAGGTGTATTGACATTATTCAAGACAGTGTGTATACATATATATATTAATATTACTATTAGTTATAAATCTCCTTATCTTATTTAAATCTTCTCAAATGTTTTCTAACATACAGAGTAGTGTGTATTTGGGGGTGATATTAACATGTTTAACTAATCTACTTAATTTATATATACTTTCTATACATAATTTCAAGTAATCTGTTATTTATTTTTGGTTATTTTATCTGGTGAATGTGGATGTATATGATAAGCTTTACGCCACTGGGTGGCACAGTGGTGCAACGGTTAACATTGTCGCCTCACAGCAAGAGGTTCTCTGGTTCGATTCACAGCTGGGGTGCCTTCTGTGTGGAGTTTGCATGTTCTCCCTGTGTTCACGTGGGTTTCCTCCAGGTACTCCGGTTTCCTCCCACATTCCAAAGACATGCATCTGGAGCATTTCTTCCCGGGCCTCCGCTGAAAACAGGCTCTTTGGAACCCAGTCGGACATTCCCGGTCAACAAATGTTAAATAAAAAAAATAAATCTATGTGCAGTGGGTGTTGTGTTCAGTGGTTTTGGCTGAATGAAAATCATTTATATACATTACTTCATTTTGTATGCCTTCTTTGAAGGTTGGGCACTGGGCTGGCAACTTGACACCATAAAAATTCACTGCCAGTCATTAGCGGACCAGAGTTCTGCTGTGGCAGCCCCTAACCAGGAAAAGCCAAAAGGCAAACAACAACTTCATTTTCTTTTAATAGGTTTTACTTGTCTGCTGTTTGTTCATTACTTGGGCTCTTATTCAAAGAACTAGAGATGCTATTGACTGTTGGTACATTTATTTATATAAGTATTAAGTCAATTTAAAAAAAAATTGTGCTTGTTCTTATTAAAGTAGAAAATCAGCTTTCTGTTTAACGAGTCTTAAATGTGGTTGCGAGCCATTTTTTACAGTAACTGCTTCTTTTCATCAGTTTTCCCACCTAGGGTTGGTTAAATTGCTTTAGAATATTTTTCCCAAGGCATTCTTGCTTTAGAATGTTTTTTTTCACACACCTTGATCTGTTTTTCAACTTATAACAGTCTAAATTCCGTGTTCGATCTGCCTGTGCTGAAGGAAATGCAATTTGATCGTTAACCCTCATTTACAGGAACTTTTAGAATGTTAAAATGAGCAGCAGAAATGCAAAAATAGAACATTTCAAATAAATCTAGTTAATTTTAAAACATACCCATGTAGTTTTTGTGCTCATGATCTTTTAAAAAGTGGAATTATGAAAAGAATAAAAGGAAAGAAGAATGTAGTGGGAAGAAGAAAATAAGACATCTGCTGACTTAAAGATACCTGGTACAAATTTCTGTTTATTGACATTTTGTGGTTATCCTAATTATAGTTCAGTGAAAGTTGTATAATTTATTTAAGTACAGTGTAAATATAATATACTCATGCAGCAGATCATCACAGTACAGAGGAATGTGTCATTTATAGCGATGAAAATGCTTGTTTAAAACAATATTACCATTTTTAACATGTCATGAAAGAAGCTGAGCAAATTAATATAACTTTAATAATAATGAATTAGACATTTACTGCTATGTAGAATACTTCTGATAAACAAAGAAGTACCTATTATAGTAAATGAATTTCCTCTATAGTTTCTACAATTCTGTAACATGCTACATGTTATATTGCACACACAAATATTTACACACTGTCAGACTGGATTTTTGATTATTCAGTCTAAACATTTCAGGACTTGGCATTGTGAGTCCTGATATTTTAAAAGATTATTTTCCTTAACTGATCCATTATTTTAACACTAATATATTGATTCATATCCATTAAATTCCTTGATAACTATTTCTTATATTTCTGACATTTTCTAACTTTTGCATTGTTCAAGGGTTATCTGATATTTTCTACTGGGGTTCTTTCTGAATACAGATTCTTCACAAGAATAGATAATTTCATTAAATAAGATCTAATAAGTAAAATAACAGATCTGCTTCTTGCAACAGTCAGTGGCACACCTAAAGGTTTAATCTCATAAAAAATATAACAAATGCATAGACCATGGGTGATCCTCAGATAATGAAAGACCTGAGATGTAATACAAAGAGGTAGTTAAGCATCAAGCCTGTTGGTGGAATACAGAATGCTTACAAATGCATAGCATGAATGAAGCTGATAGCATAGTAAACCGAGAATAACATGTGCCATACATAACATCTGACAGTGTATTAAGATATTGTTATAGAGAGCTATTGGTCATCTGAAAGTTGGTAACATACAGATTAAGCATCAGTACTTAAGTAAATGATGCTACATTGCAAGTCTATATACATAAGGACATCCACATGCAAAAAACACACTCAAATTGAAATACATATTTGCACCCACACTTGTCTATTCATCAGTAAGTGGTCTACAGATGTATTTATACAAAGTAAAAACAATTGCCTATAAAAAACTGAATACCCCATAACCTACTGGTATTACTTCAGTATACAGTTGTCTTAATGCTTTCCTTGAAATGCAGTGACATCTAACATCTGAAGTGATGCCCAAAAGAGCTGTACAATGCAACAAAACTGTAAGGTTAACCACAGGGAACACTTCATTACTAAAATGCAAATGAAAACAACCGTGCAGGATGCTAAGATATCTTATATGGGATAACATATGGTTCACACTTATGCACACTAGTTGCTACAAAATTGTTTTTTATACAAAATGATTTTTTTACAGACGTTTGGCTGGAAACTATTAACCGTGATTATAAACTTGTTCTGAGAGAAGCATATTTATTTGATGTCTCTGTAGATATTAATTTGCACATAATAGCATTTATATACATTACTGTGCTAATTATTGAAAAATAATATTGAGATGATTTAACTTTACATAATATTCTGCATTTGTTAGTGAAATATGTAATTTTATTTTATATTAAAATGACATTTAAATAATTTCAAGCATTTTTCATCTACCATTGGTATGATGAATACAAAACCTTGATCTGTGCATTTCAGAATATGGCAATGAAAAGAACTATAAGCAAATCTGTAATTACATGATACTTAAAATATAATCATAAAAGAATGTTTCCTGTACAGAAGTTAGATGTTAAATGTATATTCCAAGTACTAGAGGTATTGATAGTAACATACATGCATTCATAAGACAAACAAGCATTCACTTAAAAACACTCACTCATTTGTATATTAACACTCATGCATAGAAACATAGAACATATTCACTCTGTTAACATGTTAATGTACATATCAAGTACCTACTCATAATTTACAAACACGTATACGCAGTTGTATGTATGTACATCCATACAAATATATTATGCATATTTAAGCACATATAATATACATATATATGTCATTTTAAATTGTAGTTGTATTCCATATTCTGAGTATTACTTTCACATTTTCACCTATGTTATTAAATGAGTTTTAAAAGTTTTATGATACGTGATCTTTATATGTTTTGGTGTTATGATGTCTATAGGTTAATATTTATAGGTGTTGTCAGTTTTATGTATTTCCTTCATATAAATACTTAAATACTAGGCTATTTATAGTATTTCTTATAGTAGGATTAATAAGAAGAAATGACTATATGAAATGTCTTGATCAAGAAGAGAAACTTGAAATGCATTATTTCTGGGATATTTTTTGATATATTCAGAAATACATAGTATCCTACTTTATTATTAACATTTCCAACTTTATATTTCTATGATCTTAAATATTAATATTTCTCAAATTAATACTTTATTTTGGTTTTCTTTTTAACATGACTTGATTGTGCTCTAAATAGTTATAATTAATGATTGTTTTAAATTAAGAAGCACTAGCAACTGTTTAGCTTGGTGACATTGGGATGGGTTGCTTGGTGTGTGGGTTGTATGATTATATCATCAAATCAGGAAATGTTCATTCCATGATTGGAGGTTTAAACGTATATAACTTTGAAATTGTATTTACTTATTTTATTTATTTGTTTACATTTGTTTACCGGGAAATTCCAACTGGACGCAGGTCCTTTTTCAACGAAGCCCAGGGAGAAAAGCTCCACAAAATGAACATGGTAGATGGTAAACAATAACAATTGAGGTAGTTATACAGTAGAGGTGATAATAACATGGAGAAGTACAGGAGCAAATTAGGTACAATTGAGTAGTAAGCATTGAGAAAAAGAAGAAGTAAAACACAGAGCTTCAAATTTTCCAAACAGTAACTAGATAACAATAATAATTGACTAAACGATAACTAAATCCTGAAAGGATTAACAGGCAGTGAATAATCTTCAGTTCAGTTTTATAGTGATAGAGGGGATACTCTATATAAATCTGGGAAAGGAGAGAAAGGTTTAAGGGGGTTAATAAGTTGGGGTTTGGACAAGGACAAAGCCAGTGAGAGATTAAGTGAGATATAAGTGCAGCTTTGAAAATACTGCAGGAAGGAAGGGTAGTTATGGTAGTGGGAAGGTTGTTTCAGAGCTTGGATATAGCGCAGGAAAATAGTGCTTCACCTGCTGAGTTTTTGGCTTTGGTGACCTGGAAGTAGATTTTTGTTGCAGGAGCATAGCAGTCTGGAAGAGTGGTAGGGTTGGAGAATTGTATGGAGCAATGGGATTCGGAGAGGGTGGTTTACTAGTTTATGAGCAAACGTGAGTTGAATTTGGTATAGGAGTTGTGGAGTTCAAGCCAGTCAAGGTTTCTAAGGGAGGCACAGTGATGGCTGTGGTAGGAGGCACCAGTGGCACATTTTGCAATTTTATTTTAGCAGGCTTCGAGTTTGTTTAGGTCTGACTTCCTAAGATTTGTAAGTACGGGGGATGTGCAGAGTAGGGTGGAGATTAGTTGGGAATTGGTCATAGAGATTCTTTCTGGTTTGGTGAGGTATTGGCGACTTCTATATAAGGCACCCATTTTTTTGTGAACTTTATTTACTGTTAGTGATATGTGGGGTGTCAAATTTCAGATTATTGTCTATCTGTACGCCATGTAGTTTTGTGTAGACTGTTGGTAAAATGGAGGTATTATCCTTGGCTTGAATAGTGAAGTGGGGGGAGTTTGGGGCAGATTTGGAGGATTGGAAGATGAGGAGTTTGGTTTTATTTGGATTGAGGAGAAGCTTGGCATTAGACAGCCAGCTTTCAACTGAAGAGAATGAATATTGGGTGATCTGTTGTAGTTCTGTTAGAGCTGGGGCTGAGCAGATGAGGGTGGAATCATCTGCATGCTGTATGAGGGAGGCATGTTTGGTGGCAGTGTGCAGGTTGTTGGTGAAAAGGGAGAAAAGTAGGGGGCCAAGGATGGAGCCTTGGGGAACCTCGAGAGTAACAGGGAGGCAAGGGGATAGATTGTTGTCCCAAATGACTGATTGCTGGTGGCCTTGTAGATAGCTGTGGAACCAGTTTGTGACTGGTGAGGAGAAAGAGAGTTCGGATAAAGCAGAGAGTAGTAGATTGTGTGACACAATGTCAAAGGCTTTTGATAGATCCAGAAATACAGCAGAGGAGAGGAGGCTATTGTTTTTGTGATGGAGGATTGTGTTGGTGAAGGAGAGAAGAGGGGTTGTCATGCTGTGGTGTGGTCTAAAATCATGCTGGGTATTGGAGAGAAAGTTATTGTTAAGGAGGAATTTGGAGACCTGTGAATTGATGCATTTTTCAAGTATCTTTGAGAGGGGGGAGAGGATGGCAATGGGATTGAAGTTGAAGAGGTCAGTGGAGTGATCACCTTTGTGGAGGGGAATGATGTGTGCTATTTTCCATAGCATGGGTACATAGTCTTCAGATATGGAGTGGTTGATGAATATGGAAATAGGATAAGCTAGGACATCAGCTGCTATTTTTAAGTATTCAGAGGGCAGGTCGTCAGCTGCTAGTTTTGTGGGTTTTAGTTTTGTCAGGAGTCTTTTTATATAGGAGGTGGGTACTGTGGAAAGAAAGACGGTAGAGAGGGGTGGTTTTGGGTTGGGTGAGGGGGGATTTTGTGTATGGAAGTGTTTTTTGCTAGGGATAGAACGGATTCTGTGAAGTGTTTTTTGAAGGAATCAGTAATGCTACTGGTGGACAGAGGGGTGGTTGGTAGGGGAATGCTTACTTTTCCTGGGCAGAGTATAGAGTTAATTGTGGACCAGAATTGCTTAGGGTTATATTTGGAGGAGTTTAGGGACATCTGATAGAAAGGTGCTTTGTCTGCTTTTACTTGCTTTTTGACTTGTTACATAGTTCAAGGAAGAGTTGCCTATCTGAGGGGTTTTTAGTTAAGCTCCAGCATCCCCATGTTTTATTCCTGGTTTTCATAAGGCCCCTGGTGGTTTTTTGAAGCCAGGGGGAGCTCTTACTTCTGATTCTGGTGTTTCTCAGGGGGACCTGGGAGTTAAGGATGTTGAGGAAGGTACTGTTAAAGAAATGGACAGCTTCATCTAGGTTGGGGTACTTTAGGTGTGACGAGTTTATGTTCTGAAGGGAGAAGGTGAAGGAGTTGGGGTTAAAATTAGCTTTGTTGTGAATAAGTCTGTGGGTAATGGGTTTGCAATCATTTATGTGATTTTTTTAGTAGGAAGGTTGGGGAATGATCATTGAGGGAGTCAGGTAAACAGCCAGCTAGGTAGGTGTGAGGGGCTTTATTAACTAAGTCCCAGTCAAGAATGGTATGGTTATTGGGGTTTTTATTGATCCTAATCGGGATTTGAATTAGCTGAGAGAAACCATGGAGATTTAGGTGGAGGGCTTGGTGGTTGCTGTTGCAGGATAGCCAATTGATGTTAAAGTCCCCGAGGATGATAGTTTCTTGGGGCAGGGAGAGATTAGCCAATCTAGTAGGTTTTCAAAGGGAGGTATATTTTGGCCTGGTGGGAAATAGCTGCCTATAATGTTGATTGATTTCTTAGAGTTTAATTTGAGGGTGGTGTAAAGTATCTCTTCCTTGTCAAACTGGGGAGCTGATTTGGTGAGAATTTGGATATTGAGGTGGTGTGTGTACAACAGTGCCACACCTCCTCCTTTTCTTGATATTCTGTCCTTACGGAGGATATTGTATCCAGGTGGGAGTATTTCCTCACTTTTGATGTGAGGTTTGAGCCATGATTCAATTAGAATAAGGATGTCAGGGGAGTAGAGGCTTATGTAGGCGTGGAGGTCTTGGATTTTATTACAGATGCTTTTGATGTTAAGAGACATAATGAAGAGGTCTTTTGTTTTTTTTGTTGCTTGTGATATGGGAGATGGAGGAGTTGGTTGGAAGAGGGTTTGTGAAGATGTTGGTGATTATGAGGCCAAGGTTGGGGTGCACAACTCCACTGAGAGCAAGTTTAGAGAGAGTGTAGAGAATCTGTTTTATATATGCAGTAAAAAAATGTATTTTATGGATATTTTGTGTTCAAATGTGATGGAGGTTTGGTAATTGAGTAGCTGTACTGGGAGGAGGTAGTTTGTGGTCGGGGTAATGAAATTATGCAGTGGGTGTTTGAGGGGAGTTGATGAGAGAGTTTAGTGGAAATGGTTGGGGGTTATGACTGTAGCTGTTTGGTAGGATATAATAAAGGCTAGAATAGTGCAGGTGAGGATTGCAACAGTATTTCCTAGTGGCATGGTTGCTTTGGGTTAAGAAGTGTGATTAAGCAGGAGGTGGGGAGTGTCAGCAGTAAGGCTTGAATGGGAAGTAAGTATGGGAGTGGCTATTGGCTAAAGATAAATGTAGATGTACTGGGGGGCAGGTGGGGTGCAAATGAGTGTAGCAAACAGAATGGGGCTTAAACCCCTGGCTAAGGATTGAGTGAGGGAGATACAAATAATAGCCCCAGTGGGTAGCCTAGAGCATGAAGAAAGAATATATGGAACTTAGCATTGCTATGTTCCCCTATACCATCAATTACCAAACACAAGAATTGTTAATTTGCAAATGTCCACTAAATATAACCAAAAATAATATTATGCTTAATATATTAAGGAGAAACAATAACAGCTCCTGCCAATCAACCCACTTAGGCATGAAAAACAAAGCAGTGCTATGTTTCCTTATTTTAACAATAATTCCTGATGTTAATCCAACATGTCATTGTTAACTGAAAAAATGGCTGTAATTGTAAGTATTCTCTATTGGCTATAATAGAACTGAGATAATTTCTTCAGGAGACTCTTTCTGAACAGATGTAAATCTCCTCAAAGGGGTTCTCTGGAAATATTTCTTCTGTGTTTGACCACCATTGCTGTAATGGTTATAATCCTGTCTCTGTTATGACTGCTAACATTGGAATTGATGACTGGTTCACTGATTGGCTAACTGAGCTGAATGTCTTGACAGAAGCAGTTCCAAAAAACTTCCTTTCCCCTCACAGCAAGTTGTGGCAGAGTCTGGATGAGCTTTTCCAGTCAGCTAATAAAACTACAAAGAGGACAGCACCCCCAGTATAAGCGAGATCACCAGGATTATAGCAACAATGGATCTTCTGGACTGTAAAATCATATGACAACAGGCAGTGCTGTGAGTTGGATGATCAAAACAAAAATGCTTAATGATCTCTGGTTCTCTCTGTTTAAATTGAAATTGCAGTTCTGATAAACATTACATTATTCTTTCACTTTTCTGGTGTTCCCAGGCTAACAGAAACTGCATCTACATTATTTTACACTTAGGCAAAAACCAGAAATCAATAACATAACCAATGACTTTTTGAAAGACAATATAATGTTTAAATTAACCACAGAACAAAGATCCAAAATTGATAAGTCATTCTCTTTTAAGTAGTTAAAAGATCAAATTAATAATTGTAAACCAAATAATTCCCCTGTCCTTGATGGTATAATCCCAGAATTATACAAATTAATCCGAGAGAATGTTTTAAATATCATATTAAAAGTTTTTGAACAAGTTAAAACTATATCAGTTATCCTCATATATTGAAATCAAATAAAGATTCTAACTAATGTTTTTCTTACAACCCTGTTTTATTATTAAATGTTGATTATAAAATATTTATGTCTATTCCTGAAAAGATATTAAACCTTATTATGCCAGAATAAATAAGTGATGACCAGACTGCTTTTATGCTACATAGAAAGGTTCAGTGTAGCATAATTAGGCTTAATACTTCAATAGATCTGGCTAATTATCATTATCATCATTATAATTATCATGGCCATTATTGAGTACAATGCCCCTTTTGGCATGTACCTTGCCAAGCACATGCAGCAGTTGGTGAGACCACAGTGGTTCCTGACCAGGGTCTCAAACACCTATGCTATACAGATAGGCTAAAAGCCCAGTCCCTCTACTCAGTCTCATACAGAATGCTCAAAGGAGACCTGTGTCTGGCATACAAAACCATTTCAGACCCAGCCTTGATGCAGTGGCTGCATATTTGTAAGACAAACTCTACTCATGCAATATGCACACAAGGCCTTAACCTGGTCTGTGACATTAAAAGAACTTGTTGGTGGAATAGATTTATGTCCCAAAGACTCCCCCATCTGTGTAATAGATTTGCCCTCCATGTTATGCAGAGTACCTTTCTAGTCCTCTTTAAGACAAACCTGGATGATTGGATGGGAAACAGAAAATATACCCCTGGGATCTCACCTGTGTCCCTGGTGGACAGGGGAAACAGGTTCTGACTTTGAGAGAACATGGGCACACTTCTTGGCTAGGCTTATAAGGGCCTCCAGGCCAATAACCTAGTATCATCCTATGAACCTATAATAAAACCAAAAAACAACTAACAATAATAAGTTTGTTTGTTTGTGTCTTTCAGCTTTTCCCAGTTAAGGGTCACCACAGCGGAACTCCAGTCCGCTAATGATTGGTAGTTGATTTTTATGTGCCGAGTTACCAGCCCTGATGCACAACCACTAACTAACAATAATAAGTATAGATACAAATAAGGCTTTTGATTCTATAAGTTAGAATTATTTGTTCAAAGCACTTAAACAATATGAAACTTCCTTAGATTTTATAAATCTTATAACTAATCTATATAGTAACTGATTATTTTTTATTAAAATTGGCTGTTTTCTTTCTAGCCCTTTCAAAATATTAAAAGGTACAAAACAGGGTTGTCTGCTGTCACCTGTATTATTTGCTCTAGCAATTGAACCTTTCAAAAACATTACTAGATCTAATAGAGAAAATTCAGGGATACTTGATAGGTGAAAGTTATTCCTGTAAATTTCACTTATTTGCAGATTACATTTTAATCACAAGTGGTGAAGTTGAAGCTTCAATAGAAAATTTATCTAAGTCTGTTGATTAGTTTGAAAAAGTGTCAGGTTTAATGTTTAACCCTGATAAACAGAAACTTTACTTATTAAAAAAAAGTTAATAATTATTTAGTAAACTATAAGCATTTTATTGGGACAATAATATTAATTATCTTGGAATTATATAATCATATGTAATGTAAAATGCTCAATAGCAGTAAATTATAGTAATGTAATAGTGTTACTAAAATAATTATTGAATGGAACACATTTTTACAATGGAAGATAGACTTACTTTCATAAAAATGATAATTCTACCAAAAATACTTTTCTATCTGAAATCACTAACTATTATCTTTCCTAAAAATCTTTAAGAAATTAAATTATATTCTTCTTAATTTTCTCTTGTTCCCCAATAAACCAAGACTATCCTTTGTTTGGCATGTTAAAAGTTGACAAGACAGTGGAGTAAGTTTTCTAAATGTTGAATTATATGCCAAATCCATAATTCTCAATTTAATATCGCTATGGTTAAATTGTTTTACCAATTACCAATCAACTTGGAAATCCATTCATGAAAGATTAACAAATAATAACAGCTATGTTGTAGAATCTTTTTCTATATTTGGAATTAAAAAACATTACTGGATCTTGAATGACTTGTGTTTAAATGAAATGAACAAATACCAGTCCTCTTACTTCACTGATTACATCTTTATAAATTTTAAAAGATTCATGAATTCCAATTATAGAGTTAAAAATGTATTGTTTTATTGTTCCCATTATCAAATACTGTGGGTTGTTTGGGAACTTTTAATATAAATAAAATGTTAGACCTTAGATATGCAAATGTAATCTTTTGGCATCAGTTCTTAATCAGAAATAAATCACATAATACAGATTATCTTTTTACAAGACATTATTTAGAAAATAATAATTGGTTGACTATACAAACTTGTAAAAATATGTTAGTAATAAAATCGAAATTTCCATGGATTTTCAAAGAAAACATATTCCAATGATATTTGTTTTTTTTCAGAATCAATAGTAACTCAAATAAGAATAAATCATATATATCAATAATTTATAAAATAATAAGAGAAGAGTTTGGTTCCAGATTCATCATTTTGGAATTACTCAACTAAGACTAATGAGAAGGTCTGTTCTGATGAAGATAAATGCTTAATTCTTAAATCTACAGGAAAATCTATATCTTATCTTTAATGGAAATATATACATCGAGATTTCTTCATAGAGCTTTTTAATCTCCATATAAAGTGGCTTTAATATATAACTGTGGGAAACTTAATTGTTGGGGGTGTAATGAAGTATCTAACACATATTGGCTTCATGTGATATTGGACTGTAAAATAGTAATTCCTTATTGGGTTGAATTTAGAAATGTTGACCAACTTTGTGGACAGATTTTTTTATTTATTTATTTTATTTATCATTTGTTGACCGGGAAAGTCCGACTAGGTTCAACAGAGCCTGTTTTCAGCGGAGGCCCGGGGAGAAATGCTCCAGATGCATGTCTTTGGAATGTGGGAGGAAACCAGAGTACCTGGAGGAAACCCATGCAAACACAGGGAGAACATGCAAACTCCACACAGAAGGCACCCCAGTCGAGAATCGAACCGGAGAACCTCTTGCTGTGAGGTGACAATGTTAACCACTGCACCACTGTGCCACCCCTATCATTTCAGATATCATTTCTAACTCCTTGATCTTGTTTAATAATCCAGTTCTGGATTCTGTTTCTAGGGTGCAGGTGCCTCTCCATTGGTTCATTTTAGCTATAGCAAGAAAAATAGTCACAAAGAATTGGAAATACAAAACTACTCTTTCTTTCACTAAATTCATTAATTTAGCAACAAGTGTCTGTAAAAAAGAATTGCCAACTGCCAAAATGAGAACCTCAAATATTATTCACCAGTTTAGATTTTGGTCAAAATAAAATTATTTACTTGACAAATTTTAATGATTTAGTTTTTGATGTTTGGTTTTGTTGTGGACATCTGTAAATAGTAATGTTTTGTTCTATTTATCTTTAAATTATTTTGTACAATCTTTGTTTTTAAATTAATAAAAAGTTGTTTAAAAAAAAACTTCTTCTTGAGTGATTTAAGTGTGTGTAGGGGGTGTATGTGTGGGCATGTGATCTGAGAATATTATAGGGGAGGGAGGATAGGTTAAGCTAAATGTGTCCATTAGTAGATTGTCTATGTCTTCTGGGATAGAATATATGATATCATTCACTATGAGCACTGCAGAGTGCTGGGCATTGTTTCGGATATTTTTAATATAATTCAAGAAAACTTTGTGTTTATTCTTCAGCTGATGTCTAGCTTTGGTTGATTTGATCAGGGTCCTGAGTTCCTTGTTTAGTATGTCAAGAGTATTTTTGGCATTTTAAGAGTTAGATTTAATTTTGTGTGCAATACATTTACACACAGACAAACATCTATCTATGTATAGATATTTACATATGTACATGGTTACATGACATGTGGTCAAATGTTGTATTGGCTGTAAGACTAAATGTAACATTGCAAATGTCAACATGCCATTTTACTGACAAAATTTAATACAGAATGGTGCAAATATCAATAGGCAAACTGATCAGTGATTGCCATGTGGGCATAACATCAGTTATGCAGTCAACCTCCAGACCTCTTCACAGTTACTGAGAGTCCTGCAAAATAAAGTAGAATATGTTAGTACCTACATGAAAATATGAGGTTGCAGAAATATATATATATATATATATATATATATATATATATATATACATAGAGAGAGATATTCTTTATGACACAAAACATCTAAAGGGGGACTTGAAAAGGTATTTAATCATACCTTAGTATAGACATTTTAAGCTGATCCACCACATTTGTTTCTAGAACACTGATGAAGGGCAGTATTTCCAATGTGATGTGTAGCAGTAGAAAATTAGCATTTGTACACAAGACATTTTTAAATGTACTGTCCTGACAAACTTACCTCATATGTGTATAGTCAGAAATGTCATAAACAGCTGCAATGCTTTATTCAACACTCTATGAAACACTTGTACTAAAAATGGAATGATGTATGCCAGGTATGTGTTATATTCCTGTCAGTCAAGCAGAGAGCTTAACCCCTAGGTGTGCAGTTGTAGAGATATAAGCTGAAGTACCTCCAACATTCTGTAATTCTCCCTCTCTTGTCAATATTACATTGACCAGAAGTGAGGTTCGAAAACCAGTGGTAAAGGCTATTGACTCTAATCCACCAATGTATAGGCTAGTCAGAAACAAGAAATATTTTGACCTCAATAAATTTCTGGTAGAACTTCAATCAATCAACTGGGCACCCCTTAAACACCTCCCCTTAGAGGAAGCAGTACTTCTTTTTAACACAACATTCCTAGCCATACTTAAGTCACATGCCCCCATTAGAACAATTAGAGTAAAAACCAGAATTGCACCCTGGTTAACAAAAAATACCACTTCTCTAATTAAACTTAGAAACAAAGCATGGAGCATATGGCGATCAACCAAATTAGCCTCGGACCGCATTAAATTCCAACAACTAAGAAATGAAACCAAAAAAGCAACATTATCTGACAAGAAAAATTTTTATTGCCAACTACAAAATAAACACCAAAACAATCCTAAAAAATTCTGGTCTGGAATGAACAATCTTCTCCACCCAGGTAAATCCTCTACACCCACCCCAGGACAACTAAGCAACAAAACCCCAGAAGAAGTAGCCAACTCCTTTAACAACTTCTTCACTGATATTATACAATCCCTAGCTAATCAACTACCGGATACCACTACTATAAACACAGACAACTCCCAACATTCTCCATCTACATTCAAATTTCAGCCTGTCCCTACCTCCTTTATAAGATCCTTACTAAAGAAACTAAAACCAACTACACTCTCTGCAGATTTACTCCCGGCTGAATATCTACAGATAGCAGCAGATGCCATTGCTCTCCCTATCTCGACAATTATTAACAGAACCATAACAGAATCTAAAATACCATCTTTATGGAAAATATCCCATGTCATACCCCTCCACAAAGGTGGCCTATCTACCGAACTATCAAACTATAGGCCCATAGCTATACTGTCACCACTAGCCAAAATCATGGAGAAGTGCATACACAAACAACTTCTTCACTATCTTATCCACAACAATTTACTAACCAACTCACAACATGGCTTTAGACCCCACCACAGCATGACCACTGCTCTTCTCTCTTTTACAGATACTATCAATCACAACAGAAATGACAGAAAAATATCTTCAGCACTGTTCCTTGACCTATCAAAGGCCTTTGATATGATGAACCACCAGATCCTCTATCGCACACTAGATAATCTACAACTTGATAAACAAGCTCTAGACTGGTTTATAGGCTACCTCACTGATAGGAAACAAGCCGTCCTTTGGCAATCAAAACTCTCTAAACTCTTACCAAATACCATAGGGGTACCCCAAGGATCAATACTGGGGCCTCTCCTTTTTACTATCTTCACAAATGACCTGTATAAAGCCATCCCTGAAGCCACCTGCATTCAATATGCAGACGACTCCACATTAATTTGTTCTGACACATCCTCTGTTAACCTACTAGCAAAAACCCAGTCCTGCTTTATATCAGTAGAAAATTGGCTGTTAGAACGTAAACTGATCCTGAATCCAAACAAAACAAAATTACTACTATTTCATCCCACGCAAAAGATCACACCGCTATCCTTTTCTATTTACTCCAAAAATGGGACTATCATCTCCCCTGACCCCTATACCAAACTACTAGGAGTCTCCATAGACAACAAACTCAAATTTGATATACATATTAACCAGACCATTAAAACCGTTAACAAAAAACTAGGATCTTTTTATCGGATCAAATCATTTCTAACTCCTATAGCAAAAGTGACACTGGCCCGCTCACATCTTCTCTCCACCCTCCTATATGCATCTCCCATACTTACTAAACTAAACACATCTGAACTAAATAAACTAGAACGCTGCTATAATCATATTGCCAGATTTGCCACAGGTATGCCCTACAGAACACATCACTGTATTAATCTAAATAACCTAGATTGGATTGAATACCCTAACCTTCTAAAACAGACCCAACTGATAGAAGCATTTAAAATCCTGAACCAACCTGAAAAAACGCCAGCTCTGAATAACCTAATCATACCCTACAATAACCTCAGTAGTTTGCGTTCCTCAAATAAACTTCTAGTTCAAACAATCAAAGCCAATAATGTAGGAGGCGACTCACTCTTCACCAATACCATTGGAAAAATATGGAATTCCCTCCCTCCTAGTCTCACCTGTAACACCTCTCTTAATTCTTTCAAAAAAAAACTACATCTCCATTTAAGGACTAACTGGCTCTGTCAGTGCTCCAATCCTGACTAATCCTTCTCTCCTTTCTACATAGATCTTCCCCCGTGGGCCCCTACCTTTTTTTTTTGCTTTACCTTTTCTCATCTCTTCTTAACTAAAGAAGTTTAGTCCTCAATAGCAGAATATCTACTCCGGAATCTGTGTTGATTTTTTGCATATTCATTATTGTATAAATATTTTTACTCTTTTAATGTTTATTATTTGAATATAATTACTTTTGTATGAGTGTAATCATTTGTATTATCTTTATGTATTAATTACTGTCACTGTGGAGCTTTTCTCCCCGGGCCTCCGCTGAAAATGGACATGTAATCCAGACGGACTATCCCGGTCAACAAATGTAAAATAAAATAAAAATAAAATAAAATAAAATAAAAATACTAAGTATTATGCTCCTGTCTCTGCCCACTGCCTACTTTCTTGATGGAGTACACATTTCCCCCGACAACATTTTCATATGCACCTAATCTGCATTGTTCCTTTACAATACACGTCATAATATACCATAGATCTATTGATACTTCATCCAAGGAGACATTTTGGTCTCTTATTCCAGCCTTCCACAAGATTCTGGGTGTAAGACATACAGGCATGATTTACATTGTACATTGACCAGAAGTGAGGTTCGAAAACCAGTGGTAAAGGATGTGCGGCTGCAAATCTTGTTGTAAATTTTCTCTTCCTGCCTGTCACAAAGTATTGATCATAGTATGATTAGTCACTCACTGCATCAGGAACAGTGCGTAAAAAGTGCATGCCAGTAGTTGTTTAATACAACTTCTAAGCTTACCATCCTGGTGATATTGTGAATTGTCCCCAAAATTTTGTATTTTTTGCCAAATGTTCTGACTTAAATGGAAACAGCATTCATAAATTTGGCTACTGGAAAAGTTATATTTTGATTGCAGCAAGCTCAAAGTTACATGCAATATATGTCAGATGGGCTATAAATAAATATTGTGTAAATATATCTAGAATGAAATTTCACATGAGGTTGTAGGAGCATTACAAATAGGATACCTCTATATCATCTTTGTATTTCTATGCATCCATGCATAGAATAAAGCTGCTGCATTATGTGTCCACCTATGATGTATGTCCCATCCACTATCCACATTTCCAAGGGTGATAAGTCATACACATTCACATAAGTATAAAGGATAAGCAGGGAAGTTACATCTGTCATCCTTAACTTATTTTTATGTAGAAATTCACATTTCAGTGGCCATTGCTCAAGCTGGATATCAGAAATTGTCATAGGCACATTCTTAGTATGATGTACAAGTTTATGTCTCAAATGGTGGATAGTCTTAGTGAAAGAGATTCTTAAAGGCAGTTGGACTGTTATATCAGTACTTGCATCAGTCATTGAGTACCTCACATGGGAAATCCCTACACTTTTTTTGCTCTATCCTTTAAGTTGGCCAGTGCTTCATATTTTTTGGTACACCTTCTTCAGGAAGATGATTATGTGGTGCTGACTTCTGCAGCTCATCCCCACGAGGTGTTACAACCTTGACAACTCTCTGTTTGCAGAGAGATCCACACTTCCTCCTGTGGCACCAATATCTTTTTTGTGCCATCTGACTCCTCAAATAGTATAAGTAGCCACCTATGGTCAGCATTTGCTTCCATTTCCATGATGTCACTATAGATAACATGTACCAAGTGCACCAGATCCAACATTAGCAGTTGGTGTTCCAGGCATCTCCATGTTTTACCACTGAAATGTGGACTTTATGTACCCAAAAATACAATCATTCACAGATAAGAGTTACAGCTGAGCAGCATGTGAACATGGACACATACAAACATTGCTGACATCATTGCTGATTAACTACATATGGATGACACCTGCTATTGGAAGACTTTTACTATTACTGTCTGACATTCTGCCCAATTGTACTCTGCAACTGGATCTTCTGCTTCACTATTGAAACAAAGCAAGATGTTTTCTACAATTGCTGATCACTTACTCCTTTCTATGCACTGTACTCAGTGGGCTACAGCACTTGCTTACCACTTGCAAATGGGATATGACTTTCACAATTCCATTTAGGTGTCCTACTGTGGTTTAAGGTACATTTGTTTTTTATGACTTCTGTGCAGTGTAATGCATGCACAATTCACATGTTGTTATTTGTTTTCAGTACTGACAAATTAGCTTATACGTATCTTCAGCTAATAGTGCTATTGACATTATTTTGTACTGCAAAACACCATCGGCCAATGCAAAATTCGACCATACATCATGCAACCATATATCATCATCATCATCATCATCAGACCCCTTTTTTCCCATTTTCTACATGGTGTCAGGATGTTGTGTCAACTGTCGCCATCTCTCTCTGTTCAGTGCCTCTCTCCTACCTTCTTCAACCGTCATGCCTGACTGTCACAGGTCTTCTTTCACAAAATCCATCCACTTCTTTTCTGGATGGCCTCATTTTTTCTTTCCTTCTTCCTGTCTGTCCCAAATCTTCTTTACCATATTGCCTTCTGCTTTTCTACATGTGCCCAAATCACCATAATCTGTTCTCTTTGACCTTTTCTGCAACTGGAGCAACTTTGGCTTTTGCTCTTATGCCATCATATCTTTATCTCTCCCACAGTGTGCATCCTACTACCTGTCTTAGGACCTTCATCTCGATCACCTCTAGCTTCTTCAACTTCTCTGCCCTTACTACTTAGGTTTCTGTACCATACAGTAGTACTATTCAACCACTATTTTCTACACTTTACTTTTCAGCTTCTTTGGCATTCTTCTGTCACATACTACATTTGATGCTATGTGGCAGTTGCCTGCAATCCCTCTTATTCTAGCACTGACCTCTTCATTCAGATATTCCTTCTCCTCATCCTCACCTCCCAGATACTTAAAATATTTAACATGTTCTGCTATCTTCCCTTCTTTCTCAATTTTCAGCTTCTTATTATTTCCCTATTTGCTGCCATTACAACTGTCTCATCTGTACTTAGTTTCATCCCATGTGCCTTCAATTTTCATTCCATTCCCCTATCCTTTTCTGAAGTTGTTGTTCAGAGTGTGCCTGTAATATCACATTGTCTGCATACAGTAACTCAGTTGATCTGCCCCCTTCTGACCTTTTTGGTAATGTAGTCCATCACCATTATGAACAACAATGGGCCCAGAGCTGAACCATGGTACACACCCACTCCCACTAAGAATCCCTCTGTGAGACCGAACACTGTTCATACTTCACTCATTGGGTCTTTGTACACAGCTTGCAATAATTCCACCAATGTTTCTAGGACTTTAAACCACTGCAGTACTTCCCAACTCAGCTTTCTTGGAACCTTGTCATGTGCTTTCTTGAAGTCTAGGAATGCCTAGCTGGCCTCTATAATCATCTCTAGTTCTTTCTCAACTATCTGTCTCACCACAAACATTGGGTCATTTGTGCGGCATCCAAACCTGAATCCAAACTGCTCATCTCCCATCTTATTTTCTACTGCTCTGCACATTCATTTGACAATCACCCTAATCAGAACTTTCATGCTATGTAACAAGAGTTTGATACCTCTGTACTGCCCACAGCTATGAATCCCTTTGTTCTTGAATACTAGCATTAGTATGCCTATTCTCCAGTCAGTTGGGATGTGCCTTTCTTTCCACACTCCTATAAGTACTCCCAGAAGCCATTTCTCCCCATCTTACCCAACATCTTTATCATATCTGCTGTGACCTCATCTGAGCCAGCTGTTTTCTCTGACTTCAATTTCCTAAGTGCTGTTCTTACTTTTTCTATGGTAGCCTCTTCTTCTCTCCTCTCAGCTACTGCAGGGTTTTCTTATAGGTTCATAGGTTCATAGGTAGGTACTAGGCTATTTGCCCTAGGGCCTATATAAGCCTAGCCAAAGATACCCTGGCTTTCGCCACCCAAGAAAATTATTTTCCTGTGCCACTGTCGAGCAGAGCCACAGAAGTGATCCCCGGGATGAATTTCCTATCCCCCATCCGATCATCAAGAGCGCTAATAAGGAGCTCTGTTTGACATAGATAGGTAGTTTGTTCCAGAGTATGGGAAGTCTCTGGGACAGGAATCTATCCCTCCAGCATGTTCTGTTTATTGTGGTGACAAGGTTTAGGTCCCTAGACCATGTAGCTTGTAGGGATTGGGATTTCTTTAAGTGGAGCATGTCTAAAAGCTCTGAGTTTGACATAGCTTTGTGTGTTAGGCAGAGATCACCTCTGAGTAGGCGATATGCAACAGAGTAAAGCTGCAGTTTTTTGAGACGGTCTGCATAGGGCATCTGTTTGAGGTTGGTAATCCTCTTTGTGAGGTATTTCTGTGGCCTTTCCAGTTGTTGTGGATTCAGAAGTTTGATTCTTGATTCAGAAGCTGCTTGAAATACTCCTTCCATCTGCTTTTGATGTCCTGTGGACTGGTAAGTAGATTGTTACTAGCATCTATTGTGAAAGGTGTCTGACTATCTTCATTATTTTTCTGTGTTTGGCTTGTATCCTGATATAGTTTCTTTGTGCCATCTACTGAATCATTTTCCAGAAGTTGTAAATGTAAAAACAGTAACCTGATCTCTACCACGATGCAGTAAAGAAACACTTAAATGCTTTAAAAGTCCAAAAGGCAGCTAATAAATATGAATATAGCACACTTGTAGTTAAAAGTCCATGAAGCAGTCAAACAACGTAGCAAAATTGTAGTAAAAAACTCCTTTAATCCATAAAATAGTGGGTAACGGTAAGCGCTTTCGCGTGGGTGCAACCACGCTTCCTCAGACAAAGAAAAACCCCACATACACTGTTTAAATAGCATAAGTTAAAATCTAAATTATGTCAATTAAACTAATTGGCAATGGATGCTTTAAAGGAAAAAAATGTTTCAGTAGCACCTTAATTGATTCGCTTAGCTTCACGCTAACTTGCAGTTGATATTTATCTCCTGCACTTATTTCTCTTTATTTTACTCCCTGTTGTTTAATTTTTACAAATGATATGATTTTGGAAACGGTTTTTGAAACTGGATGTCAGTAATCTTGCATAGTTTTGTCTTGTGTTTTATATTTATATTTATAATATAAGATTGCTGTATAGATGCTAGTTAGGTTGCTTTTCCTTTAAAGCATCCATTGCCAATTAGTTTAATTGACATAATTTAGATTTTAACTTATGCTATTTAAACAGTGTATGTGGGGTTTTTCTTTGTCTGAGGAAGCGTGGTTGCACCCACGCGAAAGCGCTTACCGTTACCCACTATTTTATGGATTAAAGGAGTTTTTTACTACAATTTTGCTACGTTGTTTGACTGCTTCATGGACTTTTAACTACAAGTGTGCTATATTCATATTTATTAGCTGCCTTTTGGACTTTTAAAGCATTTAAGTGTTTCTTTACTGCATCGTGGTAGAGATCAGGTTACTGTTTTTACATTTACTCTTTCACGTTGTGTTTCCTGATCTCCTTAAGCCGCAGTTGCCTCTTGTGTTTTTTGGGATTTTCCAGAAGTTGGTAGAATGCTTCTGATGCCTTGTTTTTTGGAACTGCAACTCCTTTATTAGCCTTTTTGTTAGACAACCACTATTTCTTCTTAGCCTCGTCCATCTTTCCTAGTTTCCACTTTTTCCTGCACACCTCTTTCATTTTGATGACTTCCCCTGGACTTCTACATTTCACCACCAGCTTTCCTTATCTACCCTATTTCTATACCTGGTTCTTCCACATATCTGTTCTGAAGTCCTCACACATGTTGTTTTGAGGCCCTGGCATTCTTTTCAACTCCAAGTATTTAATATGTAGGCATAAAGCAAAGAGGTGGATGGATTGTGTAAGAGAAGATATGTGGCAGCCAGCATGACTGTTAAAGAAGACAGGAGTGTGGCACTAAATCGGGAAAGATGCCAACATTGTCTGCATACAACACCTCAGTTGATATGTCCCCTCTGACCTGTTTGCTAATGTAGTCCATCACCTTTATGAACAGCAGTGAGCTCAGAGCTGAACCCTGGTGCACACCCACTCCCACTAGGAACCCCTCTGTGAGACTGAACACTGTTCATACTTCACTCATTGAGTCTTTGTACATAGCCTGCAATAATTTTACCAATGTTTTAAGGACTTTGAACCACAACAGAACTGCTGCAATCAGCTTTCTTGTAACCTTGTCATGTGCTTTCTCAAAGTCTAGGAATGCCCAGCGTCTATAATGATTTCTAGTTCCTCCTCACCTATCTGTGTCACTGCAGACATTGGGTTATTTGTGCGACATCCTAATCTGACTCCATGTTGAAAATGGAAAAAAGGGAGTTGATGATAATGATGGTGATGCTGATGATGGTTAGGGTGTGGACTAACTGATCTATGGAGGCTGTATTGATTAAGTTCCTAAATCTTTGGCATACATGTTCAAGGAAGTATAAGCCTCAAAATTTATGATGGAGTAGCTAAAGTCTTCTTGGTGAATGATATTTGACATAGTCCATAAGGAGTCCATACTAGTTAGGTAGCAGGTATGAACTGAGTGGGACAAAGATGGGGGTCTTATTGCTATCCATGATAAGATAAGGGGTTTTGTTCACAGTAAGGTGGATGTGGAAAAGTTTCAGTTCATTATTTTGTCTAACTAGTCTGGAGATAAAGTGTTTTTTTAAGACTATGGAAACACTGCCATCTTTAGTGCCTTTGTCTAATGTGGAGGGTCTGAATATGTGATAGGATGGAGTGTTTTCAGTGGTCTTTGAACCAGGTCTCTATGATGACGCACATATCAATGTTTTCCAGGGTAAGGAGTGCTTGTAGGGAGTGGAGTTTTGTTTTTTGTTTTTGTTTTTTTGTTAACGCTACTAGTACTGAGCAGCAATACATTAATGTTATCCAGATTCTCTTTACTTATGTTGGTAGCTTTAGAAGACTGACATTGCCTAAAAAGGCACTGTATGTGGTGGACAAGGATTTAGCTAATATACAAAACACATGGGTGAAAGATGCAGGCCAACCTGTCTGTTTGTTAAATAATACTAAACATGACCTGACAGAATCTCTCTATAAGTTATTTAATCTGAGGCACAGACTCAGCCCCAGAAGTATGTCCTAAAGCACAGATGATGTTACTCTATAATGGTGGCACTACTATCGACCCTAGAAATTATAGTCCCATCAGCCCAACGAGTCTCATTTGTAAAGTCATGGAACATATTGTAACAAACTTGATTAACACAGACATTAATAATCTCATCAGCCTATTTCTATAGCAGTTTGGTTTTGTAAAATGTAGATCCTGTCTCTAGAACCCAGTAAACTTTTTGAAATGGTAACACAAACTACTGACAGTTGTCACAATGTACTCAAAGCCTATCATGATTTGACAAAAGCATTTAACATCATCCCCATGATAGCATAATTAATAAACAAACTGCATTACAAATAAACTCCTGTGTGGTAAAATGGATAGCCAACTAGATAAAAAACAGAAACCCATGGTGTGGGTGGCAATAGCAGCATCAAAGAACATGAAAATGACCAGAGGTGTCCCAGAGGGCTCAGTGCCTGGACCATTTTTAATGTTAGTTATTTCACTGTCCTACAGATAAAAACAAGACAATTGCTAACCAAGTTTGCAGATGACTGCTAAGTGGGAGTCATTGGCAGAACTACCTCTGAGATAGAAGCTGTCCAGTAGGAACTTATAAAATACCTGGTGTATAAAAAGTGGTCGTAAATGAAATACTATAAAATAAATCATTGTTTCATTTGGCAGACAAATTCTGCACTTGGCAGAGTATCAAATGCCTTAGCCAAATCTTCAAATACAACCACAGTTGATAACTCTTGGGCCATAATTGATGATGTTTCATTGTAGAATTCTATGAGATTGGTTAAGGTGGCTCTTCCGTTGATAAAATCTTGTTGTTGTGTGTCATATGTATTATTTTTTCCTTTATCATTTTTCATTAATTCAAACATGCGCCTTTCAAAACACTTTACCGGTATAGAGTTCAGTCTAACTGGTCAATAACTTTATTTTTGTTGTTTCGCCTTTTTATATATCAATGGTTTGGCAGACGTTTTCCATGAAGTAGGGAAAGTACAAGTTTTAAATATGTTCGTTATTACTGCCTGGTTTCATCTTTTATGTTTTTTATCTGAAACAACTAATGTTTTAGGTTGAACCTGCATTAATGTTCTTTCAGCACTTTCCAGTGGTATTGCTGGATGTTTAAGTTATTGTATATCTAGATCTGAAGTAGTTGACTTCATTTGGTCTTCAACCTGTGGGTTTTGGATCTACATTGAATCCGACACGGCCACATTTTCCAGCTATGGATCCAAGCTCCAGACTCCTCCTGTTACCCATAATGCCCCATGCCTGCCTTCTCCCTTCAGATCTTGTTTGCCGCCATAGTGGTTACAAGTGTGGTTTCTGAGCTCCAGCTAGTGGGTCACGTAAGTGAACTAAAATCTGGTGTTTTTCCTCTCTGATTTTTTCTATTTTTCTTTCTACATCCTTTACCTTCCTCCTGCATCTGTGTTGGACAAAAAAAAAAAAAAACTTATACTGAAGGGGTTGCTCCCCTCTTCACCGGCTGCTGCTTCTACTTCCTCTTCCCCAGCCTTAGAGACTGAAACTCCCACCAAGAGGTCCAGGGAAGGGGACAAAGCTAAGAAAGACCGCTCTCATAAGCGGTCCCCTGACTGTTCGTTGGAGATGGGTACACCACCAAAAGTTACACCTCTGACTAGGCTCGCATCTCCTCAGTTACACTCCCCCAGGTTCACCCCAACCCTGAGGAGACTCATAGTTGGTCCCCAGTAAGGTCTTCTCCCCACCGACTCTCCCGACCTGTTTCAGTGGCGTCCTCCCACTCCACCTGGCATCTCAGCAAATTGGAGATGGACAAGATGATGTGGAGATTTATCCGCACCCATATCCAGATGGGGGGGGGTCTTGCCAGTGCCCTCTCCCTCCAGAGGGGGCTCCTTGCAACTTTTGTTCTGACCAATAACTCCTTCAATCCGACCGAGTTTTTGGACCTGAGTATCCTTGTGGTCGAGGGGTCAGTGCCGATGGTAACATGTACCTCAACGCCGGCCATTGCCTTGAGCTTTTCAGATCTGATGGGATCGAATCCAAGCTCTCAGAGCTGTAGCCTCAGGGTTGGATCCGAGGGGGTACTGTCTGCTCTGAGTGCTTTGGAGCAGAACATCCCACTCAGCATCTCGGCTCTTGGAGGCTCGACTCCAACTCCTCTGTCAGGTCAGAGGGGGACGGGCCCCACCAGAGTGTCCCAAGAGGTTTGTTCCCCTTCTGCATTTGACATGATAGAGAAGGTTCTCTTGGTGTTGAGGCATCTGACTATTTCATCCTCAGACTCCGTCCAGACCCACTTGACACTGAGTTCATTTCCAACCATCTTGCCATCTCAGGGAATGGTCGCTATGCCCCAGGAAGTTCCAGTAGAACAACAAGAGGTTTGTGAGTCCTCCTTGGAGAGTCCCCCTGAAAAGGTACCCCACAAATGTACGTGTAAAAGGAAGCACTTGGACTCTCCTCCAGAATCCCTCACAGAAGACATGGACTTGGATGAAGGGGAAGGTTCCCTAAGGTCACCCCCTGAGGATGTCTCCTATGGAGACATCATGGAGCTTCTTCACTGGGGGGGGGGGTGGTAAGCCCTCAAACTGACCTCAGACAAGTCTGTGTTCCTGGAGGCATTTGGCTTGGGCCCATCTACCTCTTGGGTGTCCCTTCCTGCTGATCCACTCATGGATCCGATAACATCTAGGGCATGGAATGAGCTGGACACCATAGAGCCCATCCCTAAGTGCCCTGACAATCTATTGAGCCCCCGTCAGACAGGACGCTTTGGAAAAAGGGGTCCCCAGTAGAAGCGATGATGGTGGGGGCCACCACAAAGAAGGAGCTCACTCAGGAGAGCTCCACTGTTCATCCCCTTGATTGAGAATCAAGAGCGAGTGACCATTTTGGGAAGTGAGTCTATGCTTCAGCGACCTAATCAGTGAGGACGCTGTACTATATGGCACACATCATTAGACTTCATAGAGATCTAGTGAAGGAAATCATGGAGTCTACCCCAGAGTTCATGTCGGCAGAGGACAAAAAGACCTTTTCCACCTGAATGGCCACTCTAAAAGTGGTTGCCAACACGTCCATGATATTGCTCTCTCATGCTATGGAGGGAGCCGGAATGTCATCCGGAACAGGCATTGCTATCAGGCATCCCACCTGGCTCCAGTTGTGTCAATTTTTAGAGCCCTTCAAGGCATCTTTCATCAAAGCCCCCTATGATGGTTCTTCCCTCTTTGGGAAGTCAGTGAAAGAGACTCTGGTCCAGAGCAGAAGGACGGGAAGACACTGTCTGCCATCGTGATCCACTTCTTGTCTCCTCAAAGATCCTTCCCCAGGAATCAGTGAGGAATGAAGAAGATGTGGTTCCAGAAGTCCCAGGTGTTTTCCTGGGGTGTCCAGGATTCTATGTCCCCCAGAGGCAGAGGGGGTAACAACAGACACCGCCCAAGAGGCATAGGAAGTCCTAGGAATTTTGGGTCCTGAGAACCCTTCTCAAAGGGACTTGGGCAGCAGCCCTTAGGGGTTGCCCAACTGCTCATATCTGGAGGCAGTTGGGGTCACCTATCACTACACCCGAAGGCATGGGAGTCCATTACAAAAGATTGCTGGGTGTTGTAAATCATATCCACGGGATATTTCATTCAATTTAAGGAACATCCTCACTTGAACAAACTCTTCCAAGATGTCCCACCTACACAATGGGAGGAGGCAGCATTAAAAACAGGAAATCTGCTGAAGAAACAAGTCATCCAACTGGTCCCCCCAAACCAGTCTGGATCTGGCATTTACTCCAGGTTCTATTTAGTGCCAAAGAAAATGGGAGATCTCAGACCTATCTTGGATCTGTCCTCATTGAACCTGTCAATAACCAAGACAAAATTCCACATGGTCACTCTTCAATCTATCCTGCCTTTTCTGCAGGCTTCAGACTGGATGTGCTCGATCAATCTCCAGGATGCACACTAGCACATCAAAATGGTCAGGTGCTCCTGGAGGTTTCTTCATTTCCAGCTGGGATCCAATAACTATCAGTTCAGAGCCCTTCCCTTTGGTCTCACCACAGCCCACAGGGTGTTATCCAAGGTGATGGCAGTTGCAGCAGCTCACCTGAGGCTCCAGGGTAGTCAGGTCTTCCCGTACCTGGATGATTGTCTCTTTGCTGCCCCTTCAGAGCATCTACTGTGCCAGGCATCACTTCATTCAGTTAGTGAGCAACCTGGGTATCACCATCAATCTGAAAAAATCTTGTCTAGAGCCAGTCCAGATTCTGGACTTTATTGGGGCACATTTGGACATTCTTCAAATGAGGGTTTTTCTCACTCTGGATAGGATACACAGTTTAAGATTGCATGTCTTATACATTCTTCACACTCAACTCCCCATAGCCAAGGCATTTCTCAGGGCACTGGGGTCTATGGCAGCCATGATCAATCTCCTGCTATTGGCTTGCCTTCATATGAGAGTTCTTCAATGGACACTCATAGTTCAGTGGTCCCTACTAGACCTTCCTCTCACATTTCCAGTGAGAATCTTGAGGGTATGCAGTGAATCCTTCAGTGGGGGATTCATTCTCCAGATATAATCAAAGGACGCTCCTTTCACCTTTTTTTTCCAAAACCATGGTGACCATAGATGCCTCCCAGCTATGGTATGGGGACGGTCCAAGGCACGTGGTCGCCCTCCGAGACCAAATTTCATATCAACCTTCTAGAGATGAGGACAGTTCTTCTGGCATTACAGGCATTTCAAGCCCATATTCCCCTAGGTAAGATTATCATTCAGACAGACAATATGTCAGTAGTCTGGTACATCAACAAACAAGGGGGAACCAGATCTTATCCCCTCTGTTGAGAAGCCACGTGAGTGCGGGAATGGGCGATCTCCACTGGCCACTTTCTAGTAGCAAGGCACATTCCGGGGTGGTCCAACATTCTAACGGAAATGCTCAGCAGATTGATCCTGATGCCTTACAAGTGGTCTCTGAATCCTTCAGTAGTGGAACAGATATTTCTAAAGTGAGGTCGACCTTGCTGTGATCTCTTCGCATCTCCTACCAATGCGAAGTGCAGTGAGTTTTTTCTCTGAAACCCTCTGAAGGGGAAGTCCCCAGAGATGCACTGGTTCATGCATGGCCTCCTGGTCTCCACTATGCTTACCCTCCTCTTCTGCTTATGTCTATGTTTCTTCAGAAAGCTCGAAGGTTGGGGAACAATGTGATGCTCATAGCCCCATTCTGGCCCCACCAGGTTTGGTTCTCCTCTCTGTGGTCTCACCTAGTGTTTCCTCCATGGACATTGGATCCAGTTCCGGATCTTCTTTCCCATCCCTCAGGATCTCTCACTCATATCTGGACAGTCTGAAGCTCACAGCTTGGCTGTTCCATTTCCCATGACTATCAGGACTCATGGATTATTATCCCCTGTAAAGTCCATTTTGATGGCAGCTCACAAATCCTCCACCAGAAAGGTGTATTATAGTAAATGGAGATGTTTTTCTATATGGGTCACTCAGCGGGCTTTGGACCCTTTCGCGGCACCTCTTTCAATGGTCTTAGACTTTTTGGCAAGCATCTTCCATTTGGGTGCAAGTTCTTCTACAATTAAGGTACAACTGGCAGCTATGTCTAATTTCCATGTTGGGGTAAATATGTCTTCCCTGGCTTCTTCCAAACTTTGTAAGACCTTCCTTAAGGCTGCTTTTCTACTTAGACCTCTGGTGAAGGACCCTAAGCCTCTGTGGGATCTTACTTTAGTGTTACAGGCTTTGGTTTGTGCACCCTTTAAACCCTTCAGCATCAGTGGATTTGCAGTTTTTGACATGGAAAATGGCTTTGTTGGTGGCCATTACCTCAGCCAGAAGAGTGTCAGAGCTTCAGGCTCTTTTCATTAAGGTGCCTTACATGATCTTTCACAAGGATAGAGCATTGTTACGTACTAATCCATCTTTGCTTCCTAAGGTGACCTCAAAAGCCAATATTAACATCTTTTTTAGGCAAGCCAGTTTCCAAGGTAACAATTGCTTGCTGGATTTCCTTGTGCATTGCTCATGCCTACGCGGTGAAAGGTAGGTCCCTGCCAGGACAAGTGAAGCCACATTCCACCTGATATATGGCTATGTCAGCTGCTTTCTGGTCTAGGGTGTCTCTGAATGATATCCGTTTGGCAGCTACTTGGTCCTCATCTCATACCTTCATTTCTCATTATAAGCTGGATATTGTGTCTCAGAACAGAGCATCTTTTGGATCTGCGGTGCTCTAGAATATCATTCCATGAGGGCCACCCAAGAGTCTATGGTAGCTGGGGACTCTATCCCACAGGTTGAAGGCCAAATGAAGTCAACTACTTCAGATAAAGAAGTTATGTACTCACCATATAGTTCCATCTGAGTAGTTGCATTTCATTTGTCTTCAGCCTTCCACCCCTCCTTCCCCCTGACCTTATCATGGATGCAGTCTGTATTTAGTTTGCACAAAGTGTGTGGCCCTTGACTCTGTCCATGCCTGGGAGTGTCATGGAGATTCTTGTTATGATAAGATGAAATTAGCTTGAGTATATGATACCTTTTAGGCACCAAACTCAATCTGAAGGGAGAAGGGAGACAGGAGGCATTATGGGTAAGGGGAGGAGTCTGGAACTCGGATCCATAGTAGGAAAATGTGGCCGTGTCAGATCTGATGTGGATCCAAAACCCACAGGTTGAAGATAGATGAAGTACAACTACTCAGATGGAATGTTATGGTGAGTACATAACTTCTTTTTTTTTGTTAATTTTTAGTATTCATATCTTTTTTACTACATAACATAACATATTTATTAAATTAATTTGTGATTACATTTAGGCAATGTAGAATATTATCATTCAACTCAATCAATATAAGTGGATCCTTTACCGTCTTTTGTGCATTAATATATTTATACAAAATATTTTTATTCCCTTGATCAGTTGCAATTTTTATTTCATACTCTTACTTTCTTTGTTTAATTTATTCTAGAGAATCTTAGTAATCATATTCAAGTTACCTTTGTTATATATTGTTGGACATTTCTTAAGTACACAAAATAACTTATTTTTCTCTCTGTGTAGTTAAAGTAGTTTCCTATTCTACCAACTAGTAGAGGTTATTGTTTTTATTTACTTTCTCTACTTTTGTAGCCTCAGTTTCTTTGTGTAATATTTCCTTTAATATGGACTAACCACAATCTTTATGGCTTATTTTATTATTCCAACATGTGTTGCTCATTTCATATAATTTTACTGTAATTGATTTTTCCATAATTGTACATTTCATTTCTTCTCAACGGTTTCCTGTATTTCCTTAACATATGGGAATTGTAATCTGAATTTCCCAATGGTGGACCAACTATCACTTTGTTGATTAAACCTATATAATTTGTAGCTATTAAATCCAGTACTCTGTCATTTCTTGTATTATTTTGTACTAGTTAGCATAAACTATAAAAAAGTCAGTATGTTTATAAATTTATTTGAACTGTTTTTTGAGTTTAAGGTTCTCCAGCTGATATCAGGGTAATTAATGTTTCCCAGTAATATTGTTTTTTTATCGCCAAGCTCACTATTCAAGTATAGTAAAAACTCCTTGTATCTTGCTTAGTCTTCACATGGACAATGATAGTACACTGTATTCTAATTATATCACTTGGCTCAATTCCTCTACAGTTAATGGTTACATAATGTTGTCCCTAGATATTATTACAGATGGTATTGTTTCTTTAATAATCATTAAAACACCATATTTTTATAAAGTAACCCTTAGACAGCCATATTTTCTATATCCGTGGATAAGATTTTTCATTTGAATTCCATGATTCAGCTATTATTACCATATCATAATTTTGTATCATACATTTCCATTCATTTTCTTATTTCCTACACTTTGGGTGTTATATAAATAAGCCTTTAAAATATTATAGAGATCCTGTACTACTTCTGTGGTTCTTTTTCTGACAACTAGAAAAGAATAAATGTTTTTTTTTTAATGTTTCTATATATTCAGAGCCATAATGGCTTAAATACAAAATTCACTTAAAAACATTCTTAAATCTCTTATATATTCCTTCCAGTTTGTTATTAAATATAGACTGTAAGCTAGGCTGTAAGTAATTGACATAACCAAGTATTAAATAGATATTTCTTTGCATACATGGTATTATTCCACAAAATATTACTTGTATTGACTTTTTCCAACATTTCTTCTATGTTCAAAATTAACTTTTTTATTTTTTAATTGTATTACAAGTTGTGACAGTCTTTGTTTTATGATGTATTTAGACATAATAAAAACTAATACAAAGAAAAATAGACTATGTCATATGATTTATTGGGATGTATTTCAAGTCATTTGTCCCTGCATGGATTAGTATTTGTTTCCCTTCTATGATTCTTTCCATTATATTTGGGAGTTCTATCAATTTAACACCAGCTACAGATGATCCCATAGCCTTTTTCCAATTAATAGATGATAGTATTTTAACTGAACTTTTAATCACTGAGTCTCCCAAAACTAGGATCTTCAGTTCATATACAGTTATTTTCCTCTTTATTTGAAAGTTCCTCTTTCATGCTTGTGAAATTAAATACAGTTTCAGTTACATATATGTCTTGTAAATCATCTAATTCGTTCAACCCTCCCAGTGTTCTTCTTTTTAATGTCTTATTTCTACCTTCTTCCAAATTTACATTCTCACCTGCTGAGATATCTCTTAGTGTTTTTCTTTGTTAAAATGTTTTTCAATCTCTGAAACCTGATTGTCAGCAGTTAAAGTTACTATTCTACTAAGTTATCAGTTAAACTATTCTGCTCTAGTACTATACATTCAGTCATTTCTTCCTCTTTTTCTGATAAACATTATTCAGAAATTTAGAATTGTCTTTTATATAATTTTCAAGAATTGTTTTGTTTTCACTTACATCCAGTATTACTTTGGTACTATACGTTTGTTTCTTCATTTTCTTTAGATATTTAGTTTTATTTTTCATTTCCTTAGGTAGAGCTTGATTTACTATATTTTCTTCATTATCTGATATAACTATGTCACAAGTATGTTTCTGTAATTAATGTTAATATGTTTTCTTTCCAGCTTATTATAAAATCCATGATAGAGCTTAATTTTTTTCCATTTCTATACTGACATTCATTGAATGAATCAAATGTTTCACCCTTTGTTATAACACTTACTTCTTCAGTTTGTTTACAATTTATACATTTATTGTTGTCAGATGTTCCACTTTTAATATACATTTTATACACTGAACATTGTTTCAAAAATTATACTTCAGCATGTTTCAAAAATTATATTTCAGCAGGTCCTGTAAACCATGTGTTTAAAATATCAATTCTGTAAATGTTAATAGTGAGGTTTCAGAGAATGTAATATAGTAAATACTACATACCAAGGAAATGAGTTGATATTTACATGTAGTGTCTTGTATATATATTAATGTATTTGTTTAACAGCGTAAATCCAAATTTAATATTACGAATAGTTTCTTATAAAAATTATAAATATTAGCTTGAAACACAGTACAGTGTTACCTATAGCACACTAAACTCTGTTTTTGTCTAACTAGTGGCTGTGAAATAACATGTACATTTCTTACGTAGTTTTAATAGTATAAACTTCCAGTTACTATTACGATATCTAATAAAATAATGCTAAGAGGACAAATCCTTCTGTCTTAAATAAGCCACATACCTCTCAAAGATGCTTTGCTAGTCTTAAAATGAATAGTCCTTGATTTTTCACACAAATATTGGTTACATCATCCAACATCTTACATATATTAATATCTTCAATATAGTCACAGTTTTCCAACATAACTATAATCTAAATTCTTTGCCTGGCTAGTAGCTATCTCACAAAGCATATGTATTATATGTTTTATATAATTTATGTGCACTCAGTTAATGTGAAAGTTTCTAATAACATAAAGACTTCTACTTTATGTAAGCCACTTACCTCAACAAGGTGCATTATACTAATTTATGTTTGCTTTATTATTCCAAGTAGGGTAGTCTTTATTTTCCATGTTACTATACAATTGCACCCATTCAGCAAAGTATAATTTATCAAGTTACAGTAATAACTATGAGCACTGTTTAGTGTACTGTTGTTAACCAATATTGTAGTCAGAGTTTAACACTATATACAGTAGTAAATATGGATTCTGTTTAACACTGTAAAAGCACCTTTCTTTCCTGCATCAACTTTTCTTCTGAAGCTACAGTATATTGTTAGCCCATGTTGGTCCATGCGACTTATTTACCCTTTACCCCTTAACCTTACACTCCTTCATAAGTGTGCAAGTTCCTGATATAAAATTAAAAGAATGTACCTTGTAGTCCTGTTCCAAATTTTCTTAAGCAAAGTCTGTTTTTAGGCCAGAAATAATTCATAGTAACTTATTCCATCTCTCACCCACATTTGTCAAAGTGAGATACAAACTTCTGCTTGACTTAATTCCACTTGTGCTGGGTATATTTTAAACCCCTTTTCTGGTTATTATTGCTTGCAAAATAAGTCAATCACACTTGGCCACAAAGAAGATCACAAAAACACAAAACAGGTGTTCCCTTGTCTTAAGAAAAACATGGGTGAGTGCTAAAATCAAATAAAACAAATGCTTCCTTAGTATCCTTAAAAGGATGTGAAGGAGCATAAAATAATAAAATTCAAAGAGGTTCTCTCTCATTCGCCTATAAACAGTGAATGTAAAATGTGACAGGATACAAATGGGTCAGCCTTGTTTTACATAATTAATTTTCTTTGTAAAGACTTCCTTTTTATGATATCAGTGAATGATGTCAAGGCTTATGATGAACTTATCAAGAAATGTTTTTTTCTCTGCAGTTTTACTGAAATCCTTCAATACAAATTAAACAAGCAAAAAACACACAAAAAATATAAACTCCTAGATACAATATTCCACCATGTAAAGTTCTACCAACCTATAGTCTCGCCTCGGTGTTATTTGCAATGGTCATTTAAAAATTGCACTTACTTCCTCATAATCAGCAAGAATTTTTCCTTGCACACCTCAGTTTCACCAAGAAAACTATGTTCACTATAATACCACTGCAATTAACAGTAACAATGCTTCCCCTGTCATTGACATTTCTTACTATCATAACTCACTCAACTACAGTCAATTTAACCATCCACATACCTTCATACATAAGAATGAAAATTACAGTATGTACCCCAGCATGAGAATTGCCTCTTAAATATTTGACTACAAGTACACCAATGTCCTGAAACTAAAATGATTACCCCCACTTATAAAAACAGATACAGATTCTACAATCACTGCCACTGCTGTAACTAGAAATTAATATGCCCACTCTCTTCCTCTTCTGTGGAGATATAAAACAAAATCCTAGCCCTACCCATACAATAAATCATGTTACAAGTAGTCTGCATGTAATAAAAATAATATCAATCGGAAAATAAACCCATATAAATGCAAGATGCATCTTCAGCAAAATAACAGATCTACACAGTTGAATATACCATTAAAAGTAAAAATAGCCTGAAGTATTTTCCAATACATTGGTATTCAGAGATTATGTGAAAGATAATCTACTAAAACATATTACTGATACCTGGTTTGCATAAAAAATAAAAGGTGAAAGCCTATATCCTAGCTATAATGTAAAAGGACTTGACCAGTTATCTAAATGTATGGGAAGAACAGCAATGCAATATTCAAACCAGCTATCTACTCACCAATTACTAACCCCAACCTTTAACAACATCTAGATTATTAATGGCTACCATTAAATTAAACCCATACAAGGTCATTCCTATAGCTGATATATTTCTATCAATCTATCTAACTATGTATATCCAAATTCACTGTCAACACATTAAAAGATATGCTTAAGTAGATAACTTCAAAGATTAAACATGATATACTAGTACTAGGAAATAAAAACATAGACCTTGACAAACCATCTTCAACAAGTAAAGATTAAACATTTCCACCCATCCTTGTCATTACCAATTAGTCACAGAAAAAAACGAAGATAGACAAGTCAATGGGTAAAAAATGTATGATAGATTGGATATTAACATCAATCCCAAATAATATTACTGATGCTGTAATCTTACCAGATTACACAAGTATGTACAATCCTAGCTATGTAGTCTGGAAACAAAAATAATCAATTTACCCACATACAGCTGGGTCCACTGAAGGAAAACTGAACTCTTTTCTTAAACAAGGTGACTGAACCCAGTTAAGTACATAAAAGTCAATGTCATAGATTAGCTCAAGCAAACATTCCTAAATTTTCTAAACTCAGGGGTCCCTTTACATAAAAAAAGAAAGTACAGATGTGCACCATGGCAAACACGAGACATCAGTCAGATGATGACCCTTAGAGACCAACATGAAAACAATGGAAAAAAGATACCACAATCTCTAAAATACAACATTACCGGACTCTTAGAAATGAAGGTAAAAACGAAGCACAAAATGAGAAGTAAATCTACTGTATGAAACTATAGGCCTACCATAAAAGTGTATAATCGCATGAGGCCTAGAAGACAGGTTTAATCAAAACTACCCCCTGAAGACTCTAATTTCAATATATGCTGTAAAATAAACTTCCACATCATGCAGTCAGACACCTCAAGTTCTAATTAATACATTTCTGTACTGCAAGAAAGAAATATACCTGCCTGCTTATGGTATGTATAGTTAAATAATAACCAGAATGTCATCAAAAGACTTTTGAAGAAATTAAAACCTTTCTACAGAACATTACATTTAATTCTGCTTATAATCTTATGTCTATATCATTTCTTGTCTAAAGTTATATGTTATTGTTTGCTAAGCCTTTCTACCCATGTTGCTGCTGAAAAGAGGCCCACCTTAGGTCCAGTTGGCCTAGATCAATAAACAAATAATCAAGTTAAAGTAAATAAATAAGCAAGTAAATAAAAAATAACTAATTTATTTATTTATCCTTTGTTGACCAGGTTAGTCCCACTAGACTAGTGGCTTCTTTTTAGGGAAGACATGAGGTGGTATTTATATTACTATTACTAATATAGCTGAAACAAATACCCCATAATAACACTGATAAAGAAATTCATACAAAACATATACATGTTATTATGCATCATTCCTTTTCACAAAGACAGGACATCTATTGATCTCATAAACTATAGACAATAGCCCTACTGCCACTCCTCTCAAAACAGCTGCCTATTATAATTCTGAGACTCGTAAGTGCAAGTTCTAGAATTAGGAATATATATATATATATATATATATATATATATATATATATATATATATATATATATATATATATATATACAGGAGAACAGTAAATGTCAAAAATTGCAGTCCTTTAATGTTGTTTTTTACAAGTAGGCTACCCCCTGTACCCCAATATAGGGGAAAATCCCCCCACCCCCAAATATACATATACATATGCAAAATCCGAGATTGCCTAAACTAGGAGAACAGGGAATACCCTGAAAAAAATACAGCTATCTAAGATTTAATAAACACAAGTCTACATTTTTACTCATTCAGTCTTACATTTCTGAAACATGCACTAATGATCTAAGAATTTTCAAATGGTTGCCTCAAAAAATCTTGAAAATGCATTCATAAACAAATATTTGACCACTTAACAAAAATAACATGATTTCTTCTACTCAACATAGCTTTTGCCTTGGATGCAGTACTTAAAGCACACTCCATACTTTCTTAAATACTATAAATCCATACAGAAACCAGAACGAGTTAGCTGGGTCCATCTTCACAGAAACTATCAGTCTTTTGTCATTGTCTTTAATAAATAAATGCTCACTAGACTAGCTAATTTAGATGCAAGTAATAAAGCTGTACTCTGATTACAAAGCTTAGTCAATTGTCACAGAGTCCCTGTTGACAATATACCTGTAGAGCATACCAACCAAAGCATTAAGTGTATTACAGGGATCCATCCTTGCACAATTTTTTTTTCAATCTATTTATCAGTAATCCACAAGTTAACAGACAAACTTATGCAGATAACTCCATTTTCATATGGGCAGCATCAACACTGACCCTGCTTAAACACATCACACAGTAAGTCTCTAGAGCTCTTGAGAAATTGTTAATAGAATGCAAACTGCTTCTAAATGCCAATAATAATAATAATAATAATAATAATAATAAATTCTCTTTTTCTCTGCATATGTCCCAAAAGAGGCCAACAATTTCAGCATAACTTTTTTAAAATAATGCCACACTTAAATACAGGATAAATACTAAATTACTCAGCGTCATTACTGATCATGAGTTAAGATTCAATGACCACATTGATTGTGATATAAGAAAGAACAGTCAAAAACCTAGGAAAGTTTTATAACGCTTAACCACACTAACAGAATCACCATTATTAGTAACTGCTCAAACACTTCTATTTACAAGTCTATAATATGCTATTTTAATTCTAACACAGTATATACTCAACGGTTCCCTATTATTTAAGCAAATGTGAACGTCACTTTGTCGACAGCTAAATGTCAAAAAGGAGAAATCCAGAACAAACAGAACAATGATTTTTTTCCTAGGGAAGAAAAATCACTGGGCCATTTTCAGGACTTTGCCATTTCCTCCACTAAGGTGCGATCTCGGAGTTAGTATACTTAAGTAGAGGGGTGGGGGGAAAAGCCCCCCATTTTATTTTGTATTTGGGCTTTTTTTTTTTTTTTGCGGACCAACATTTTTTTTCTCTAGGAAAAAAAATTGCTGTTCCGTTTTTCAAGATTTGGAGTATTCAACATTTAGCTGTCGATAAAGCGATTTTCAAAACATTGAACATTTGCTTATTTAATAGGGAAGCTAGTCAACAAAACAAACTACAGCAAAGTTACAATAAAATCATAAATCTCCAAAACAGAACTTATTGCTGTAATTTTTTAATGAAAATTGACTGGCTTGAACATTACCAAATTATAAATCCTAAAATACTACATCTAGAAATTACAACAATGAGACTGCAAAACTCTTTCCAAAATATCTTTTAGTTTTGTTCCTCCTGCAGACCACATACACTGCATTCATGCATACATAACACCAAATATTTTCTTCTTCTAATTTCTTTTTCCCTAGAATGATCTTTCAGTTTTTCCCACCTTTTTCTCAACTTATATGCACTAGCAAATTATACACATCTGTCTCCTTCTCCATTTCTAAATATAACTCATTCCTTGTTTTTCAACCTTTATCAACTGAACTTTACAGTTATTTTTTTTTTGTCCCTAAGTCAGATGATTTCATGGAAAAGGATTGACAAGACACAAATAATCCAATGAAATCAACCAGGCAGTGGACCAGCATGGCATAAAATAAAAACATTCATTAAACAAAATAAAGGATGTAAGCGCTTCACATCGTGCCACTACACTTCATCCGACATAAAAGTACAACCAAACAGTTCACCTTTTAAAACACATCCTATACCATCACATCCTGCAACCAATAATTGTTAATAATCTAATTAAAGGAAGCTAAATGTGTTAAAGCAATCACTTCATACTTACAAGCTCTATTGTAACACATAGCACTTTAAACATCAGAATCACAGTCATTAAAGAGCAATACACT
Organism: Protopterus annectens; assembly: GCF_019279795.1. NCBI lineage: Eukaryota > Metazoa > Chordata > Ceratodontiformes > Protopteridae > Protopterus > Protopterus annectens. The sequence goes on from NC_056732.1 coordinate 497,222,978, forward strand.
TTGTAAAAACCTTTATGGAGTTACAAATTAACATATCACAAACCCTTCATAGTTGTATATACAACATCATATATTTAAGTATGGTGTACATAAAAACAGCAACTACTTAATATAAACTTTAGGGAATCAAAACATACTTCATAAGCTTTTTACAGTGTGCATATCCAGCATCCCTCACAGTTATAGATAAACAATCAGTATAGTGTCATAATGCAGTTGCCATTCTCCTAAGTGACTGTGTTCATTCATTTAAAAAGAAGAAATGAATTTGCAGATCTTCTCACACTGCATTATTATATGCTGCACAACTACCGAAGAATATATCGGCATTGTACATTAAAATCGAACTTGAATCTCTCATAGAACATATTAAACACGATCAAATTCAAATACCTTAAAAACATAAAATTTAAAATCGCCATGCTTCCAGGATCCTTGACTTCCTTTTAAGCACTAAATCTCATGAGAATACACTCACAACAAACAGCTATAGCCTGCTGTCATGGCAACAATAAATCTGAAACAGTTCTATCAAAAGTAGAATGAGTACATCTATATTATACATTATCAACTCATTTTATGAAAAAACAGAGTATTGTTCCTACAATATTACAAATTCACTATAAGAATGAGCATATCAACTATACTACTATGGGCGTCATATATTATATATAAAAAACTCACTTCATTCATGTAATAAACAAAATACTCATTCTACAATGATAAACATGTTGACCACATAACTTAAAGTGCCATATATTATATAAACAAAACTGATGTCATCCATGGTGTGGAACCCTCACTAAACTCAACAAACTAATTCCATAACCAACCTAAAAATAGCGAAACAACAGATAACCACATTTTTTCCTAGGGAAAGAATTTGGTTGTCCATTTCTGTCATTTCGCTATTTTCAGCGCTGTGGTGGAAAGTCACGAGTCGGGGTCAGGTAAGTGTGCGATTGGGCATGGGTTAGGTGAGTTAGGGTTAGGGCGCGAGGGAGGTATGTGTGCGATTGTGTGGACGTGAGGGTTAGGGCAGGTTAGGTGAGTTAGGGTTATGGTGCGGGTGAGGTGAGTCTGCGATAGTGACGGACCTTAGGGTTAGGGTTTGGGTTAAGGTAAGTGGATAGTTAGCGGTGTTTGTACAGTTTAGTGTAGGGTTAGCTGCAAGATTTTGGGTGTATGTGTGTGGATTGCTGTTTGCTTGGTGTGCTTGTGTTGTGTGTATGTGTTTTGGAACAGCAAATTGTTTCCCTAGGAAAAAATTCGCTGTTCTGAATGTTTGATGTTGTCAGCGTTCGCTGAATAGGGGTCTATGTTAGAACATTTGAAATAATGAAATTTCGATGTTCTCATATAGACCAATCAAAAAAATGTATATATATATATATATATATATATATATATATATATATATATATATATAATATTAAAAATAAAAAACAGAAAACAAAAACCTCAAAAATGAACTGTCAACTTCCTAGCTATTGAAAAAGATTTAAGTGATAGAGCTTCATTAAGGCCTTGCATCTTACCTGCTTGCAACAATTTACATTTAGTTCTACCGCCAAACATTCTTCTATTTGAGAAGAATGCTGTATTAAAAGTTGTATGTACCCATAACTTGTATCCATGTTCAATTTCTGCCACTTGAACAATAAGTCAGGGTAAAACTGGTCATATGTGGGCTTTAAGGGCAAGAATTAGAGAGTGTTTATTTATTTTATTTATTTATGCACCAATCCTGACAAGTAACCCTCCTTTACCTCCCTTTCCTCTCCCCTCCCCTAGCCACTGCTCCTCACACCATCTGATCATTGCATTACTTCCTCTGCAGGCTCTGACTCACCCTTTACCCTTCCCTTTCCTCCTCACACAATCTCTCAAACCTGGTATAACATGCTTAACTACCTCACTTCATTTCAACTCCAAATACATATCCAACTGACTTACACCTAGCTTCCTCTCGCTACCACATATACTGCTCACTCCGTCTCCTCTCTTAGTCCTCTATCTTCCCCTTCTTTCCCATTAGCCCTTCTAGCTTGTTCCACCTTCATGTGGAGCTTCTGCTTTATATCTGCTTGAGTTTAGTGCAATATTTGTATATAAGATTTAGGTATATGAGTTTAGAACAGTATCTGTTTGAGCTTAGTACTATCTGTATATACATGCTACCTTTATTCCTAGCCTCTAGCTAGATATTGGAATATGTGTTCATTACTATGTTTTATATTGTATGTATAACTGTTTGCTGCAACATGTATTATTTGCTATTGCATGTATATTCAATTGTTCTCCATGTACTCTGCTGCTTATTTATTGTTCTGTGGAGCTTTGCTCCCCAGGCCTCCCCTGAAAAAGGAGTTGTGTCCAGTTAGAATTTCCCAGTAAACAAATGTAAATACATTAAATAAATAAATAAACAAGGCTATCCATTTTTGTTCTATTTTTTTTCCAAGGCATTCCTATTATCACCTAACCTCACACCAGATGGTAAAACTTGAATGGTCATGAATGAAAAAACATGAGTATTATTCTTTTCTATAATATGCTTAGCTACAGCACTACTGGTATCCCCAATACTACTATAATAAATATGCTCTCTAATTCTTTCCCTCAAAGCCCACATATGGCCAGTTTTACTGTGACTTATTGTCCAAGTGGCAGAAATTGAACTTGGATACAAGTTATGGGTACATACAACTTTTAATACAACATTCTTCTCAAATAGAAGAAAGTTTGGTGGCAGAAATGAATGTGACTAAAAAGAAATTATTTGAACAGCTGTCAAAGACTATGGCTAATAAAGCCATTGAAAAAGGTATACATTTTGTCACCTCATTTGAATGCAATTTACAACAGAAAATGTCGAAGTTGGAGGAAGACTTAAAGGATTTTAAAGTTGGCAGCATTTTTTCATGGCCTAGAGACAAGGAACAGAAGCATGGGAGATCTTTGGATCAAATGCATAGTCCACTTGAAAAAAAAGTGATTGATAGGGTTCCAGGGAACATGGACCATGATATTCCTTTGAATTTTCTAGGTAACACTCCTTCTTGGATCTATATTAGAACATCAAAGTTTCAAAACTTCGAATGCTCTAATATCGACCCCTATTCAGCAAAAGCTGAAAATATCGAAGCAACAGAAAACCAAATTTTTTTCCTAGGGAAAGAATTTGGTTGTCCATTTCTGTTGCTTCGGTATTTTCAGCGCTGTGTTGGAAAGTTACAGGTCGGGTTCAGGTAAGTTGCGATTGAGTGCGGGCTAGGTTAGTTAGGGTCAGGGTGCGGGTTAGGTATGTGTGCAATTGTGTGGACGTGAGGGTTAGGGCAGGTTAGGTGAGTTAGGGTTAGGGCGTGGGTCAGGTAAGTGTACGATTTTGTGGATGTGAGGGTTAGGGTGGAATAGGTGAGTTAGGGTTAGGGCGCGGGTGAGGTGAGTGTGCGATAGTGACGGACCTTAGGGTTAGGTTCTGGGTTAAGGTAAGTGGATAGTTAGTGGTGTGTGTATAGTTTAGTGTGGGGTTAGGTGTAAGATTTTAGGTGTATGTGTGTGGATTGCTGTTTGTTTGGTGTGCTTGTGTTGTGTGTATGTATTTTGGAACAGCTAATTGTTTTCCCTAGGAAAAAATTTGCTGTTCTGTATGTTCGATGTTTTAAGCTTTCGCTGAATAGGGGTCGATATTAGAACATTCAAAGTTTTGAAACTTTGATGTTCTAATATAGACCCTCCTTCTTTACCCACTTTCTCCACTGTTCCTAGAGATAATGTAGTGGTTTTATCTCAACTGGTAGTGAGACCAATAACTAGTGTACATATGTCCTATAGTGACAAGTCACTGTTTTTAAACTTTCCTCTCCCAATAAAAGACAGGAGAGAGAGGGGCAGAGGTCTCCCAGTCGGGGGAAACATTCCAGTGGACAACTGACAACCCCATCTATCAAGAACTTTTGGACACAAATGAAAGATAATTAGTGTATAATCTTTTGGATGTGAGACTGAGTAATGCACAGTTACAAGTTTTAAAAAAGGGACAGAATTTTATACCTACAGAGGACTAGTAAATTTAGTGATGCTATGAGAGATTTGAAATTGTTCTGTCGTAATGTGATGTTGAATGTTATTTTTTTTCTGGTTCTGGTGTACAGCAGCCATCTTTAAGGGAGATGAATGTGTTTTGCCCTGAATTTCATCCTCAAGTAGAAGCTTTTTTGTGTGTATGTGAACATGATTTGTTTGAGTTATACAACAACACATGTAGGATATGTAGCTTTTATAATTTTACATCTAATGAGTTTCTAGCTCTACAGGAATTGCAAAAAGATGAGCGTATTACAATTTCCCCCTCTGATAAAGGTGGTGCAATAGTCGTACTTAATCGTGAAGATTATATGAATAAAATGTATGAAATGTTATTTCATGTGAATACCTATAAGTCTTTCACCTTACTTGATATACAAACATTGATAAGTAAAGTACATTGTGAGTTTTTAGTGTTTCATGCAGATACAACAGTAAAGAATTATATAATTTTGTATGGTGGAGAAACTTTTAATACCACTGATAAAAGGTCTCCCTAAAATTCATAAATCCTTGTT